>NC_136472.1:1399116-1704361 GCF_902686455.1 Sciurus vulgaris | reverse complement strand
TGTAGTGTGGGCGTGGAGGTGTAGTGTGGGCGTGGAGGTGTAGTGTGGGCGTGGAGGTGTAGTGTGGGCATAGAGGTTTAGTGTGGGCATGGAGGTGTAGTGTGGGCATGGAGGTGTAGTGTGGGCGTGGAGGTGTAGTGTGGACGTGGAGGTGTAGTGTGGGCATAGAGGTTTAGTGTGGGCATAGAGGTTTAGTGTGGGCATGGAGGTGTAGTGTGGGCGTGGAGGGTGAAGTGTGGGCATGGAAGTGTAGTGTGGGCGTGGAGGTAGGTGTGGGCATGGAGGTGTAGTGTGGGCGTGGAAATGTAGTGTGGGCGTGGAGGTAAGTGTGGGCGTGGAGGTTTAGTGTGGGCATGGAGGTGTAGTGTGGGCGTGGAGGTAGGTGTGGGCATGGAGGTGTAGTGTGGGCATGGAGGTGTAGTGTGGGCGTGGAGGTGTAGTGTGGGCGTGGAGGTGTAGTGTGGGCGTGGAGGTAGGTGTGGGCATGGAGGTGTAGTGTGGGCGTGGAGGTAGGTGTGGGCATGGAGGTGTAGTGTGGGCGTGGAAATGTAGTGTGGGCGTGGAGGTAAGTGTGGGCATGGAGGTTTAGTGTGGGCATGGAGGTGTAGTTTGGGCGTGGAGGTAGGTGTGGGCATGGAGGTGTAGTGTGGGCATGGAGGTGTAGTGTGGGTGTGGAGGTGTAGTGTGGGCGTGGAGGTAGGTGTGGGCATGGAGGTGTAGTGTGGGCATGGAGGTGTAGTGTGGGTGTGGAGGTGTAGTGTGGGCGTGGAGGTGTAGTGTGGGCGTGGAGGTAGGTGTGGGCATGGAGGTGTAGTGTGGGCATGGAGGTGTAGTGTGGGTGTGGAGGTGTAGTGTGGGCGTGGAGGTGTAGTGTGGGCGTGGAGGTGTAGTGTGGGCATGGAGGTGTAGTGTGGGCGTGGAGGTAGGTGTGGGCATGGAGGTGTAGTGTGGGCGTGGAGGTAGGTGTGGGCATGGAGGTGTAGTGTGGGCGTGGAGGTGTAGTGTGGGCGTGGAGGTGTAGTGTGGGCGTGGAGGTGTAGTGTGGGCATGGAGGTGTAGTGAGGGCGTGGAGGTGTAGTTTGGGCGTGGAGGTGTAGTGTGGGTATGGAGGTGTAGTGTGGGCGTGGAGGGTGAAGTGTGGGCGTGGAGGTGTAGTGTGGGCGTGGAGGTGTAGTGTGGGCGTGGAGGTAGGTGTGGGCATGGAGGTGTAGTGTGGGCGTGGAGGTAGGTGTAGGCATGGAGGTGTAGTGTGGGCGTGGAGGTGTAGTGTGGGCATGGAGGTGTAGTGTGGGCATGGAGGTGTAGTGTGAACGTGGAGGTGTAGTGTGGGCGTGGAGGTGTAGTGTGGGCGTGGAGGTAGGTGTGGGCATGGAGGTGTAGTGTGGGCGTGGAGGTGTAGTGTGGGCGTGGAGGTGTAGTGTGGGCATGGAGGTGTAGTGAGGGCGTGGAGGTGTAGTGTGGGCGTGGAGGTGTAGTGTGGGTATGGAGGTGTAGTGTGGGCGTGGAGGGTGAAGTGTGGGCGTGGAGGTGTAGTGTGGGCGTGGAGGTGTAGTGTGGGCGTGGAGGTAGGTGTGGGCATGGAGGTGTAGTGTGGGCGTGGAGGTAGGTGTAGGCATGGAGGTGTAGTGTGGGCGTGGAGGTGTAGTGTGGGCGTGGAGGTGTAGTGTGGGCATAGAGGTTTAGTGTGGGCATGGAGGTGTAGTGTGGGCATGGAGGTGTAGTGTGGGCGTGGAGGTGTAGTGTGGGCGTGGAGGTGTAGTGTGGGCGTGGAGGTAGGTGTGGGCGTGGAGGTGTAGTGTGGGCGTGGAGGGTGAAGTGTGGGCGTGGAGGTGTAGTGTGGGCGTGGAGGTGTAGTGTGGGCATGGAGGTGTAGTGTGAACGTGGAGGTGTAGTGTGGGCGTGGAGGTGTAGTGTGGGCGTGGAGGTAGGTGTGGGCATGGAGGTGTAGTGTGGGCGTGGAGGATGAAGTGTGGGCGTGGAGGTGTAGTGTGGGCGTGGAGGTGTAGTGTGGGTGTGGAGGTGTAGTGTGGGCATGGAGTTGTAGTGTGGGGGTGGAGGTGTAGTGTGGGTGTGGAGGGTGAAGTGTGGGCATGGAGGTGTAGTGTGGGACAGTCAGTGGGAGGTGCAGCCCGAAGCCTTCATCGGAGGCCCCTGGGTGTTGGGTATGTGGGTGTGGCCTCGGGGCGTGGACAGTGGGGTCGCCCTCTGCCTGGGTCCTGCGCTGCACTTGCCTGCTCTGCTCCAGGTCTGAGGACACTTACTCGGGTCAGACACCGCGCAGCCCCTCCAGGCCAGGCGTACCTGGGCACACCTGCATGCTGACGTGCTCCGTCGCCGGGGCTCTGCTGGGGCTGTTTGGACCTGCTGACCCCACGCCAGGCTCGGTGCTGGGCCTTACCTGCATCCAAGTGTCTCCTGGGCTGGCTGCTCTCACGGCTTTCCACCTTGGTGGCTTTGCCCGCCCTGTGTCACATGCTGTCCACGGATTGGTGCCTCTGTGGGCCGTGCGCGAGGGAAGGTGTCAGTGCCCCACCTGTGCAGGGGCCACACATGCCACCTCTCAGGGGTACTGGGCAACTCAGGGATGTCCCCAGAGAATGGTCCGCGGGTGCCCAAGAGTGCCAAGCAAAGCGCATGTCGGGGACTGAGGGCTGGGTGCTGGGATTCCTGGGTCCCCACCTGTGTCCTTGGGGAAAACTGCAGGGGCTTCGGGGGCTCTAGGCTGCCCTTCCCCAGGAGCCCCCATGAAGCCTGGGGATGGCGAGCTGCCACCGATGGCCTTCCAAGGGGACCCTCCAGATGACCTGTGTTCCAGGCCTTATCCCAAGATGGCCTCTCTGGAGTTCCTGGGCCCACCCTCCTGACCCTGAGCCGTCATGGCCGCCTCACCGCCCCCAGCCTCGCCCCACCTGGGCCTCTCCCTCACCTTGGGTCTCCTCCTAGCTGGCTCCCACAGCCTCTGGGAGTTTTCCACAAGCCAAGTCCTGACAGGAGGATGAAGATGGGCAGGTTTAAGGAGTCTGATGCGGCCCGTGTTAGCACGCAGAGGACCCTCACGGCCCTCCTCGCCGCGCCAGCACACGCGCCTGCATGTCTCCACCTGGCCCTGACCTTGGGCACACCTCCCCACCCCAGCCCGCAAACACGCAGGGCCCAGCCCCAGCCGCAGGCCGGCAGAGGTAAGCCGGCAAGGGGATCCACCCAGGCCCTGCCTGGCGCCCCGCACTGCCCACCCCGCCCGCCGCTGGGCTGACTGACACAGGCAGGTGGTGGCTGCCCTGCAGCCTCCCCACTCGCAGCCCAGTGAGGGGCTCGGGGAGCAACCCCAGCCCCACTGTGCAGGGGGCTCCGGCGAGCTGTGGGCCCGGGCAGAGGTGAAGGCCGCAGGAGGGCCGTTGCACAAGCAAAGCAAAGGTCAGAGGAAAACAAACTGGACGGCAGCTTCGATCCCTCTTCCCCGAAGAGGGCCTCCTGGCCCCGCCTGGCAGCCAGAGGGAAGCCTGCCACGTCTGCACACCCCACCGCTGTGCCCCTCCTGCCCACCCGCCTGAGCCCTGCCTGGCCCCAGGCCCCTTGTCGCATTTCCCGCGAGGCCCCTCTCCCCAGGAACCAGGGAGAGGAGGCCTGGGCTTGCCGTCCTCCTGGCCACACCACTGTCCTGACGGATCCACCACTCAGAGCAGAGCAAAGCCTGGGGCGAGGACCCCAGGGGCCCCACATATCTGGAACCCTTCTCCCAGTCCACTCCATGCCACCTGGGGCCTCTCAGTTCCTGGCAGGGCTGAGCTCATAGGACAGTCCCTCTCGGCAGGCCAAGAGCTGAGAGCCCTTGGAAACTGAGGCCAGGAGGGGAGGACCTGCGGGGAGCAGGGAAGCGGCCCTGAGGTGCTTACTGCTCCAGAGATGGGCTGTGGGCCTGAGTGAGTCCCGCCCTGGAGCCCTCAGCCAGTGTCTCTCTGCCATGCCCTCCCCTCCCCGTGGCTTCACTGTGCACGAGGCTGGCAGAGGCTGGCAGAGGCTGGGAGCCGGCGTCAAGGTGGAGTCCACCAGCCGGAGTTCACAGCTGTGCAGCAGCTGCTCAAGGCAGGCCTTTTGAGGAGGGGAGGAAGCTGATCAGAGTGGCTGGTGGGGGATCAGGGCTCAGGTAACTGAGTCCACTCCCTTCCCCTCACCCCTTGACCTCCCACCAGAGTTTCCTTCCATGCTGAGTCCCAGCACCCAGGCTGGAAGGGAGGGGAGGCCTGCCACCACCATACTGCCCCACACAGGGCAGCCAGCCCTCCCTGGTCCCAGGGGGTGTTTACAGCCTCCTGGAAGCCCCCCTGGGAATAGGTTGCCAGCCCAGAGCATGGCAGACCATGCTGGGGGACTCAGGCAGCTTCTTGCAGGAGACACAAAGTTCAGTATGAGTGACAGGGTCAGTGGTGGTGGGTGAGCTGGCCCCCACCTGGACAAGCCAGCCTGGGGACTATGTCAGGGGCCCCGTCTCAGGTGAAGCTGTGGGGACAGAGACCCTGGGGTGAATCTTCACCTTCCCAGGCAGCTTCTGAGTTGCCCTTGCTCAGCAGTTTTCCATGGCTCCCTAGTACCTAGGGGAGTGGAGATGTGTTTCTGCGCCTTGCACCCATCAGCCACAGACCCAAGAGGACTTCTCTAGCTACACCTGGACAGCACCCTCGCCTGAGTGTGTGCCGGAGCCCCTGCTTCGCTGGGGAGGCATCCATGCACTGCTCCTGTCCAGAGGTGGACCTCTGGGCCCATTCCACGTCCTCATGTGCCTGGAATCTTCTGCCCAGGACTATGGGTCCCCACCCATTTGCCTCTGTCTGTTACTCAGTGTCCTACCCCCCACTCCGTGTGAAACCCTGAATAGCTTGAAATTCCTGACCACCCTCTCCCAGGCTCCTGGGCAGTGACCATGCCTCCCTTGCAAGCCTTTCCAAAGCCACCTGCTGCCCTTTGCTGCCCCTCGAGCCCCAGATGTGAGCCCGTGCTTCCACACCCAGTTCCACCCGAGCACTCACCCTGGAACTCCCCCAACCCACTGCCCAAGCACAGATGGTTGGGGCTGCCTGCCTGGGAGGCCCCTTCCAGCCTGGCCTGGGTGGGCTAAGGATCCTCTCCTCCCAGGCCTGGGAGAGGAGAGTGCAGGGAGGGGACCAGGGAGCCTAGAGAGAAAGGAGGGAGGGGTCTGGGAGGAGG
Organism: Sciurus vulgaris; assembly: GCF_902686455.1. NCBI lineage: Eukaryota > Metazoa > Chordata > Mammalia > Rodentia > Sciuridae > Sciurus > Sciurus vulgaris. The sequence goes on along the minus strand of NC_136472.1, from coordinate 1,699,159 downwards.
TCCAAGGCCGAGGCCAGGGGCCAAAGTGGCTGCAAGGCTAGGACGCTCATCAGGAGGCTGCCCAGGGTCGGGGAGCTGAGGGGCGGGTGGGCCCTGGCAGGGCTGCAGGGGCATGCGGGAGGGACAGGGGAGCCCCACTGAGCCCGCTCCACCCTGGAGGCTGGCCACTGCAGGACTTCCCCTGCCACAGGGGTGATATTTTGTTGTCTCCTGCGCCCCCTTGAGGTCAGTGGCCAGCATGACACCCATTTGGCCACTGAGGTGGGGCTTCTGGGGGGGTTGCCAGTGGGAAGTGACCCCAGCCCCCCTCCCCACTACCCCCAGGGTTGGGCCCTTCTTCTCCCCAGGTTCTCCAGGGGCCTGAGAAGAAGGCAGATCTTTCCAGGTCTGGCTCAGCCTCCCGGGTGGCAGTGAGAGGGGCTGCTAACCCCACCCCTGCCTCCTTTCCTCCTTCTGATATGAAGACCCTCATCCCAGCAGATGGAGGCCCCTCTATTTCTGAGTCCCCCCAGACTCCGGGTGCCCCATGAGGGCACCCCTGCCCAGCCCAAGGGAATCCCAAATCTGGCCTCACTCGGAGCATCTGGCCACAGCCTGGGATGTCAAACCCCACTGTCCCTGTCCTAGGCTGGCTCTCACATCTGCTGAAGATTTGGGGGACACAGTGTGCTACACTAGGGCCAGCTGGAAGTGCAGTCAGGGTCCCCACTGCTCAGTGCAGGAGCCCCAGGGAGGGTGCTAATTCACCCCGTCAGAGATTCCTTCTCTGAAAGACGACAGTAGGGTCAAGTCATGGTCAGCACCTAGGCCAGGCTAGAGGTGGGCTAGAGGTGCACCCAGGAGCCCCCTGCTGTCCCCAGGGTCCTCCCTGGGAAACTGGGGGTGGAAGACACATTCCCCCTCACAGAAGAGTGGCTGTCTGTCCCAACCTCAGGCCCCTCCTCCCCCGGCCGAGTGCCTGACGGGCTTCGTGTCCTGAGCAGGGAATCATGTCCTCAGATCTGATGGGGCTGGAGCCAGGGCAGAGGAAGGGGCATGCCGGGAGCCCAGCTGGGACAGCAAACAGGCCTCTGGGGTCTCTCCTTTCCCTCGCCTGCCTCCACAGGAGGCCGGCCGGGGCCAGGGTCAGGGGAGACTTCCTCGATTTATCTCTGCAGCCGGCGGCCAGCCCCGAGCCTGGAATCTGGGGTTAGGCTGAGGTTTGCCTGCCCCGCTGTGAGCAGCTTGTATCTGGACAGAGGGAATGCAGGGTGGGGGCCAGGATGGAGAGGATTCTGGGAATGCCTCGCTGAGGCCTGAGCAAGTCTGGGGACCCAGAGAAGGCCGTGGCCTTGTTCTCCCAGTGCCTGGCCAAGGAGATGTGGACCAGCCTGCCATGAGGGTGGGTGAGGGCTGTGGGGGCCTGTGCTTCTGCCCAAGAAGGAGGCTGCAGGCCACAGGCAGAGGCTTAGCAAGGAGGGGCAGGGTCATGCCAGAGCCCAGCAGGGTCAGCTGGGGCAGGAGGCAGAGGGTTTCCAGCAGGCAAGAAGGAGGCCTGGGTGCTGTGGGTTCTGCTCCACCTCAGAGGCCGGCAGCAACCAGAGGCCCGCATGGCTCAGAACTCCCCCAAGGAGCAAGATGCCACCAGCCGCCTGGTGGAAGTAGGGAGCCCCAGTCCTGGAGAAGTCCAGGTTCTGCTGGCCCAGTGGTGGTCTGTAGCTAAGCCCTCGTCTTTCCAGGATCCACTGTCCTCCCCTTATAGCCACCCTGGGAAGAGATGTACCAGCGTGGCAGGTCACACAGCAATGCACCTGCGTCCACTCATGCCCCACCCTCGGTTCCACAAGGTCCAGACCCCAAAACAGTTGCTGCCCCTCTAGGGTTCAAAACAAAGTCGCTCTGGAGCAAGGTCCATTCTCAAGCCCAATGGGTCAGTTTCCCCATGGGCCAGTGGTGGAATCCTGCCCACTGACCCCAAAGGCATGGACATGCTTGACCAAGCTGCCCAAGGCCCCTGCTGTGCTCTCAGCCTCAGGCGGGAGCCCCTCCCAGAGCATGGCCTCCTGAAGGGGCCCATCAGAGCTACCATGGACTGGTCCACGTGGGCAGCCTGCCCCCTCCTGCCCCTCTGGGTCCTTCTAGAAATTTCTGATGTGGCCTCACACTGTGGGACCTTCCTCGTGTGTGCTGGCCCCTGAGGGATGGGCTCTGCCCACTTGTCTTGGTGGCCACCAGGGCAGGAGGAGCATGGTGAGAGCAGGCTCCGCACAGCAGGCCAGCCACGGCTAGGCAGGAGAGCAGTGCGGGCTCTCCAACCTGCTGCATCCATCGGGCGTGTGGCCAGAAGCCCACGTCTGAGTTGGTAAAGCCAGCTGCGTGCACAGAGGCCATGGACGCCTTCTGGGCCTCAGGCCTGCTCCCTGTTTGGGTGCTAGCGCCCTCTCCCATGGCCTTCCCTGTGGCCGTCCCGTGTTCCTTGGAGCCAGGGCTGTCCCTGAGAGCAGTGCACTAGCTCCTACCAGGCACCAGACAGTGCCCAGGGATCAGTGCCAAGTCCCCAGGTGGCATTAGGAAGGCTCCACACAGCCATTGGGGCCCCAGAGCCAGCCACACCCTCCTGTAGGTCCAGAGTGACTGAGTGCACCTCCTGCCAACACCTCCCAAGAGCCCCTGCCCAGGTGGCTCTCCACTGCTGCAGGGGCCAGAGGCCAGGCCCCAGCCTCCGGCCTCCACACCCTCTGGGGCCGAGCCCCACTTCCCGCCATGGCTGCCTCTAACGTGGTGCCATAAGGACAGAAACCATGGCCTTATCAGGAGCCCCAGCCCTGCCCTGTGGCCCAGCCTGCGCTTCTGTGCTTTAGGAGGGGAACCAAGGCAACTGGCCAAGGCTGCCCCTCCTGCCCGGAGGACCCTCACCCAGCCTGCAGCCTGGAGTCACATGAGTCAGGCATCTGCCCAACCTGCTTCCTCAGCCCTGTGGGGTCCCAAGGGCCCTGGACCCCTCTCCTTGTTAACCCTGGGAGTTCTATGCCCTCTGACTCTGAAGGTCACTTCCTCCCACATGGCAGGGCCCTTGTCCCCCTCGAAGGTCTGGGGCGACCTCCAGGTGTGCTCTGGTGGAGAGAGCAGGGGCTTGGGGCACTGGAGGAGGGCCTTGCCCTCACCTGCCTGAGGAAGGCCCTGCGCAGGCTCTCAGCTGGCAGCCTTCGGAGCCCCAGCCCCAGCACGGTGGCCTCCAGGCATCCTCAGCACTGAGGCTGAGAGCAAGCGACAGAGTCCAGGTGGGAGGACAGTGGCCCCCTCGCTACCCCTCCTCCACCCCACTCAGCCCAAAGTCCTCTGTGGCCAGCACAGCCCCACCCTGGGGCATGGACACGGGCAGGGTGGGTGACGTGGGGACCCGCCGCCACATGGCCCTTGCCCTCTAGCGCCCAGCGCCTGCCCCGTGGGTGACCATTTCCCCAGATCAGTTTCCCCAGATCCTGGGCTCCCTGCCAGGAGGCAGGGTTCAAAGACCAGAGAAGGACACAAGAGGGGACTGGGCATCATGGCTGATGCCCACAGCAGCAAAGGGAGAGGAGAGCGCCCCGCCTGCTGCCCGGCAGGACAGGCGTGGCCATGGAGGGCACAGGCTGTCAGAGGCAGACCTGGTCCAGCACAGGTGGGCACAGCAGGCAGCTGGTGCTTCCCGCACCACCACTGTTCTCCCCCCGGGACCAACGCACAGGGCTGGAGGCTCCCGTGGCCAGCCCGCCCAGCCTGCCCGTCCCTGTTACCCCTTCCCGTGGACTTCTGTCCTGAAGTCCCCCCGAGCGTGCCTAGCAGCCCATCATCAGCCAAGAGACAGTGCCTGCCTCCCGGCCGCCACTCCCAGGGCAGGCGTGTCCCTCTGCAGGCCTGGGCTTGGGGCTCAGTGGCCATGTATCCCACTCAGACTGGGCAGTCCAGCAAGGGGGCAGGGACAGAGCTGCTGAAGAGGAGGTGTTTTGAGCGCCCAGTCTCCAGAACCAGAGTTTGGGGTTCCAGGAAGCTCATTGCTCAGGACGAAGCCACTGAGCTTGGAGTGCAGGTAAAGGCACCCCAGCCTTTCCCAAGCCCAGCCTGTCTCTCCGGCCCCTGGCCCACTCCTCCCAGGCCTTCCCTCCCTGAAAAAGACTTTGAGGGATTTCTTCAAAAGAGCAATTGGAGCGAGCCACAGGCCCTGTGAGGTCCAAGCGGCTCCAGGGCAGGCTCAGAGGGCTTCCTCCCTGTCCTGCAGCACCAAAGGGCCCCAGGGAGCCAAGGATGTGGGCTGCCAGCCTACCCAAATTCCACAGCTACCCAGGACCAAGGAGTCTTCTTGCCCTCAGCTGCAAGGGCCTGTGTGTGCGGATGATACAGACCCAGAGCCTGGCAGAGAGCACACCAGATGCTCAGGACGCATGGCTGGCCCTGGCCACAGGGCACACATCCAGGGTCCCATGTACCCCTGAGGCTCACGGCCTGTGCCTGGTGTCCGCCTTCTTGGGGTAGGACTGTTGACTTAGCAGGGGGAACAAAGGCCTGTTGCCTTTGGCTAGTGGGTGAGCCCTGCATGGGACATATCCCAGAGCCAACAGAACCAGGGTCTCCCCGGAGGAGGTGGAAAGAGGGACATCTCACTCCAAATACCCCACAGCCTCGCCCCTCGCGAGTTGTGAAAGGTCTGCCAAGTGCAGGGGCTGGGCGGGGCACACCAGTGAGGTCTTAGGGTTGAGGGGTGGGCAGGATGCAGGGGAGGCCAGATCAGCTGCCAGCACACTGCTGTGGACACTCCCCACCCTTAGGTGTTGAGGCTGGGCCTGAAGATGGATGCTTCCGTGCACGACTCAGTAGGGTCCAAAGCCCGTAAAGAATGACCCCTGCTCACACCTAGTCTCCCAGGCACCCCGGAGCCTTCACTTCCTGCAGGGTCAGGGGGCACTGAATGCTGAGCTGGCAAAGCTTCATCTCCTCCCTGAACTCCAACACAGGGCTCTGAGTTTGCTGTGCCCTCCTAGACCAGAACCCCTGGGCTATGTGATCCAGGGTCGCCGGGCTGACCTCTGTTCCCCAAGGTTGAGTTCCCTACCCAGGCTGGCAGGACTACCTGGACATCTCTTGGGCCCCAGTGCCAGCTTTGCCCATAGGAACCCCATGTCCAGTCATCCCCAAATCACCACCCCATCCATTCACAAAGGGCCCCTGTTGGGCCTCAGGCTCAACAAGACTGTGTTCAGAAGACTCTGCCCCTGGCAGAGCTGCCCAGTTCCAAGGGAAGCCATCTCCGAGGCCTGGCCCACACGCCTACTGTGCTGATGCGGCCAGATACGGCCCCACCGGCTCAGAGGCCCCTATGGCTTTGAGTCCTCCCACGGTGAAGTCCCATGGGACCCTCCAACTCAATCGTCTGCACCTCGAAGAGCGAGGCTGTGTCCCCTCCAGGGCCTCATGTGATTCTGTGCTGTCTCCCATGCACCAGGACACCTTCCCACACTGTGGGAAAGAGGAGGGAATCCCCAGGAGCTGGGGCACCCCTGGAAAGATTTGGCAACCGAGGAGGGTAAGGCCCCAAAACTCCACTTTGGCCTGGAGGGGCGCGTGGCACTGGGGTTGCCCGCAGCCTACGACGCTTCCAGCTGGACACATACCTTTGCGGACATGGGCAGCATTGAGAGCACATGACCAGCTTTGTGGCCCAAGCCTGTCCCTGCACTTGGGCCCAGGCTGGTGCAGCAGTGCCAGGATTGAGTCTGGATTCCAGACTCAGTGGGCCCTGGTCCAGTCCCTGCTTGGGACCATGGGACCCCTCTGTACTCTGTTGAGAGATGGTAAGGATGATCATCCAAAGCCCTCTGCCTAGGAGCAGCCCTGGACCCCACTCCAGTCCTCACTTGCAAGAGGGGCACAAATCCTATTTTCTATACCTGAGCTGCACATGCTCTGGGGTCCTGGCCTCTGCCCAGAGACCACAAGCTCCCTGAGGCAGAGCTCCCTTGGCCTCTAGACTGGAGGCTGCCAAGGGTGGCCAGCACTATCCCTGGCACCCAGCTGAGCCTTCAGGGCCCCGATGGCCTTGGCCAACCTCCCAAACCCCCATCAGGCCAAAGTTGGGGCCCAGTGGGGAACCTGCCATCCCCAGCTCTCTGGCCTGTGGTCACACAGAAAGTGCTGAAGCCTTAGCTTTGCTGTGCCGACTGTCCCCCCACCGCCGCCACCACAGTGGGTGAGCCGGCATCCCCCACTTGAGAAGGTCCACGTACACGGAGGATGGGTGACAGGCGGGTTTGCCCAGCTGTGGGAAGTCCGAGGCTTGCCAGAGCTCTGCCCTGGGTGACTGGGTAGCCCTGGATCTGCTTTTGGGGTGCTCAAGCCAGGACCTGGGTAAAGTTTCCAGAGCACCCAGGGCCCCAGCCACCTGGTGGGCACCCACACCAGCTCCTCGTGCCCTGGACCAGAGCGGTCTGGCCGCCTCCAAACACCACAGGCCCATTTTGCAGCACCCTGGGGGGTCCACACTGCCTGCGACGGGCTGTCTTCAGCCCTGAGCTCTAGCCAGGGCATCTCTCCTGGGGGACATCAGCCCTTGAGGGAGCCCAGACATTTCCAGAAGCCCAAGCTGCAGACCGAGGAAGCTGGCAGGGTGGCATTCTCCAGCCCTTGTCTCTGCCCTCCCCAGGCTGCCCCTGCCACTGGCCACCTCTCTAGGGGTGGGGCGCCATGGGGCAGAGCTGGCTCCACTCGCCTTCCAGGGTGGAGGGCAGGTGACCAAAGCAGAGACACCGTGGGAACAGGGGAGTGGTTTACTGTCCCTCACCCTGGAGTCCTGGGTGACACAGCCTGTTAGCTATCACCACAGAGGCCACCCTTCCCCATGGCCTGGGCCAGCCCCTCTCCAGCACTCTGGGGCTCAGTCTTATCTTGTGTCGACCCTGCTACACCACTAGTTGGCAAGGAAGGAGGGATTTGATTTGTCTTCCAAGACCTGGACAGTCCAGCCCAAAGCCAGGCCTGCACAGGGGAGGTGCCTAGACCTGGTGGGCCAAGGCACAGGAGTGGCCACCAGAAGGATCTAGAACCCATGCGGGGTCTTCCAGAGTGAGGTCTCCTTTGACCCTTGGGGCAGGGAGAAGGCGCAGGGAAGGACTGAAGAGCCATGGACACCTCTGGCCAATCCCAGTGTGCATGATCAGGAGGGGTCAGCTCCCCAGGCGGTCCCAGAATGGGGCTTGGGACATTGAAAGGGGGCGGGGGTGGGAGGACGGACTTGGAACTAGGCGAGAGCCAAGACGTATGAGCTCACGAACGGATAGGGTAGCTGGGCAGGCCTGAGCTGACCTCCCTGTTCCCTTCCTTTTTGGGGTCTCAGGCGCCTGGCTGGCGCCTGCAGGATATCTATCTATATCCCCTTCCTCATGAGGAAGAGGACAGGGAGCCAATGCCCAGCTGGAAATAGCCATGTCCATGGCCCAAGTGCTGTGAGGACAGCTGCACTGGTAGACCTTCCTTCTGGGACATAGGTGGCCCTGCAGTGGACAGGCCCAAACAAGGCCAACAGCCGCCCTGGGCAAGCTGCACCCTGTGGGTGGGGCCTGAGGTGGGGACTGGTTGGCAGCGGTACCTGCTGGTGGGCCTGGGCCCGTCAGCATGGCAGCTGGGGCTGCCATTCACCACCGGTCAAGACCAGTGGAGATGGGAGGGGACAGCTGGGCAGGAAGGGACAATGGGGACAGCTCCCTGGTGAAGCAGAATGTGGGGTGGGGAAGAGGGTCTAGGGTAGGAAGCAGAGAGATGCTGGTCAGACCCTGCTGACCACCAGCTCCCACTGCCTGAGCAATGGTAGATGCTGGGTGGGCCCCTTGGCTGAGTGGGTGCATCCCCAGGAGGACCCCAGCTCCTGGGGCTGCCCACCCAGGTCACACTATGTTAGAAACACACGGCTCACGCAGAGAGCCCCTGGAGCCCCTTCCTCCCACGGGCCTGTGAACTGGGGCCAGGGACGGGGCAGGCGCCTCTCTGTCACGTACGGGTGGGGCCCGAGGAGAGGGACATAGGGACCCAAGCGGGCCAGCTGTCCCGCCACTTCTTCTCTGCCCTTTGGGGTCTCAGCGCCTGCCTGTCCAGCTGTCTCCAGTGCCCGCATCCCCTGCCTCTTGGGGAGGCCTGAGCTCTGAGGCTGGAAATAGCCGTGCCCTCAGAGGCCCTCAGGGAACCCTGGGCCTCTGGGGCCAGCGTGCTCCTCCCTGAGCAAGGGGCGCCCCTGGCGTGCTGCGTGGGTCGAGCCCCCGCCTCTGGCTTTGCCTGCGCCGTCCCCTCTCCCCTGCCCAGGCGGTGGGCCTTGGCCGGTGGGGAGCAGGGCGGGTGGGCTGGGGAAGAGAGCCCGGCTCAGGGCCCCCGGAGCAGCTGCGGCAGATGGAAAGAACGCGCCTGCGGGTGGCCCGGCCCCGTGCCAGGTGCTGCGCGTGATGTTCCTCTCGTCCCTGGGCCTCCTGCGCTTGCCTGCACAGCCTCTCCTCCGGTGTTTGCTTTCCTTGGTCCAGGCAGAGGCCTGGCTTCTGGGGGAGACGCTTCCTGGAACCCCTGGCGGGTTTGCCCTGGGAGCTGACGGGCTCCTGGGCGAGCGACTCTCCCTCCTGCCAGCCCTGGGCTGTGCCAATGGGGCAGGGGGCGGGTGCCGTGGCTGGGATGAAGCAGCACCCACGCAGTCCTGGTCAGGAACCCAGAAAGAAGCAGAAACCACCTGGCTCAGGAAGCGAGCCACAGCAAGGTGGCTCCCTCCCCTCCCACTCCAGGCTTTGCTCAGGACACCCTCCCCTGAGGGACCCCCAGGCCCAGCTCTAAGCCTGGCCACCAGTGAGGGCACAGGACCTGCCCCCATCCCCACAACCTGAGACCACACCTTAGCCCTGCCCTGCTCTCCCTCTGGTCCCTCCTGAACCCCTCCTGGGGTGGGACTCGTGGGTGACCAGCAGAACCTGCGTGTGACGGACAAGCATCTGCTACTGTGCCCAACCTCCTGCTCCGGGCCCACGGCTGGTCAGCCCAGTGAGGGAGTGACCATTGTCCATACCTAGCAAGGGTCCTTCCTGAAGCTAAATGTCAGGGGGTTCTGGGGCCAGGGTGCGGAAATGGCCCCCCTGCAGGAGAGGGCAGGGCCAAACCAGCTGTATCCTCTCTCTTCAGCATCTGCCTGGGGACCAGAAGGTGGTCTCAGAAGCCAGGGGTCAGGGTGCTGGAGTGGGAGGGAGGAGGTGTCCTGGAGGGTTCCTGGGTTGCTCATGGGCTCCCTTTGGTGATGATGTCACTCATGCTCAACCAGGTGGCAAGGGCTGGCAGTCGGGCAAAGGGAGAAAAGACAGGGATGTGTCCACCCTCAGAGATCACAGGCCATCTGGCCAAGAGCCCTGGGGAGGTGGGCTTCAGGAAATCCAGGGCACCATGCAGACAGGGTGGGCAAGAGAAGGGTGGGCCCAAACTTTCCGCCACGCAGCCCTCCCAGGTCCTGCGGAGCCTGCGCCTGGCAGCCTCTGGCTCCCCAAGAGTGGGTTTTCTCTGGGGCTGGTGGGGCTGGTGGGCTGTCCTTGCAGGCCAAACAAGCCCATGTCCCCTTTGCACAAGGGTAGGTGGAGGCCTCGAGGGCTGGCTCCTAGGCACAGCCCAGCCGCCCCTCAGATGCACCTGCTGCCAGGTCGACAGGGCTCCTTGAGGCCAGGGGAGCCACAGAGCACATGCGAGGGATCCCTGTGGTGGGGCTAGCATGCCTGGGACATGTACTGACCAGGTGCTGTGGCTATACCTGCTATGCCTGAACATGTACTGACCAGGTGCTGTGGCTATACCGGCCTGGGTATCTGTCAGGAGGAGTTATTTCTACTTCAGGGGACCTCGTGCCCTTTACAATTGTCCATGCCGTGACTGGGAGGTGCCAGGACCCCTGAGCATCTCGTGTAGTGGTGGCCAGGATGAGAAGCAAGGGCACAGGAGTGAGGCCAAGCCTGGATGCAGGGACCCCGTGGCAGGAGGACATGCATGGCAGAGAGCGGAGCCCAGCCTGGAGAGCTGCCGTGGGCTGCGGGCAGAGCAGCCCCTCCGGAAGCCCCACTGCCAGCAAGGAGGCGTCTGCCAGCCAGCAGGCCTCCCAGCCCCTCTGCAGCAGGCCGCCTGTCCTCCTGCCCCTCAGCCTGGGGTGAAAGCGAGTGTCCTGCAGCATTGAGGATCCCCAGTCCTCAGAGGCAGTTTTGGGGTGCACTCCACCCCACAGCCCCAGGGTGTCTTCTGAGGAAGGTGGCAGGCCCCCCTCAGGCGCCAGGTGCCCTTCTGCCTGATAGCTCTGGGGGCCTAACTGGGCACTCCCCAGCCTGAGTGGGGGTTCCTATGTGGAAGGCACATAAGTAAATATGGAGCCTGGAATTTTTTCCTTTGAAAAAAGAAAACTTGTTTAAAAGGGGAAAGATTGATGTTCTTCTTGCTTTCCACACTTGGTTTAGGGCCAACGAGGTGGTTTGAGAAGAAATTCTCCTGTCCTCCATTAACTGTAACCAAACACGGTCTCCATGGGCAAATCAGACTAGAACCTTCAGCCAGCAGAGCTCAGGAATCCTCCCACCCGCCCGGCAGGCGAGACAGGCACACCTCTCACCCTCCGCCAGACGGCTGGGCAGGGGCGGGTGGGCTGGAGTTGGGTGGTGGGTGGTGGGCTGCACTAGGGTCCAAGTGTCAGGAGGTGTCCAAGACAAGGGCAGAGGTGGTGGCCTGCTGCCTGGGGACTACTCACCTCTGGACAGCCAGGACCCGAGGGCCCTGGGGAGCAGGCAGGCCAGCTGGTCTTGCATCCTATGCCTCACCTGCCCCTGTTGGGGACCTTCAGCACCTAAAATGCTTGATATATTCCCCAGGACAGGAAAGGGGGAGCCAGGGACACCACAGAGCCCCCAGGTCCCCTAGACAGGTTGGACGCCCAGTTGTACCTGGCCTTGGCCCTGGCCCCGGGTGAACCCCGACGTGCGCTTTGGTCCTGTGTGGGCGGCCCAGGGCCCTCCACCATGCAGGTCCTGGCAGCATCCCTGCCTCCAGCAAAGTTGGGAACCACGGCCAGTCCCACTCCCAGGGCCATTCTGGGTCTCAGTCTCTCCTCTCACTCAGCTCAGAAACTGGCAGACACGGTGGTGACCACTGGGGGGCTGGTTCAGCCACTGGCTTCTGCAGCCCACCCAGGCTTCTCTCGGAAAGCATGTGCACACAGGCACCCAGACACGTCCCCCTTTCAGAAGCTTGCCAGAGCTGACAGCTGAGGGTCCCCTCTGCCATCAGCCCAGCCTAGGAAGGAGAGGTGACGTCCCTGGCCCCAGACCCAGTGCAATGCCCGGGGGTCTGGTCTCCTGAGCAGTCTTCCGTGTGGTGATGCAGAACCCAGCCCTGGGATGCTCCCCAGCGTCCATGGCTTCTGGAAGGGTGGAAGGCAGGCAGAGGTGGGGCTCATGGGTAGACAGACCCAGAGTGCCAGCTTGTTTGGAGGGGAGGGCCACACTCTCCTGCCGGGGGAGCCAGGGCACAGTGCTTGACAGCGTCCAGAGCAGGCAGGACCACTGCCCTCCATGTGCTCAGCCAGGACATCCTTTGTCCTCAAGACCACCAGAGGCCAACTGTGCAGACCACCCACCACATGGTTAGCCTTGACACAGGCTGTTCTGTGGGTAGTGGGCCAACTTCACCCAACAGATTCACCAACAAAAGTAGGATTGCCTGAAAATTTTGAACTTCAGATAAAGAACCCACAACTGTCTACTGTAAGTACATGCCCAGAGGTGACCTGGCCCACTTCACACTAAGAACTGTGGGGACACTGCGCTCAGATCCGGCCGGGCAACCTGTATCAGGACCTGCCTGTTCCCACCACTCGCTGCCTGCTCCTGCTCCTGCTCCCACGTCAGGTCTGCCAGCCAGCCTTGGCCTCGAGTCACTGGCTATTTAGGTTGAATTGAAATTAAGTTGGCCACACTCCAGGGTCTCTGGAGCTGGGGTTCCTGCTGGACACTGGCGATCTGCTGAGTGCTGCTTTGAGCAGAAGCTCCCTCCGGTCCTTGAGGTGCCCTGACGGGCCAGCAGCTCCCATTTCTCACAAGCCTTTCCACCAGGAGCTCCTGTGCCGGGCCTGACTCCCAAGCCCACACTGCCATCTGCCACAGTCTGCTCCCTGGGACTTGTGTGGCAGAAGCTTCTCGGCCCTGTGGAGCCTGGGCATGGTGGCCGGCACAGCCCTGGTCTGCAGTCCCCAAATGGGAGGGATGTGCCAGGCCCACGCTGTTCCACGGCCTCCGGGTCCCTGGATACACCCGCCTTTTCTGGGGTCCGTCCCTTGAGGAGCTGCCCATACAGGACCATTGGAGGGCCCCCTGAGTGGCAGCAGGCAGGGTCAAGAGGAGGCCTTCTGCTGCGGATGGACAACAGCCAGCCACTGCTCCTGGGACCCCTTCCCATCGGACTCTCCACACTGGCGTGGGGAGGACAGCCAGCCTGCACCCGAGCGAGAGGCCCACCTTCCACCAGGACGGGATCTGTCAGCACCGTCCCTGGAGTAGTTGTGTGCATGCCCTGCATGTGGCCCCAGGCCTGGCGCGCCCCTACTGTGCCGTGCAGAGCATGCCTACTGTGTGCAGAGCCCTGAGCTAGTGTGGCCGGAGGCGAGTGCTGCCACAATAGCCCAGGTGTGAGGTGATGAAAGCCGGGTGTGGGGGCTGGAGGGGAGGGGGCCGCGCTGACTCGGGAAGGCTGCCAGCCTGGGTGTCGGCCGCCCCTCCGCCCAGCACCGCTCAGAGCAGCCTCCCTGGGCAGCCCCCGGGAGCTCTCCTGTGCCTCGACCCCAGGACTCAAGTGGTGGCTGCTCCCAGGCTGCACAGGGCTGGGTGCTGAGCAGGGAGGGGAAGACTGACCGGCCACAGATGCCCGCTGGCCTTGAGGCAAGGCGAAGGGGGCATGGCCGCTCTCCCCCAGCCACCCAGGTCCCATCCTGCTGTCACTGAGGCCGGCCACCTCGGGCCGAGTAGGCAAATGAGAGGCAAGTCTGGGGCAGACTGGGGCCCAGGCACCCTGTATCTCACAGCAGGCCCAGAGGGGCCTGGAAGCTGCCAGTAACTGCGATGAGGAGGGTCAGGACGTGGCCCCATAGGGGACTCCTGGGGAGCCCCTGCCCTGCAGCTGCCTGGTCAGCCCCCAAGGGCTGTGTCTGGTAAGGCAAGGAGTCCCCAGAAGTCCTTTCCCTGCTTGGATTCCACCAGACTGCTCTCCAGGCTGCAGGCCAAGGGGACTGGCCCTGGGAGAAACCCACCCTGGACAAGTGGCCAGGGCTAGGTCACAGAGGAACAGTGACCTGCATGGGGAGGCAGCAAGGGGCCAAGCGAGACAGCAGGGCTGACTGGCCACCATGAGGGAGCCTCTAGTCCCACAGAGCACCCCATCCACCACTGCTTACTCGTGGCCCCTGGAGCTGCCCAGGATACCCAGTGGCCGGTCCTTTCCCTACGCTGAGCACTGTCGGCCACAATGGGAATCTTTACACCAGGGCAATCGCCAAACACCACACATGGAGCATGTTCCTCAGAGCCAGTGGCAGACACCCTGGACCACGCTGGGCCATGCCCAAGGCAGCAAATCCTCTTCCTGCAGGATGGCCAGCATCACCCCTGGAGGGGGTGCAACTGGCAGTTCTTCCCAAGAGTCTTATTAAGAAGAAAATATTCCATTCTGTTTAAACAAGGCAGGAGACCTGACATGCCAGGGGCCTGCCGCCCCTTCACAGATGCGTCAGGACAGGGAACACTCTTCGTAAAAGTCCCTTGAAGGCCGCAGCCCCAGGCAGGTCCCTTACGCCTGTCACTCTGCCTGCGCGGCCGGCGCCTGCTGGCTCTGCTGGTGGGATTAGCTAACAGCACATTCCATGGGGCACTCTATGAACAGAAGAATCTTAACAGGAAAGTCACCTTAAAAGGTGACGGAGTCCTCGCAGGGGCCACCTGTGCGAGACAGAGCATGTTGGGGAGTAGGAAAACAAGAGTTAATCCCCAAAGCCTTCCTGTGGGCTTCGCCACGGCTCACGGCCCGGCTGGGCCTCCCACCTCCCACGCCGTCCGCAGCCCCGGGGCTGACATCTCCCTGCCCTGGCTTGGCAGTTGGTGGGGGTGGGCACAGGGCCACAGCTGCCTGCACCTTTGGGGCCTGGTTGAGGAAGGGGCAAGCCTGGAACAATGGGCTTCTCTTGGCCCTGCAGGCCTGACACCCAAGAGCCAAATGAGAAAACCAAGTCCCCAGATTCAAGGGCACAGGGCACAGGGAGAAGGCCACTGTCCCAACTCAGTCACCCCAAGGAGGTTGGCAACAGGAAGCCATTGACATCTTGAACCCAGAGCCACATGCTGGGGTGGTGTCCATCCAGGAGTCAGAGCCTGGGAGAGGGCAGGCCAGGGCCAGGTGGCCTTGCTCAGAGGGCTCCTCTCTCCTCCGCCCAGGGCCTCCCGATCCAGCCCCTGCTGGTCCTAGAGAGGGTGGTGCCCGCAGTGAGGTGCATGCTGGGCTTGCCCTCATCCCTGGTGGACCGGAAGCTGCACACATCCCGGCCGGCTCCCTCTGCCCACACTCCTGGCCGAGCAGCAACTCTGCAAGTGCCACCATTACCAGGAGCCATTCACAGGGTGCGCTTTGTGCACACCAGGTTTACAATCCCTTTTATTAGTCATAAAGAGGGATGGGGAGGGGATCCAGCCCTGCGAGGGGCTAGCGCCCATCTGCTGCTCTGGCTGGAGAGGGAGACCCCGGGCGGTACAGACACCTTGGCCGGCTCTCCTGGTCAGGCCTGCTCCCAGAACCCCAGGGAGGGGGACTGTCCTCAAGATAGGGCAGGAAGGCTCTGGGCCCCATAACTGTCTCAGTGGAGAGTGACCAGAGACCCGGAGGGCCCCTGTGCGGGACCTCGTCTAGCAGAGGTCAGAGAGGCATTGAGAGCTGGGACCCACGATCTGCCCTGCACCCAGAAGGGCCTCCCACTGGGCCCAGTCCTTGGGTGGCTCACGCTGCCTGGACCTGAGTCTCGGAGGCCTGCCCTGTCAGCACGTGCGTCCTCCCTCGGCCTGGCCCGACGCGCGCAGGCCAGGAAGCACGGCCACGCATCACCCTCGGTCTTCCCCACTTCACCAACTGCAGCCCAGATCTACACGTGGGCCAGAGGAGGACCCCACGCCGGCTCTCCAGCCTGGTCATTAGCTCTGCAGTGGCCTCACCCTGGTGGGGGCCGGCTTTCTTCACCTCCGCCTCATCCCAGAGTGAGCGCCACACCTCCTCCAAGACCAGCTGTCCAGGCAGGGATGCAGGAGGGAAGGTCAGGGGCTGTCGGAGGGACAGATGCCTGGGAGGGCCAACCAGGAGGGCAGCTGGCCTCAGCACCTGGTTGGGGGAACGTTTGCCTCCCCACGCTGCCCATGTCCACCCCCACAGTCACACTGCCCCTTTCCCCACAGGAGCTCTCTCTTTTAAAATGCCATGTGTCTTGGTTTTTGTACGCTGGGGCCATGGGACCCTCTTCTGGGGTGGGGTAGAGAAGAGAGATGCATCTTGGTGGCCCCCTGGGGAAACCATGGCCAGTCTGCTTTTGGAGTCTGTGATCAGGTGACCCCCAGAAATTAGCAGTATCCCCAAGCCTGTCCTCTAGGAGGGGAAAACTGTCCTCAGGGAAAGGGGCCCCGCTGGGATGGGGAGAGTCTCTGGCCCCAGGTAACTGATCCCTACCTGGACTTGCCCTTGCCCCTGAGTCCCCTCCCCTCCTCGTCATCTTTGCCTGGCTTGGGATAGGGGTGGATCCATGGACCTGTGGACAGGGCTGGTAGCCATTCTCAGGAGCTACTGCAACCCAGGAGCTGTAGAGTGGCCAGCATAGCTGGCAGAACAACCAGCAGGAATCTCTGGGCCTCTGCCTCACTGTGGTCAGAGGTGGGGCCACCAGGTACTCACAGGGAAGGACTGGCATGGGGTCGGGGAGGGGCAGCAACCTGGGCCAAGTGCCCCACCCCAGCGCATCCGGGTCTCTAGGCTGCTCCTTGGGTGTTCGCGGCAGCCCCCAACCTGCCTCTCTGCAGAGGAAAGGCCAATCAGGGAGGGAGACCCAGGCCCACCCAGGCTCACAGTCCTGTGTCCACCCTGCCCACCAGCCCTGCTGCCAGTCCGCTGCACACACAGGCTTGGTGGCCATTCAGGACTCTGCTCAGGTCTCCCTGGGGCGGGGACTGCCTTCCCCTAAGACAGGCTGTCCCCAGGCCTCTCACGGGAGGACATCCTCTCCCTCAGGCAGACCCCTCCTAGGGCAGCACAGCCTCCCCACTAGACTGGGGGCTCCTCTCAAGGAACCCCTGGTGGAGGGGTGAGGTAGACTCCAAGTTCTGCCCAGAGGTACTGGACAGGCAGCTGCCTCCCTAGACCCAAGATTCCTGGAGGCCAAGGCGTTGCTGGCCCCCACCATGGAAAGTTGGCCCTAATCGATGAGGCCGCACGCTGAATCAGTCACTCGAGGGGCTTAGAGCTGTGTTTCTGCAGCAACTGTGATGATAAAATCAATGGCAATGCCCTCAGAAACCTGGCAGAGGCCGGGCTTGCCGGGGAGGACAGGTGGGGCAGGGGGCTGCACTGGCGATCTGCGCCCGAGGGGCCCTGCCCCAGCCCCTGCCCGCCCACCGGGCCCTGTCTCTACTCAGGGCAGCCTGGGGGATGGGGAGCATCAGGGCAACTCGGGCCCACGCTGCAGGGCTGGAGCCCCCCAGGACCGGCCCCTGCCCAGGCCTGTGCACACCCAGGGGAACAGGGCGGCAGGAGGACCCCAGAACACTGGTCCACTGGGACTGGAACAGACAGTGGGGCAAGGAGGGGCCCCGAGAGGCCACGGGGGAGCGGGCAGGAAAGGGAAGGCGGGAGCAGGGCACACTGGGCGGGAGCAGGTCCCCCCTGCTTGTCCAGCCCTCGCCACCCCAAGCTGGCTGAGCCCTGAGGATCCAGAGAGATCCCGCAGCCCAGCCCATGAGGCCATGCACATGGCTTGTCTGTCCCCACACTGAGACTGCTCGGTCAAGGGGACATGAGCAGGAGAGAGAGCAAGAAGTATGGGCCCGACGGGCACGCCAAGGCCGCGCACGTGAGGCCAGGGTCGATCCTGCCCCAACAGGCAGGCTGGTTCTTTGGCCACTCGGGCCCCTCTTCTGGTGTCTGAAGGTAAAAGTTGGCAACCCCAAGGAACCAGTCTGTCTGTGCTCCCCCAGTGGGCAGAGGTGGCCCCAGTCGGGGAGGCCCACGCGACACCTGAAGGCCAGGAGAAGCTCTGGCTTTGGAGAGGCAGTGAGGGCAGAGGGGAGCTGGGCCCCCATTCACATCCCCTACACCCAGCCCGAGCGGGGCCAGCGCTGTCCTGCAGAAGTGCTGGAGCCAGACCAGGAGCCAGAGCAAGGAGGCCCGGGCAGGCCTCTCCCCATGGAGGCTCAGCCTTCCCGCAAGTCCAGAGAGAAGGCAGCCAAGGACAGCTGCACAGGTGGGATGCGGGCAGGAGGGATGGGCGCCTGGAGCTCCAGGCCAGCAAGGGAGAGGCTCCTGGCTTGGCTGGAGTGCTCCCAGGGCCAATCCTGGAGGGTCCGACTCTGCGTGGCTTTGGAAGAGGGTGTGGGCAAGCCAGGACATCAAAGACTCCAGAGTTCAAAGGTGCCAGAGAGCAGAGGTCACAGGCCCCTCTTGCCCTCTGTTTAACCTCAGCCCTAAAAGGGAACAGGAGCTGAAGGGGGAGATGCGGCGCCTGGGCTCTGCTCCTTCTCCAGGCCTTCCAGACTCGGGAGGGAGGGGTCCCAGTTTGGCCTCCACGCAGCCCTCCCCCTCCTCTCCTGCAAAAGCAATAGAAAACAAACACTCTCCCTACCCCTTCCTTCCATCCCCCACCTCCACCGCCCACCCCCAGAATAAACCCCAGAGCTCAGTCGGCCAGCCCAGCGCCGCAGGAGGACTGAGCGGTTTGCAACCCTGAGCGCATGTGAAAAATAAATTCCTTCTTTTATGACAGGAGGGGAAGGGGGGCAGTTGAGAAGGGGAGAGATTTATTTTTTTCTCTTCTCATTTTTCTAAGGCTCTTTTGCCTGGGCACCAAGCTCCCTAGCCCAGATTTACCCCAGTGGCCACCCCTGGACCTAAGGCAGAAACAGGCTGAGGAAGAGGAGGAGGAGGAGGAGGGGGCAAGGGGTGACATTCAAGCTGGCTGTTGGCCCAACCACCAACCTAAAACAATAAAGCCAGAGGAAGCCCCGCAGGAAAGAGAAACAGGGCGAGGGGGCGGGTGAGAGGCCAGGGTCACCCTCAGGGACCTAGCTCTCCTCAGGGGGAGGGGACTGCTGTGTTCCAGGGACACAGGGAGATGGGGGCCAGGGAACTCGGCAGGGCAGGCTAAAGCTGAGTGAGCAGCCAGGCAGAGCACACCCAGCACCTGGCCCAAAGTGGGGCTCCAGAACCAGTTGGAGCGAGGTCCCCTGGGGTGCTCCAGATGACTCAGACCTTGGGTCCCCTGGACTGGGGACCCTCCCTTGGTCCAGTGGGCACCTCTGAGCCTGATGGGGCTAGGAGGGTCTACGGAAGCCATCGCTCCCTGTGGCCTCAAACCATGCTTGCTGCCTCCGTTCCAGGCCCCAGCTGGGTCCAGCGCCCCAAAGAAAGGGAGGCAGGGACCTCACATCCACCTCAGCTGCTCCCCTGGCCCGCTCAGCCCACTCCGCCTTGAAAGATGGGGCCTGCAGCCCTGTGCCCAGCAACCAGACCACTCTCCTGCCTGGACATCCCACATGCTAGCTGGGTGCAGCAGGCACTGGGCACTGTGTCCCGAGGCACGCCGTGTCCACGGGGGAACTCAGAGGGCAGGCCCACAGGGATGAGCGTCAGTCACAGCACGAGGGCCTGAGAGGCCAAGGCCACACGTGGGCACCCTGGAGAGTCCCACGAGGACAGGCGTCTTCAACGCCTCCTGCTGGGAGGAGGGGTGACGCGCCCAGAAGGCAGAGCAGGCAAGAGACGCTGGGGACACTGAGGCGACACAGGCCTGCAGCTGCTCGAACTAGCCCCAGTCTGGAGGCTTCAAGAGCAGACAGTCAAGCTGCAAAAGCAGTCAGGACCCGGGAGCCCAGGCTGGCTCCTCTTGAGCCCTCGCTCCTGCCCACCACCTCCCTGTGTCCGTCCGTCCTAATGGTCTTTTCTTATGAGGACACAGTCAGATGGGCCCGTCCTAACTTGATCACCTCTACAAGGACCCCACCTCCAGCTGTGCACATTCCACGTGCTGGGGGTGGACTTCGCCTACTGATTTGGGGACACCTTCTAGCCCATGGCAGTCAAGTGCCCAAAAGTGTCACCATGGGGAGCAGGCTGCAGCAGGGACACATGAAGGGAACAAGGACATTTGCAGATGGCCAGGAAGTGCAGGGATCAGAGTGACAGGAAGAGAAGAGAGCCACGGACCTCTGCTGCAAGCCACCTGCCCCACGTGGGAAAGGCCAGCCCGAGCCCAGGCCAGCGGGACCTGAGAAGAAGGAGCAGGGTGAGGGAGAGGCGCAGGCCGGGCGGGAAGGAGGGGCCGCAGTGGGAGACAGGCTGCAGCCAGCTCAGCCATGGGAAGGAGGGAGGGGAGTCTGGGCTGATCCGTTGGAAGCCACAGTGTGGGAAACAGCCTCGCCAGAGCCGGATGCAAGAGGAGACCCAGGAGAGGAGCTGCACGTGCGGAGACGTGGGCCATCTACCCGGATCCTGCTGGCCCCCAGGGATCCAGACTCTGGCTCCGTCACACACCAGCCCGGTGGAGACCTGCCTGGGAAGGGACAGGAGCTGCCTGCAAGGCCAGAGTGGGCATGCAGACCAAGCAGCTCCCAGGCAAGACCCAGTGCCTCTGCCTCCCCTAACTGGCCCTGCCAGAGGCGCAGAGGAGGGCGAGGAGTTAAGGCAGAAGCCTCCTCCAGGAGAGCTCATCAGCAGGGCCTGGACGGAAAAGACCGTCCGCCTGGAGCCCGTTGGAGTTGAAGTGACTTCTTTGTGGGATGGGACGTGAGCGGTGGGATAAAGGACGGGCCTGGGTTCCTCCAGACAGACACCAGGCTCTGCACGGCAGCCCCTCCTCACAGGACCCCCAGCACAGCCCTCACCCTCCCCCACCCTCTTCCTGGCTGCCCAGCTCCTAGTGGCATGGGAGGGTCCATCAGGGTCCAGGTCCAAGACCCAAGGCGGGATGGGCCTCCCGAGGGCTGGCAGCAAGGCCACAGGACAGCCACCTCCACAGGGCGTCCCTCTCCAGTCCTGCCCCGGCCGTGCCTGGCTTTGCTGCCCAGGATCTCCAGGGATGCCCACCCATGGGTGCCAGTGCCCGCACGCCGCTGACGAGGAACTCTGCCTTCCTGACCCCAGTACCTCCTGTGTCTCCTTACCCATCACCAGGAAGCAGGATGCCACCCAGGGTGCATTTTGGAAACCAGGGCCAGGGTAGTTGGCCTGGGGAGAGGGCTCTGTTCTGTGTGCTGGGGGGACCCAGGCTCCTGCCACCTTGTGGCTCTGCTCTCCTGAAGCCTCTGGAAATCCTGTCTCCTGGGGGCCTTCATGGGCCACACCAAAAGTGGCACGATCACGTGGGCTCCCAGCAGGGGCCAGGTTCTGTGCAGGGGCTGGAGGGTGTGTCCGTGAAGACGGCCCTCAAGGGTGCCCACCTCCCACTTCCAAGCCCGGGTTGCCCTTCTCTCCACCCAGACCACAAGGATGGTAACCTGCTCAGGCTGGTAACTGCTTTCGGCCCACAGGCGGGAGTGCCTGCTCCTGGGGACAGATGTGGTCAAGAAGAGACTGTCCTTAGGAGCTTCTGGGCTGCATGGGAGGAAGACTGCAGTGGACGGGGTGGCAACGGGACAGCCCAAATCCAGGACTGGGTCCCCAGGATAGGGGGACACTGGGGCTGTTCAGGGCTCCAGTGGACTTTGGACAGAGGCCCCCAGCAGGAAGGAACAGATGGGTCCCTCAGCATGGGCAAGGAAAACAAGGACAGGGCCTATTTCCTGGTGAGCCCCAAATGGGAGAGGGTCGATTGAGGTGGGCAGGAGAGGAGCAGGGAGGCCCCAGGGTGGTGGGGAACCTTGCTTTGGCCTTTCCGACTCCAACCTTCCAGTGCGCAGCCTCAGCCTTCAGGAATGTCCTGTCCATGGCGGGAGCTGCCAAGCAGAATGGACGGGGCCCAGGAGCGGGGGCCCAGGCAGGTGGCCGGCGGCTCTGACACTTTCCTGGCCGTGGTCTTCGTCCCCCACGGACGCTGCTGAGGAGGACTGGGGGGCTTAAGCATCTGGGCGTGGGGGAGAGTTTCCAGGCCTCTGGCCATCTGCTCAGGCTCCCACTTGGAGAGCCTGTGTTGTTGAGATGTCTGAAACATTTGTTTTCCAAAGGATCAACTTCCAGATGATTCCAGAAGGGCCGGGAACAATCAGCCTGGCTGGAGGAAGAGGCCCTTGTTCCCTCTTGAATCCAAACCAGGAAGGCGTCCTCCACCTTCTTCTTGCTCTGAATACTGGTCCATTCCCTGGGTCCTTTGTTCATTCACCTAGCAGCCCCCGAACTCCTGCTGTGCACCATGACCCAAAAGGGGGCTCCAACCACCTTCTGAAGCGCCCCCCCCATCTGGTAGGCAGCATGGCAATGGGGCTCATGGGAAGGCCCGGGCCTTCGCACGCGGCTCCCTTCTGCTGTGGCTGCTCCATCTGGGGCCCTCCATGTGTCCTCGTGCCCCCTCCCTCCACACTGCCAACCAGGCACAGAGAAGGCCCTTTGCTGTGCTGTCCCTAGGCTCTGGGGGAGGGACCTGGTGCCGTCTCCTGGGAGCGTTCCCCGGCCTTCCTCCATCTACTCCAACCCAGGGAGCCTCACTGAGAGTTGGGACACCCGTGGTCCCATGGGTCAAGCGAAGGAAGACGGCCTGGACTAGTGGAGTCCAGCCCAAAGGGTGGGAGAGCCCTGGAAGCAGGTCAGCTTGTCGTTAAAGGGAAGGGTCTGTACACGTGGGGGAACGGGCAGGAGGGGCAGCCTGCAGGAGTTCTGGAGGGAGACGGGCTTGTGATCAGAGCATCATGCCAACGTCCTTGTGATCTGAAGGCAGCAGGAAGGAGCTGGACGTGGAAGTTCCAGAGGAGCTTACTCACTGAGGAGTCCCTTACTGGGGTCACTAAGAAGCGGGACTCTGGAGGATGGCAGCACGGGCATGTGGGGACTTGGAGAAAAGGCCCCCAGCACAAAACAGACTGGGAAAGGCAGTGGCCCAGGGACCCTGAGCTTGGGAACTGGGAGCAGCAACAGTGGTCCACCCAGCATGCTCCCTGCAGACGAGGGGGACCTGCACTTGGCCCCTAAGCAAGGGTTAAGTCTTGCAGCTTGGGCAGATGGTGACATCTGTGTCTTCCACAGCAGAGTGCTGGCCCAGGGTGAGCAGGGGACATGGCTGCAGGAAGGGATAGAAAGGGCAAGTGTCAGGAGTCACAGGAGCAGTCAAGGGTCACCAGAGCTGGGAAGGGCCACAGGTAGAGGCTTCGGAGGCCAGGAGCCATTTGGGGACTGCCAAGATGAGAGACAGTGACACCATGTTCAGCGTGAAGGCGAGAACCAACCTCACTGCGCTTCCAGGGCCTCAGAGGGTGGGCTGAGGCCTGCCATGTGCGTCAGTGAGAGAACACGTGCCTGGAATGGGTGAGGCCCGTGGCTATATCCCCAGCACCCCAAGAGGACGGGGAAAGAGAGAGGGAGAGGGAGAGAGATAGAGGGAGAGGGAGAGGGAGAGAGATAGAGAGAGGGAGAGAGATAGAGGGAGAGGGAGAGAGATAGAGAGAGAGGGAGAGAAAGGGAGAGAGAGAGAGAGGAGGAGGAGGAGGAGGAGGGGGAGGAAGAGGATGGAGAGGGTGGGCGGGCTGAGCCTCAGACATTGAGCTCTGTCCCATCCAGGCACCCAGAGTCCCACGGTGTGGGTGGGCAGAGGCCACACCTTGGCTGGCTTGATGAGGAGCTGGAACAGCCTCCAGGAAGCCCTGCTGGTGCCGCACCAGAGGCTGTCCTTGGGCTGCTGTGATGGGCTGCTCTGTCTCACCCCTTCCCAGCCCTGAACAAGCGGATGAGGGCCCAGGAGGCTGCGAGCCACGCTGGTCACCCAGGCTGGACGAAGGGTCACGGCTGGCAGTGGGACTCTGCTGCCTGTCCAGCGCAGCACGGCCTGCAGCCACAGGGCCCACGGAGGCTAGCACTTCTCTGCAGAGCATCAGAAGCTTCCCCGGGTCTGGATAATACTCGGAGGGTGGCTGACTTCTCCTTTCAGAGTCTCAGAAGTACCAAGTTCAAAGATGGGCCAGGAACCCCCTAGGGAGCAAGCTGGCAACTGGCCATGCTTGGAAATGTCCTGTGATCCAACGGGTGGCCTCGGTGGACCATGCCATGGATCCAGCCCTTCACTGCACCAGGTCCACCTCGCCTGGCTCCAGAGATCCCACCTCTCCAACCTCAGTCAGAGTAGGAGGGATGTGACCATCTCAAGACCCCGCAGCCGCAGGCCTAACCGGCGAGGCACTAGGCGCCATGTGCCCCATGCACACAAACGTCCTCAGAAGGCTCACAGTTCTGCCTGCCTTCTGCCTCCCCTGCTGGTGACCCAACCCCGGATCTACACAACCTTAAACCCCACCTCGGGAGTTTGGTGGATGCTAGATGGACTGGTATCCCCTGGCTGCCTCTGGGGACCTCTGAGGCAGAAAGGCACAGCCAGGAGAGGAGGACAGAGGGGTGGCATCAACACTCCTTGCTGCTCGCCAGTCACTCTAGAACCAACGGACCAAAAACAAGGTCGCCTTATCTTCCACCTGCGGTTAGGAGCTCGGGCAGGGCATGGCTCCGTGCAGCTTCCTGTCCACCTGTGACCAGCCTTGGTTACATCCCTTGCTGCATTTTGCTGGCAACTGGGCTCGCTGGATACTTTTGGTGGTCATGACCCACATGGCTAGCTTGGGCTTCCTCACAGCAATGGTGGTCTCTTAGTCATGGAACCCCTTATATGGTGGGTGTTTCTCAAGGGAGCAAAACCCATAAGTCTTCTTGAAGTTTAGCCTTTGAAGTCACAAAGTCATACTTCACTGAGTTTTATTGACCCAAGCACCCTCAGATCTCAGGGGGGGCAAATGGACTTCTACTCTGGGTGTGGGCAGCAGCAAGGCCACCTTGCAGAACATGCAGGGCAGGAAGGGAGCATGGCAGTGTCCCAGTGGGCAGGGGAGCACACCGTGGGTGTGCCTGGGTAGAGTAGAAGCGAGGTCAGGTCCCAGGTTTGTGCCCAGGTCAGGACAACCTCAGAAAGCACATCGAACCTGGCCCAAGCCAAGGACAGAACTGTCAGCCTCTAGAAGATACCTCGCTGGTATATCTTCTCCTGAGACTGGCCTTCCTGTTTGGTGTCCACCCTGTGGTCCATGAGACAGAGTATGCCTGTCAGGGTTCCACCAGGGAGGCAGAGGCACATGACAGCTACAGCGCCATGGGGCTCAGCAGTCTGTGGGAGGCTTCTGTGTGGTCCCTCGCTGGGCCTGGGGACAGTAGGACAGGTGGTCAGGAAGAAGAGGGGCAGGAAGTGGGAGCGAGACAGCTTGAGGACCTACGGGAATCCGAGTGGACAGCCTATGTCTGTCTCGTTCCACACTGGACTGGGTTGAATGCAGTCCCCTCAGTCCGTGTCTGCCTGGAACTTGTGAACATGGACTTATTTGGACCGGGGTCTGTATAGCTGTGACCCCGTGGCAACTACTACTCCACGCTGAATGAGGTGACCCTGGAATCAATGACCAACACCGTCATCCTGTGGGAGACCATCATAGAGAGACAGAAACGCAGGAAAGGCAGCCCCTGGGAGTAGAGGCAGACACAGGCGTGCTGGGCCCGAGCTGAGGACGCCTGGAGCCCCAGGGGCTGCAAGGAGCAGGACGGAGCCTTCTGAGGCAGCGTGGCCCTGCCCGTCCCTGGGCTTTGGACTTGTGGTCTCCAGAGCTGTGTGAGGATACGTTTCCGCTGCTTAAGTCCCACCTGGGGGTTGGGATGAGGTGTTAGGGCTGCCCCAGAAAGCCAGGTGCATCCAGACCGAGGGTGAGGGGACCTGAGGCCAGTGCTGTTGGATGTGGGGCTCCCTCTGGGGCTGGCAGCCTGAGGGTCAGCTGCGGAGGTGGCGCAGCTCACCTGAGAAAGGACCGAAGCCATCTCCATTGACTGCCCCTGGACAGCGAGGAGACCTGGGAGCCACATCCCCAGGAGAGCATGGAGCGGAGGGAAGGTTTGGAGGTGGCTCTGGGAGGGCCGCTGGAGCCAGAGCGAATGTGGCATGTCCCCCGGACACCAGGGACTAGGCGGTCCTGTCTCAGTCTTGCTCTAGAACCAGAACTGCAGGGTGGGGTGGACCTCAGGTCGAGAGGAGCCAGTGGGAGCAGATGGCAGCCACGTTTTGCCACCCTCCATGGCCACCGCTACAGCCACCACGTGTGACATGAATTCTTTGTGCCCAGTCCCTCCTCTGTGTTCTGGGAGCCCTGATGCCCACGGATCCTCCTTGACCCCTGGGCCTGCAGTATTCCTTCTTCAGCAGCCCTTGGTGACCTCAGCCTTGCTCCTTCTTAGTCTAAATGGAAGCCCAAGTGGTTCTGTGCACCTTGGTGGGGACAGGGCCACACTAAGGGAGGTACTGCCACGGCGTGTGAATTGCAGCACCAGCCACCCCTGCTGCCATGGCTAGCCCGGACCAGAATCGACCTAGAGGTCCCGAAGCAATCCCACCCTCAGCCAGACCGAGCCAGACCGAGCCAGACGGCTGCTAGCTGCTGATGGAAGCAGCACTCCCCTGCCTTAGTTCCACCTGAGACATGCAGACCTGGCCCTGGGGAGGGCACAGCGCCCGCGCCGCTCTCAGCAGACCTCCAGATCCTACAGGACAGGAGTACACAGAAGAGGTGCCCAAACTCCCAGGGAGAGCCACCCCACAGGGGGCCAAGGATCCTGGCACTGTGGCCAGCGTGAGCTTGAAACAGCAACTCCCACTCAGGGCTCTGGGTCCAAAATCCACGTGTCTAGAAACCCACGTGTGGCTGGGAGCCCAATCCCAGGAACAGAACCATTGTCTAAGGTTTCTGAATCACTGAGAAGGACAAGGTAAGAGGAAAGAGGGGCCTGGTGCCCTGGGACAGGCAAGCCGAGGATGCAGGACACCGCCAGGCTCCAGAGGGGCCCACCACAGTGCCCTAGCAGGCGCCGGGGGCCGCGGGACTGCGTGGCCACGTGGACACATTTCCAGTCCCTGACCTTGGGTGCCAACCTCAGTGAGCCCATCTCACTCCCGGACGCCACGGAATCATCCGTGGTGGGGTGTCAGGAGCTGCCGCGAGGCGGCAGCACAGTCTCACACAGCACAGCACAGAGGCAGCCGCGGCTGGGGTTCGCCCGCGGCAATGGACCGCGTCACCCAGGTCCAGCGGCTCCCTAGTTCACGAGGGTCACCGGGGGGTAGGACCTTTGTGCACTTCTGAAATCATCCGGTGGCCTGGGAACCCCAAAACCAGAGAGCGCATCTCACTCCCAGGATGGCGCGGAATCGGCGGGGGGGGGTGGGACAACCAAAGTCACCGCGAGGTGGCAGCGCAGTCCCACACATCGCCAGGCGAAGGAGGCTGGGGTTCACCCGCAGCATTGCTGGGGACCCACACCTGCGGCTGCAGCAGTCCAGCGGGGTCGTAAGGGACCAGAATGCCAGTTGAGCCCCCCAGGTGTCCAGCTCAGGACATATCGGCAGGTCCACGGCCACATTCTCCCCTTGACACGGCAGAGCCACGGCGTGGATCTCAAGTCAGATCTACCAGGTTTGGTGATCGCGGCACGTGCCGCCAATGACAGCACAGACTCACCTCGGTGGGCTTCAGGGGCTGGAAGGGGAGCCTCAGCTCAAGCCAGCATCTGCTGCCCGGGAGCAATCAGGGTTCTGCCTGGAGTTCTGTATTAACATCTCCATTTGATTTGGGTTTTGAGATGCTAATTGGGGAATTTGGATGCTAAAGAGCTGGCGCACTCTGACCTGCGGCAGAGGAGCCTTGGGTCACCTGAGCTTAGTTTACCAAAGTGGGTGCAGCTGACACCTTCGTGTCTGTAGAATCAGGAAAGAGTGGGGATGGACAGGGTCAGTGTGATCACAGCTCTGCAGCCATGGCACCCATCTGCCATGTCTGCAAATGTGCAGGAGGCACATCACCCGTGGCATACCCTGAGTTTGCGTGGCTAGAGAATGGTCCCCTGCTCTGGAGGTTCAGCCAGTGTCTCTCAGGTCAGGGACAGAAGTTGAGGATATGAGAGTGAATGCCTGGGAAAAGAGGGACCTGGTGCCCTGGGACAGGCAAGCCGGGGATGCAGGACCGCCAGGCTCCAGAGGGGCCCCACCACAGCGCCCTAGGAGGCGCTGGGGGCCGCGGGACTGCGTGGCCACGTGGACACATTTCCAGTCCCTGACCTTGGGTGCCAACCTCAGTGAGCCCGTCTCACTCCCGGACGCCACGGAATCGTCCGTGGTGGGGTGTCAGGAGCTGCCGCGAGGCGGCAGCACAGTCTCACACAGCACAGCGCAGAGGCAGCCACGCTGAGGTTCGCCCGCGGCAATGGACCACGTCACCCAGGTCCAGCGGCTCCCTAGTTCACGAGGGTCACCGGGGGGTAGGACCTTTGTGCACTTCTGAAATCATCCCGTGGCCTGGGAACCCCAAAACCAGAGAGCGCATCTCACTCCCAGGATGGCGTGGAATCGGCGGGGGGGGGGGGGGGGGGGGGGGGGACAACCAAAGTCACCGCGAGGTGGCAGCGCAGTCCACACATCGCAGCCCCGGGGCAGGCGAAGGAGGCTGGGGTTCACCCGCAGCATTGCTGGGGGCACCCACACCTGTGGCTGCAGCAGTCCAGCAGGGTCGCAAGGGATAGGATGCTCTTGTCAACCCCCAGGCCACACTGTCGAACTGAGGGAGTGTGGACAGCAAGGGACCCTGACGGAAATCTCCGAGCCCCTTCCCCGGGCGGTGTGGCAGGCATGGGAGCCTGGGCCCCGGTGCCGGGGGCAGGGGGGTTTCCGGAGCCCTTCTTTTGTCAGGTCTCGACCTGGGGGTGCCGCTTCTGCAGTGCAGAATCCTCTGAGGGTATGGGGGTAGGAGTGGCCGCGAGGCGGCAGTACAGACTCACAGGTCAGGGCCACGGCTGCCGCGGCTGGGTCCACTTATGACAGATAAGCTGGAGTATGCCCGATCCCAACCCAGGGCCCACCCATGGCCACGTCTGGAGACTTCCACACCAAGGTGGACTTACTACAGCACTGCTGGTGCCAGTGAGCAGCCAGCACCCAACGCTGCATGTGGGGACAATGGCCACGGGTCCGCCCAGGGCACTCCAGCCCATCCATGCACCCAAGGCCCTATTGCATGGTCAGGTGTGGTCAGCTCAGGGTCCTCAGCCCTGGCGTTCCAGCCACCTTCCCCACTTCCCCAGGGCTGTGCCACTTGCATCCCCGACACCCTTGGCTTGTTGGGCAAACCTGACGAACACCACACTGAAGAGGCGGGGGGGGGGGGGGGGGGGGGCAGGGTGGCCGGGGAGTGCGGCAGCCCTCCTCCCTCCCCCCCGCCATCGAGTCACAGTGTCCCGGGAAGGCTGGGAGGGCAGGACTGGGCTGAGGCTGCCGCGTGGCTCCTCACCTGACAGTGCCCACGGAATGTGGAGTGGGTCACCGACTGCGTAGAGACCGCTGGGAAGGGGGGCCTGGGTGCCCTAACCAGGAGGCCACTGTGATCCAACCAGCTCTGTCACCCAGACGGTCCCCCGCGGGGGTCAGCAAGGGCCAGAGGTAGTCTGGCTCACAGCCCTGCTACACAGCTCAGCGGACCTGAGCCCCAGACCTTACCACAACTACTCTTGGTGCTCACAGTCCCTCATGACTTCCCACTGTCCGCCGCCAGGACCCCTAGAGTGGACAAGAGGTCCTAGCCGTAATGGTGGAAGAAGGTGGCTGTGTTCCGTCTGAGTCCCCAGGGACTCCGGCCAGGACCCTGGTCGCGGACAGCGTTCACCCAGCACTGGAAGGGCAGGGTGCGGGGAGCGCGGTCCACGAGGGGAGCCAACGGTTCTTGACCCAGAGGGGGACTTTCGGGTACAATGCCAGGCCCTGTCTAAGGGATGCCAAGGGAGGGGTGTGGGGAGGCTGTCTTTGGAGAATTCCAGGACGGGTGTGGGGTGAGAGGAACGTGCGCTGGAACGGCCCAGGGTGGGGGTGGGCCCTGCGGGGGCCCCGGCGCGGCCTGCTCTGATTGGCTGGCAGGGCAGGGGCGGGAATTCTGGGCGGGGCCACCCCAGTTAGAAAAAGCCCGGGCTAGGGGCCGAAGAGCAGGGCGAGGGAGGGGGTGGGCAGGGTGGGGGGTGGGGTGGGGAGGGGAAACTGGGGAAGATGGGGTGCTGGAGGAGAGTCGTGGGGCCAAGGAGCACCTTGGCGGTCTGGAGTCTGGCAGGAGCGTGAGGGGTGGAGGGGCTAGCTCAGGCTGCAGGGTCCTGGGGCCTGGGAGCCAGAGGAGCCGGGGGGGCTCCCAGGGAAGCAGGGAAACATCGGCCTGGGGCTTCGGGCCTGAGCCAGGGCTGGACAGGAAGGGGGAGCCAGACATTCATCCCGGTCACTTTTGGTTTCAGGACGTGGCGGCTGGTCGGACAAGGGGGAGCTGCTGGGCAGGGCTCGACCCCAAGCCTGGGCGGTGGAGGTGTAGCTGGCAGCAGTGGGCAGGTGAGGACCGCCATCTGCCGGGCAGGTGAGTCCACTTCCCTCGCTGGCCTCACTGCACTGGCCTTCTGGAAGGTCAGAGAGTGAGGGCCTGCAAGGAGAAGTGGCTGGCCTCCCGGCAGAGTGGCAGGGCGAAGGCAGGATGGTCAGTACAGGTGACATCTTCTCGGGGGGAGCCGAGACGGGGAGAGGCTGGGGGCCCAGGGCCCACCCAGATGGAAAGAGCATTTTGAGCGGGAAGGGCAGAGAATAGAGGGGCTGCCAGCAAGGACTGAGGCTGCTGCCTCCAGGGAGGTGACAGGTGCCCTGGGGGTGGTGGCGGAGGCCACAGGGATCCATCCAGCACTGTGGGAGTACCCCAGGTCCAGGTCGGGCAGGGCGGGGCGGGGTCACAGGACACAGAGGGGTCCCCAGCTGCCACCACATCCCACCCACCGCAATTCATTTAGGAGCAGGTAAAGAAGCAGCTCTGGCAGGGCCTCCCGAGGCCTGGGCCAGAGCCTCGAAGGCCGGAGAGCGGGAAAGAAGGGCAGTGCGCGGGCAGCTCAGCATGACGTCACCTGGGGGGGGCGGTGGTCGCGGGTGGTGGGCTCCGGAGAGATTTCGCAGCAGGGAGGCTGCAGCGGGCCCAGCCTGCGGACGCACCGTCCCCACGCGGCACTGCGGCCCAGAGGCTGGCGCGGAGAGGGCCCACAGTGGACTTGGCGACACTGTATGCCCTCACCGCTCAGCCGCCGGGTCTGGCATGGCAGACAGGACAGCACCCGGGGAGCCAAGGGCACGGGCGAGGCCAGGCAAGGCGAGGCGGGCGGGGCGGAGTGAGTGAGTTCTCGGGGGAGTTGGGGCGCAGGCAGCGTGAGGGGGCCACCAGGCGGCGAGCCAGCGAGGTACTGGCCTCCAGAGCCCGTGGCCACGGCGGGCCTCACGGGCAGCGACGGAGCAGTGATCGGTGCCTCCACGCTCGTGACTGGAGACAAGGGTAAGTGCCCAGCCCAGTCCACTGCGCTGCTGCCCACCAGCTCCTGCTCACCCACCCAGCACCCTCTGTTCTCCTCGAAGGCAGGTCTCCAGCAGGGGTGCACACGCCAGCCCGAAGGCCAGGACGCGGCGCAGCGATGAGCTGGGAAGACATGACATGGTCCGGTGTGACGGCGAGGACAGAGGGGCTGCTGTCTGGCCTTCCTGGTGAGAGTGTGCCTCTGCCCAGTGCAGGACAGCCAGCCCACCCTCCTGGCCGCCCTCCTGCTCAGCCCCCTTCTGTCCTCTGCAGAACACCCTGGCTGGCCCGGCGGGGGAGGCTGCCCCAGAAGGGTTGTTCCTTTGGTTTCCGATGGAGTCAACACACCACTGCTGCTCTCTGGACCCCTAGAACCCCAAGACGTAAAGGTGGGGCCTCCTGCGCCACAGGGCTGGGCGGCGCGCCAGGAGGGAGTGTTGGGGCCTCATTGTGTCTCCACTGCAGAAATGGTGCTGCCCAGCTCATGTCTGGGCCTTCAACTCCGGGACTTCTTCAAGTCCGTCTAGCTCTGGATCAAGACTCTGCTGCATTCGGGAACCACTGCACACTGACTCAGGAATCGGCTCTGCAGGTGAGCCTGGGCCCCCCCCCCCCCACCAGGCCACCCGGCCACGCCCGCCCGGCCACGCCCGCCCGGCCACGCCCATGCCTCATGTCACTCTCCACAGGCGAAGCTGAAGGAACAGGCCTTGAAAGGGCAGAGCAGCCCGCAGCACCCGCCGCCAGACCCATCTTCGTGACCCCCCACTGCGCCCAGCAGACCATCAGCGCCGCCTCCCCCTCTTTTCTTTTCCTCCTTTCCTTCTGTCTCGTCATTTCTCGTCTTTCTTCCTTCCTCTGCTTGAGAGATTCAAAGCCTTCGTGACTCTGTTTCCCCACCCGTCCCCTCTGAATTCAATTTGCACTAAGTCGTTTGCACTGGTTTGGAGCGCGGAGAGCCTTGAGTCTCTGTGCGCATGTGCGTGAGAGTGCGGGCCTCCTTGGCCATGCCGCCCCAGCGCCTGCCTGCTGTCCACCTCCGTCTGGGGGCCACTGGGGCCGGCCGCGTGCGTGAGGCCTCGCCCTCCCCTCGCCTAGTCTGGAAGCTCCATGACAGCGGAGCCACCTCGAAGCATTCCCCACACCTTGCCCAGTGCCCCTCCCCACCAGGTCTCACCAGAGCCCTGGCCTCATCAATAAACACAGTTACAGCAACTTGTCTCAGGGACTGGAATCTGAGCTGTCTGCCTCGGGGCGCCTGGGGACCTGGGGGTGTGCAAAGAGGGACAGAAGGGTTCTGGGGGTGGGGCGGGGACAAAAGGTGGGGGTTACAGTATGGGGCACACATCTGGGAGAAGATTATGGGATGGGGAGGGGCTATGGGATATGGAGGGGTCCTGGTGTGGGGGGAGCCAGGGGTGAGGTGAGGGAGGATGGAAGGGAAGAGGTTGTGAAGCCGGAGGGCATAAGGGAGGAATGGGGGGCGGGACACGTGGGAAGCCAAGGGAGTTGTGATACAGAAGGGTCTGGGGTGAGGTGGGGTCTGTGGACACTGGGGGCCTCAGGGGGCAGAGAAGCACAGACACCAGGGAGGAAGCAGGGCAGTGGGGTGGGGTTCCCACAGGGGTGTTGGGGGCCGGATTGTAAGGGGTGTCCTGGGCAATGAGGGAGGGGTCAGGCCCCACCCAAGTGCCTTGGTTCCGGCTCTCCTTGGCCACCCGGTCCTGTCTGATCTTGCCCTGGGTGCCGATCCCAGACCCCAAAGGCCAATATAAGTTTGCAGAATCACCTTGCAGGGGGCAGATTTCAGGGTGGACAGCAGCTCCTGAGGCAAGGCTGGCCCTGGCCACATGTAGAGGTCTCTGGCAGCCTCTGGGCCTCCCCTTCCTGCTCCACCTGGCTCCCCTACCCTGGGTCCTACTTAGCTAGAGAGCTGGAACCTGGGTAGGCTGAGGGCACCCCATCTTCTCACTGCTGTGAGAGGGAGTCAGAGCCACAGCAGAGACCAGGACACATGCAGGTTTGAGCATGGCCACAGTGAGAGGAGGGGTACCAAGAGCCCCAAAGGAAATGAGGGAGGCAGAGAGGCCAAGCAGAGAGAGGTAGAGTGAGAGGGGTCAGGTGACAGAGGGCTATCACTGAGGTCTGGCTCCTGGGTGCAAGTGTAGCCCCCCACAAGAGACCCCAACGCTGGGCAGCAACTCTCTGAGCCCCAGTCCAGGCCTCCTGGCTTCTGGGCCCGAGGCTGTGCAGACCCTAGGAACTAAGATGGAGCTCCTGAAAATGAGGCTGGGGTCTCTGCCCTCCGCTCGCCGCTCCCACACGTGGCAATGCTCAGAGCAGCCAGGAAAGAGCCTCCACAGATTGACAAAAACCAGACGAGACAGACTGCCAGGAACTCCCCCCCCCTGCTCTGGGGAGCGGGCGGCCCTCCCCTCCCCCACAGGCCCTGCCGACAAGGTTCACAGCACCTACTCCTCACATCCCCCGCCACCCTGCCCCCGCCGCCCATCCTGACACTAGTCAGGACCCATGGCCAGTTAACCCAGTGGGCACAGCTGGGTGAGGGAGTCTCTTGAAGCCATCTCCATGAGGATTTCAAAGGCCAGCCAACTGTGCTGGAGAAGCCACCTCCACCTTCCTGACCCCATGGCAGTGACTTGACCAAGTGATAAAGTAGCTATCCATCACGTGTGGGGAGGGAGGTCTCCAAAGCCCTTTATGGTAAACATCTGACCCTGCTAGAGTCCCAAAGCTGGGCTCAGAGGACAAAAACCAGCCTTCTGAGGAATGGCAGGTGGCCCAGGGGTTTGGGGGGCAGCGGGGTCACAGGCCGTGGAGGTGGGGAGGGAGATGGATGCCCAGCAGCCTTCTCTGGGGATACAGAAATCAAATCCCAGAGCTGGAAGGGAGCTGGGGAGGGGCACTGGGGCAGCTATGGGCTATGTCCTGGTCATCTGGAGAGACCGCCAAGCTGGAACCCAGCTGCACCCAGGCTTGGACACTCAGGGTGGCTGTGGTCGCACATTCTCCCACTGGGTTTCCCTGGGGAGTCCTGAGACAGACACACACACAGGGCTGGGGTGGGGCACTCCTTTTCCTGCCCACCTCGGGGAGCCCGGCCCCCGGCAGCCCCACCATTGCCCTGGCCCCAGTGGATGTCAGTGGATGTCAGTGGACATCCGTGGGGTGGGGCAGGGCACCCTGGGCCTGCCACGCGGTCCCCACTCCTGCAGTGGGCTAGCCCCAGGTGCTGCAGGGATTGCGGAGCAGGAGGGAGCTCCTGGGGGCAGGAACTGGTGGTGCAGACAGGCTGGCGGCACAGTCACCCCGAAAGCAGGTGCGCAGGGGTCCTGCCTCAAGCCCGCACAGGGGTGGGGGCTGGGAAAACAGACGTGGCCCAGCCCCCACCCCAACAAAGCCCCTCCATCTGAGCTGGGGACCGCCAGGTTGGAATGTGTTTACCTTTGGCCCAACCGATTTCCTGCTTCTTAGAAAGGGGCTTAGAGAGGGCTGTCAGACAGGCTCCTGGCGCCCCTGCCACCCAAAGGCACTTTCAAAACGCTCCTAGGCTGAGTTGAGTGCAGAGAAGCAAACAGGAGCTTGAATTTCATCCCCAGACCCCGGCAGGGGCTGGGCGGGAGAGGCCCCGCTGTAGTGGTGCCAGAAAACCTTGGGAAAGAGATTTCAGGCCTGGGTGAGCCTCTGGGCGGGCGGGGGTGGGGGGCAGCCCCCAGCAGGCTCCCAGGGTAGGTTGCAGGGTCTTCTCCACGCTGGGCCCCGACAACTGGTGCTTCTGTCCAGTCATCCTGCCAGTGAGAGGGGGACACGTTTCGCACAGTGCGGTCACACTGGAGAGGGTGCAGGCCTACCCGCTGGGTGCTGCTGTGTAGGCATCTCTAACCCCGTGCTCCAGGGCCACACGGCCCTCCGGTCCTCTGGGCCCGTGTGTGTCCACAGCTGTGACCCTCGGTGGGGGGAGGGTCTC
The DNA here is from genome assembly GCF_902686455.1 of Sciurus vulgaris. NCBI lineage: Eukaryota > Metazoa > Chordata > Mammalia > Rodentia > Sciuridae > Sciurus > Sciurus vulgaris. The sequence continues at coordinate 1,664,317 of NC_136472.1, read as the reverse complement.
TGCAGGCATTTAATGACAGGCAGGGATTGTGGACCACAGGACTGAGGGCACCTGTGGGGTCGGAATACTACGTGCCCTGAGAAATCTCGAAGTTCAGGTAGAGACCTGAGAGGGTGGCCTCCTCTCCACACCAGGTTCCAGGAAGACAAAAGACCGCAGAAGGGGGGAGGGGCATCCAAGCGCTCAGAACTGGGGGCAGTGGACCTAGTCTGGAAGCCCCCACAGCCCTCTCCAGCAAGGAAGTCCAGGAGGGCTCAGCTGCCGTAAGGCCTGGATTCCAACCTGGGTCTGGGCTCAGGACACTGTGTCCTGGGACCTGCTCCCGCCTCCTGCAGCGGCCCGTCCTCCATGCGTGATTGCAGGCGTGTGGGGTGCCTGACAAGCGCTGAGAGACTGAGGCATTCTCAAAGATTGTGTGAACCCCCAAAAGGGGAAATGGAAGGTTCTAGAAAGAACTGTGGTCATCCCGGTCTCTTGCAAGGCTGCAGAGCCATGCTGGTGCAGCCCAGGCCTGCCCACCCGCTCTCCTCCCTCCCCCTCCTCAGCTTTCTCCTCCTCCCCCTCTCTGTGCATAGCTCCCCCAGCCTGCTCCTGGTGACACTGTTGGCCCCTTTCCAGGGCTGAGGGGAACTGGCGGGGGCCCCTTCCTGGAAGCCCACCTGCAGACCGGCTTGCTGGGAAGGGGCCTGCTCTCCCTGGCGGCTCCCCCCGCCCGCGGCCGTTTCCTGGAAGCAGTCACTGTGGGTATTCTGTTCCTCGTCAGCGCCCAGCCTGCAAATAAAGCAGACACTGTGCTCCTTGTCCCTAGGGAGCCCCGCTCCGTCACCCCACACCTGGTTGGACACAGGCGGGCAGCCTGTCCACGGGGAGCGGTGCAGGGCGGGGGCTGAACCCGTAGACTAGCACGGGCGCCAAGCGCAGGAAGCTCCTTCCCCCTTTGCCGCCCACAGGACACCTCTGTGCCAGCACGTGCCAAGCCCCAGGGCACAAGACCCAGCTGTGGGTACTGAGAGTCCCTCAGAATTGGGCACGGTGCAGACCCCAGGGAGAGAAGCAGAAAGGGTCACAGGGGAGGCAGGCCATGGGCCCCAGGCTTTGTAGAAGCAGCTCCGGCCTGGACAGCAGATTCCGGGAGAGATCCCAAGGAACTGGGGCCACATGAGGAGGAGACGTGGAGGTCAGGAGGTGGGAAGCTGGGAAGAAGCGTGCACTCGGACTAAGTAGGAAGAGGAGCCTGCGGGGGCCAGGGAGGGCGGGTAGGGGATCTGACAGGTCCCTGACGGGGAGAAGGGAGGTGAAGGCAGACGACCACTTGACTGCCTAGGAACATGCGGGCTGCGGCAGAGCGGGAGACCCAGAGCTGCGGGATCCCTGGCCCTTCCTGGGCGAGCTACGTGTGGAAAGGCGCCCAGGGGGCCAGCTCTGGGGGCACAAGCCCTGGGCTCCAGGCTGCCAATCAGGGCCAAGAGACAGACGAAAGAGAGATGACGCAGGTGTGGCCATGAGGAGCCGCAGCAGCCAGTGGGGCCATGGGAGGAGGGGTGGCCGGCGGGGATAAGGCGAGGGGGTCAGAAGGCTGAGGCCCACATGCCTGAGGGAGAGCTGGCCCAAAGCACAAGGCCCAGCTGACCCCCAGGCCCCCAGTGCTGGGACAAGAGCTTGTGGGGACAGGATGTGTAGAAATGGGGCTGAAGGGAAGCAGGCCCCACGGGATGCTGGGAAGGACTGGTTTATTCAGGTGGCACTCAATCATGCTGCGCGCATGGCGGGGGCCCATGGGATGCAGGGAGGTGCACGCGGAGCCCTCGGCAGGCTCCTATTGGCTGTTGGTGACATCACTCCTGTGTCAACAGGCTATGCCTGCAGCTTCCTGGCTGGCCAGGGTTTATGGAGCGGGACCGACCCCGCCTGGGCCCCCACCCCTGGCCCACACACTGGCCCACTGTTAGGGGTCTGGGGCTGGAGGCTGCGCCATGGCGTCCTGGCGCCAACTGCTCTTCCGCCCACCTCGGATTCCCGGCACGGTGGCCGCCCCTCTGAGCGTCCGGCCAGGAGGTGTGAGGGCTGCAGGTTTGGCCCACACGCCCTCCCTCTGGAAAGAGGCCCGAGGCCAGGGAGGGGGCTTGGAACCCATGGCCTGTGCCTGTGGCTCAGTGGGGCAGGGTCTCAGCCCTGCCTCTGAAAGGGGACTCTGGCTGACTGGAGGAGCTCCAGGGGCCCCTCCCAGGTAGGCAGCCCTCACAGACTGCCTCCTGTTGGCACTGCTGGCCACTGGCCAGGGGTGCATGGGAAAGGGCTACCATGGAGACTGTCCCTGTCAGCCCTGGGATTCTCCTTGGATGGGGATGTTCATGCCCAGGAGGGCCTTCTCTGCTGGCCAGAGTCTTCTGAGCCCTGAGTGCACCTCCTAGGGCTGGCCTGCCCCAGGCAGCCAGGACAGCTGGCTTCCCAGCCCCTCAGGAGAGGCCTCTTCTCTGCTGAGGGGCCATGGATCCCAAAGGCTGGCCAACTCGTGGCTGGTAATGGGAAAGAGCAGCTTCTCAACTCCCCTCCGCCTACCTCCAGAGCGGCCTATTGGGGTCCCCTGTTAGGTTTGTGCCACCCAAGTCTGCTGTCCCGTTCCAAGGGTTTTCTGGGGTCCTCCCAGGGACTCCTTGGGATGCCCTCAGAAGTGGCCAGATCATAGTGTCCTGTCCTTAGACAGGCCAGAGAGGCCCCAGATGAGGAAGGGGAAAGAGGGAGAGGAGGGGAGGGTGCTGAGCTGCCTCCTTCCAGCTCCTGCTCACCAGTCTCCTCACCCAGTGAGCCATGTCCAGGGGCCCTTGAAAGGTCACATCACATTTGAGAGGGGTCAGAGGGGAAACGTGGTGTGGAACTGGGGTTCAGGGAAGAAGCTCAAGGAGGGGCAGAGAGCCCCTTGGGCCGCCCAAGAAGGTACTTGCCAGATGTCACCTTAAACCAGCTCCCCTGGGCTGCCTGCCCCATGTCCCCTGCCTGTCTGCCCCCACAGCCCTTCCCTGTGACCAGAGCTTGGACCTGACCCCTCCTGTCCCTTTTCCTGCTTTGCTTGCCCCAAGGGGTGGTCTGATCTGCAGCCTGTGTCTGCCCTGCCCAGCACCCCTCCTCTCAGGCCTAGAACCTCTGGGCCTGTTGCCCCACACCTGAGGGTTAATGGCCTCACCTGGGGGTGGGGCATAGGGCATGTGTGCCAAAAGGGGCCCCCAGGGGACACGTGGCTGTTTGCATTTCAGGGGAAGCGGCTGAGATAAAGAGATGTTTTCCCAGGGGCACCGAGCCAACAGGGGGCTGAGGGGCCACCGGGAGTCAAGGCCGGGTTGTGGGCTTCATGCAACCTTCATGCCCCCCCAGGAGGGGAGCAGCCGTCAGCGCCCTGCACAAGGCCACCAGCCCAATCAGCTCAGGACCCTCCCAGGGCAGCAGCCAGCCCCCAGGGTCCCTGCTGTGACCTCCCACATTGGAGTCCTGTCACCTCATCACCTGACTAAGGCTGCGTTTCATGTGTGCTGCGGTTTGGGTGGGTCTGGCCCCTGCCTGCAGGGGCCACCAACCTAAGACAGGGGCACAGGCAGGTGTCTGGGATGCGTGGGAAACGCTCTGCAGAGATGGGAGGGGTGGGGACAATAGGATTAAGGGTTTACATTATGTTCATGTCACAGGTGAAAGCTCATGGGGAGGGGACCCGGGAGCCCCGAGAGCGGACAGGCAGGTCGGGTGGGAAGGACAAGAAGGGGCTCTCGGGAAGTGGAATTCAGACCCTCCGCCCCAACCTGCTCGGCAGGGCCTTGGAAGCTCTTCAAGCAGCAGAAGGCCCGGAAGTGGACACCCTGCCTGCCCAGTCCAGACCTCAGGGGGCAAGGGAGGGCACTCCCAGGAGAAACCACCCAGACCTGCCATCAGGAGGGTGCCAGCAGCCCCGCCCAGGAGGCCTCACCCGGCAGGGAGCATGGGGACAGCTCCTGGTCTACCTCCCTGGAGGGCGTAGGGTCCCCGTCCCCGGCCTTCAGGCTGGGGACTCTGCACCACTTCATGTATGCCCAGGGAACCGTGAGCACATGCCATGCCCTCCTCTGCATGCCCCACATCCCCACTGCCTGCACCCTGGGGGAGTCTTAAGGTGGGTTCATGAGCAGAGCTGTCTGACTCCTCCCCAAGACCCTGCAGCCCCAGAGCCAGATCCGTCCCATGGCCAGCCCCGCGGGCTCAGTGGATATCTCAGACGGGGGGTGCCTGCAGGCCCGCAGGTCAAGCCCTGGCATCCTTGCTCGGCATGCCCCTCATGCTTCCCTCCAGGGCCCTCCTCAGGAGAGTGGGACCCATCGCTCTTTGCCAATGCCAGCTTCAAAATGGAGGCAATCTCTGCAGAGGCCAGTGCTCCATCCCTCTGGGTGGGAGTGGGCAGTGGTGAACCTGGAAGCATGCGTCAGTGCCTCTTGGCCTCTCCTCAAGCCAGGGGAGGGGGCTAGATGGAGCAGGAGCCCCATTTGGTTCCGAAGGGCAGCTGCCCCACCCAACCTGGGAACCTTCCTTGGAAAGGGAAATCGGGGAGAGGCTAGTGAGGTTGAGGAAAGAGGAGGCTACGAGGCTGCAGGGGGCAGACGGAAGGGAGCTCCTTCCTCAGAGAAGCCAGTCACTCCCGCCGCCCTCGGCCCTCAGCTCGGAAGTAGCTGACTGGACGCGTGGGCTGCCCTCCTCGGCTCCTCCTGTACCACTAGCACACACGTTTCAACCGCTTCATTCTTTTCATTTGAACTGAGCTCAACAACTGTCCAGGGGAGAGCAGAGAGCTCACACCAGGCAGCTGGATATCAGGCAATGGTCAGCCTGCCCAGCCAGCTCCTGCAGAGTGGGCCACTTGACCTGGCCTGACTGCTCCTCCTCTTGGCTCTGGGACTGACATTCCAGGCAATGGGTGCCCAGGGAAGGGCAGCCCCAGCCCCTGAAGACTCAGGAGCTTCTCTGTGGTGCCAGGGTAGGAGGTGCTGGCCAGTGGTCCTGAGGGACAAGCAGGAAATGGGTCCCAAGCTTGGGGTGCCCTGGGCTCCAGCTGCCAGGAAGGGTTGAAGTGTGGCTCTGTGTCCCCACCACCAGAACCCAAGGTGCAGGCAGTGGGGATGTGGGGCATGCAGAGGAGGGCATGGCATGTGCTCATGGTTCCCTGGGCATACATGAGGGTCAGACCAGGACAGAACGAGGGAGGCCGGTGGACAAGACTCTACGGAAGCAGCCCCTGGGGAATGAGGGTCACTTGCCACGTCTATCTGTCTGGGAGCCTTGTGTGGACTGGCCCCTTCTTCTCATGAAGACCCCATTCTACCGATGAGGAAATGGCACAGACACACAACCCTGAGCACCTGCAGCCAGTTAGGAGAACGCCAGGACCCCAACCCGGGCTGCCGGCTCAGATCCACAGTCTCTGACGAGACACCTATGCTGAGTTTGGGGCAAGGTCAGAGATTCCTGCCCTCGTGGGGCATGACCACAGAAAACAGTCCTAGAGTCCAGGGGCAGGGTGTGGAGCAGACACAGAAGTGGAGAACTTTCTAGAAGGTGAAAGTGCTCCTTTGCTGTGGCGGGTGGACGAGAGCAGACCTCTGCTGAGACCTCACAGCCCCCTCCCCAGCACAGGCAGAGTGAGCAGGACAGACAGGTGCAAAGTCCCAGGACACTGACCGCAGAGCTCAAACAGGACAAAGGCTGGGCCCCCTGCAGCAGGCGGCAGGGTCGGGGCGTGCTAAGTGGGGAAGAGGGCACTGCCTGGCTGCACAGGGGGCCCCTCCACCGTTCTGAGGGTCACCTCACACTGCTCACTGTCATGCTGACAGGGCGCCTTTGAGGAGGAGATCCCACGGCCCAGCTCGGAAATGCAGCCCCGGAGTCCTGCCCCTGCCTGGGCAGCTTTTCACCCACCACCCTCGCCCACAGGCACCACCTGTGTCCTCTGGGTCCCTTCCTGGCAAGGCAGGGCCTTACGCCCAGCCCTGTGTGCAGAGGGTCCCCGCTTTCCCCAGGAAGGCTCCACCCACCCCTGCGCATCCTGCTTGGTGGGTGGCTACTGAGAGGTGCTTCTCTCTGCCGCGCCCCTTCCATCCCCAAGCCAGGCCCCCTCAAGTCCTAACCCCATGGCGTGGGTCCGATTCCAGGCCTGCCCCATAGGTCTTGAGAAACAGAGTCCTATGCCTGTCTACCCCTCAGCCCCACGAGTATCTCAGGAAGCCCTGGGGACCGAGGGGCCTGGACTCTGTCACGCAGAGGCTGTCCCTGGAGAGGAAGGAACTCAAGCCCAGATGCCCTCCTCAGCAGAAACAGGGCACTACTGTCTTGTGTGGGAATCCAGGGACAGCAGAGTCCAGTCGAGCTTGGGTGGGGCAGGCAGGGGCAAGATGGCAGCACAGGGTCCTCCCATCTCCACGCAGTGCCAGGAGCCAAGGAAGCACCCCCGAAAAGGGTGTCCCCCAGCGGAACAGATCCCGGCAGGCGAGGGGCCACCTTCCGGACTGTTTGTCAGGCCAGGGGATGAGAAGGATGCTAGGGAAAGTGCACCTTGCTCTGGACACTGCTTAGGGCCACCATCAAAGCTCCCAGGCTTGGGGGCTGGACACAGCGTGGGGGCAAAAGAAACTTCAGACCTTGGGCTGCCACTGCTGCACCTGGGGGCTGGACACAGTGTGGGGGCAAAAGAAACTTGCTACAAGGTGGCCTCAGGCCTGAGAGCTTGTCATGGGGCTAGACCCAGACAGGTGGCTTTTTGTTCCAAGAGGGGACAGTGCCTCAGTGCCCTTGCAGAGGGCTTGTGGGGCTGGGGGTCCACAGCCATGGCCCTACCACCCCAGGGCCTCCGTGTAGGACACAGGTCAGAGGGAGGGGCCCCACTTGCACCCCAGGACAGAGGGCCTAGGGGAAAGGAGGGGGCCTCCAGCGCACCCAAGCCCAGGTGTGCAGGTGGCTGCCACCGCCTGACCCTGTGCTGGCCTAAGCCCCGCCACACATGGCCTACAGAAGGAAGGCGGCCTCCTGGAGCCCCAGCCAGGCCAGGCTGGGGACGGGGGTGGGGGGGTGGGGGGGGGGGGCCCAGGCAGTAGGGCCATCTGGCCAGGGAAGAGGCTGGCCCAGTGGGTGTGGTATGGCTTGCTCAGGAAGGTCAGAGGGCACTGTGGCCCGGAAGAGCCCAGGCCACCTGGATGATTGCAGCCAGGCCTGGTCCCCGCCTGTCCCTCTCCGGGGACCCAGGGCAATCAGAGCAGCGCCAGCAGCTCTTTATTTTAAAATGACGTTTTTAAGAAAAGCGGCCCTCCTCAAACACCTGACCCTGTGAGTGGAATGTGGGGGACCCTGCACAGTCCCTGGTCAGGGCAGGGCTAAGGTGCATCCTGGGGACACTTGAGTCCACCACAGTGGGGACCTGGCAACCCTGCTCTGGGCTGTGTTCCCAGACCTGCTGTGTCCCAGCGGGGACCCACGGCCCTAAGGCCCCGGGCTCACACACATGCAGAGACAGCTTGTCTTGGCTGGCCGGGTCCAGCACCTCTGGTGTGGGGTTCCTGGGACCCTTGCCCTGTGCACACACGCGTCGCCGCAGGCTGCCTTAGCGCCTCTGCCTCTGCGGGGCTGCCTGCGTGCCTCCGGCTCCTGATCACCCTGCCCTGCCTCAGCCCTCCTCTGAGCCCTCACCTCCTGGAAGCTCTCTGTGGGCCGCAGGCCGCCAAGGCTCAGCCCGCCTGGGGTATCCCAGGGCCCTGAAGGCACGGGCTGGATGTGGGGGGCATGCATCTGACTTTGTGGCCCGTCTAAGGTGATTTTCCAGAGGCCATCCCCCACCGCTCCAGTAGTTTGTGGCCTGACCCCCACCTGTAGCCTGAGGCTGGTGGGAGAGGGTGATTGGGTGGACAGCACCCTGACTGCACCTGGCCCGGCCCTGACCCAGGCCTGTTTCCAAATCTTGCTTCAGGCTGTCACCAGACCACCTGCCCCTCCCCTGGCCGGGGTGTCCCCCTAGCTTTCTGGGAGAAGCCTGTTTGCCCATCTCAGGCTGCTGTGCGTGCGGGGCAGTCCCACCAGCTTCTCTCCTGGGGGTCCGTCATGCAGCTCCCCTGTGAGCAGGTTGCAGGGAGCAGTGGGCCCTTCCCTTCCCCTGGTGGTCCTGGCCCGTGGCCCTAGGGGCCTGGACAGGCTGCAGAGGGGCAGAGGGGTGGAGGGACTGCCTCTGCCCCCGAACTCCCAGCTTCCTGTCTCGCAGCCCACAGAGCACTAAAGGTCCTGGACTTCAAAGGCCCAGGAAGCCCCTTGCACTGAATTAAGTGCAAATGGGCTCTGGGCATGTGGATTGCATTTCCCACAATTACACCGTCTCTGCTGCGGGCTGGGCTGGGAGGAGCTGGGGAGGCCAGGCCGGGGACGAAGCCTCTGAGGATGCCCCTTGTGCCCCATGGGGAGTGAATTCGCACTCGGGCCTCCCAGTTATGTGCTGTCTCTCAGCCTGGCCACTGCCCCACTGCGATCCCCAGCAGGAGCTGACCACATGAACACTGACCAGACCCAGGGCTCTTTGGGTCTTCACCAGCATGTGAGGGTCCTCGCCCTGTGTCTGGACCCAGCCGTCAGTGGGCTGTGGGCAGAGAAGCAGACAGATACAGGCCTGTGTAGAGTCCCAAGGGAGGGGGCTGTGGGGCTTCCAGGCCAGGCCCAGGAGAGGAAGGGGAAGGCGGCCTTGTGGGAACCCCAGGGCCACCAAAGAGACCACACAGCAGCTCCTGCTCCTCTCCTCCACCATGGCGGGTGACTTGAACTTTCATAGGGTGGGAAAGCATTTCCCAGTCTCCTCAGAAGGTTCCAGAAGAGAGTGAGACAATGACCTGGGGGCTGGTGGTGGGGTGGGCAGGGAGCTGAGCCAGCAAGTGCTGGAGAAGTCAACGACCCGGGGACTCTTATCCTCTGGGCCTCCCTCAGCATACAGTGTCCCCTCTACAAAGCAAGCTGAACAAACGTAGGGCCAAGGGTCAGGGCCCCCACGGTCCCTCCACCTGTTCCCTGAGCCAGCTCAGGCTCAGAGCCAGCTCAGCATCGCCCACGGGGTCGGCCCCTCTTCCAAAGGACACACACAATGTCTGGGGCACGTGGGGTCTGTGAACCACCCTGTCCCCTCTGGAGCAGAGCCTGCCTGCTCAAGCAGCCTGCCCACCCCCATGCTGCTCCTGGCCTGGACCTGGCCTGGGCCACAGGGTGGGATGACTGTTCACACTGCTCCATTAGGGTCCCCTCAGTACGTGAGCAGGGGGGACCAAGGTACCAGATGTCTCCATTTACCCAACCTGTGCCTGTGGCCCCAGGGTCCTGCCTGGTCCTTGAGGAGGGGTAGCCATGGGAGGGAGCACTGAGACAGAGGGGCCAGTGGAGCCCAGTGGGCATCAGGGCAGGGGGCGGGGAGCGGAGAGAGCAGCGCCCTCAGCACTCAGGCCCCACCGCGGCTGGGCTCCCAGGCCCGCTCTTTAGTGTGAGTACCCACTGTAATCAACCGTGGCGTGTGGGCCCAGGGGCCGCAGCAAGCCTGTCAACGGCCTCCTCGGCAGGGACAGCTGCTGTTCCAGAGGGTTCCCAGGGACCAGCCTGCCAGGGGGAAGCCCCCAGGACCACCCACCCTCACTTTGCGGGAGGGGAGGGGGCTCCTGGAGCAGCCTGGGGCCTCTGAGGACCCCCCCTCAAGTCCTGAGCCCTGCTTTGCAGACAGGGGGGTCTGGAGGGGCCTTGCCTGGGGCCACCTGCAAGGTGTGGCAGGAATCCTGCCCCCACCCCACCTGGGTCGAAGGTCTTTGATTAGAGGCTGGAGGAGGGGAGACACCCTGACCGACTGGGACAGCTGCGGCCCCCACGTGGGCTTCCCTTCCCATGCGGAGAGCCAGGCTGCCCGCCCAGCCCCGGCCGGGCCAGCCATCAACCTCCACTTCTAATCCTCCTGCCGGCGTCTTCCCCAGAGCCCAGGCGGTCGAGCACATTTCCCACATTCTCAGGCCGCTGCTGTTTCCTCCTCGAATTCCTGGCTCCCCCACCCGCCCGCGCCGGCCCCATCCCGGCCATGGGAAAAGTCTGCTGCCGGGGGACGCAGGCTGCTCTTGGGAGGGGCTACGCCCAGCACGGGGGGCGAAGGAGCAGCTGGCTATGCCTGGGCAGCTGCGAGGTGTGGGGGCGCCAAGGAGAAGAGCCCGATTACGGGGCGTCATGGGAAAGCCGCGAGGGAAGGCTGCCCAGGGGCCCTCCCGCACGTCCCATTCCACGCCGCCTGGATTTCTGTCCTCCAAGTGGCCCTAGAGAGAAGCAGATGGGAGTCCCAACTGGGGACGCCTGTGTTCTGTGGCTACAGGCCCTGCCAAAAATCTCCATCTGCCTGTGCCAGAGTTACCTGGCTCCAAGTGTGGGTACCAGCTCACCCGGCCTTGAGCTCCTGACCATTAGGTCACTAGGACAGGACCAGGCCAACCCAAGGAGCACAGACGCCCCGGCATGCTTCACAGGGGACCACTGCGAGGGGGCTCCGCACAGGTTACAGCTCCTGCCCAGAGAGGGCTAAGTGCCAGCTGGCTGCCAGGTCTTGCCTCTGAGGCAGGAGAGGGTGGTGGGCAGAGCCAGGTGGGCACACAGAGGTTGTGCGGGTTGTGTGATTCCCACCCCACACCCACGTCTGCATCCAGGACGGCTGGGGGATAAGCTGCAGGCTTAGTGAGAAGACAACAGCGGTGGCCTCCTGGCCACGTGGTGACCGACCCTGCAGACAGGGCAGGTTTGCTGATGATAACAGCTGGGGGAGGGCCTGTCGGGAGGGCAAAGGCAAGACCAGACCCTGGACCCCAGCCTCCCCGCAAACTCTCCAGGGCCGGCTGGCGTCTCTCAGCCGCCCTGGTCACAATCAGCCTGTAATTGTGTAACCAGTGACTTATCGCTGCCGGTGGACACCCTCGCGCCGGGTGGGCTGCGGGCCCAGGGCGCCCTTCTCGTGGCCGTGCGATTATCGGCAGGTCCTCAGCCAGCTCGGTCTTTGTTCTTCCCGCCACCCACTGCCTGCCGTCCTTGATCCCTGGCCTCCGCCCAGTGGCCCCCCTCCAGGGCCAGCTCCCCTGTGGCCAGCTCAGCCCCACCCTGCCCCTTCCTCCCTGAGGCCCTGACATGCCTGCTCGGCCTCCATTTTTACTTTGGTCTTTCTTATCTCCTTCTCATAATAAAAATCAGAATTCTCCTCCTTTCCTGTGGGAATGGACCGAGCAGCTGGCCGCAGGGCCCCGTAGAGCTGCGGCTGTGGGGCTGGGAATCACGTTATCAGTCCCTCCACTCGGCTGGGTCACTCTCCCTCTCACCCTGCCTTTTCAGATTTGCCCTCTGAAATGAGACGCTGCTTCCTTCCACAGTCCCCTGGCCTTCCCAGGCCCCTCAGCCCGCTGGGCCTTCTGGAGGAGCCTTGATCTCCCCCAAGGGGTGTCTTCGGCAGAGTCACTGTGTGCCTCAAAGGTTTGGGGCCCATGTGCTCCAGGGTCATGTGGCTTTTGCACAGTGTCCTCACATTTATCACAGATGGCCAGCGCTGGCCTGGGCTGAGGCTGGGTGGCCTTCCCTTCCCAAGAACTGAGCACCGGAAAGCTGGAGGCCGGGGCAGGAAGGGGTCAGAGGCAAGAGCACAGGGAAAGTCTCCCAGGAGGTGAGGGCCACAGGGAGGCCTGGAGGCCCTGGCCTCCCCCAGAGCGGACTGCAGGGTCTGTGCTCTGCAAACCAGGGACAGCCAGAAGGACTGTCTTGTCCCCCGTGACCACAGAGGCTCCACGGAAGCCTGGCTGTCGGCAGCCCCAGGCCTGTCCCTTCAGTGTGGTGAAATACAGGCAGCCCCGAGGCTGCTCAGCACCTTCAAGCCGAGAGGACACGAGCCTTCCCAGGAGGCTCCTCCGCTCTGCAGGGGCTGCCTGCTCTCTCCTCCTTGGGCAGATAGGAGGCAGAAGCCACACCTCGTGACAACAAGGGGCCATGGAGGAGCAGACATGTCATCTCCTGTCCCCAGGGTCCCTCAGAAAGCCCCTGGCAGCAGAGCACTGCTGGACCACAAGGGTCACAAGGAACGGGGTAGAGACCCAAGCTCAACAGAAGTGACCTAGTGCCCAGGGCTGTGGCCTGGGGCGGGGCAGGAGAGTGGACGCTTCAGCCTGGCCAGGCCCCTGCCTGATGGCCCACCTGCTGGCAAGGGTCCCACACAGTCCTGACAGCAGAGGGGCATCGCACCTTCCAGACTCTGGTTGTCATTAGCTGCTCCCGGCGGGAGGAGGGGCGAGTGGGAGGCTGGGCCCCGCAGCCAGAGAGGATCGAGGCTCACACGGGGCCACCTGGACCTCATTATTCTTAAGTGGTCTGGTCTGAGAGTTTGGGGAGAGAGGAAAAAGAACGCCACCCCCAGGTCTGGGCTGCCCCACCCCCACCAACCCACCGTCTCCAAGCTGGCACTCTGGGGCTTTGGCCACAAGGGAGAACGGACACAGAGCGGCAGGGAAGCTTGGGGTGGGGGGTTGGGCAAGCCAAAGGGAGTTGGAAATTCAGGAGGTAAGAGAGGGCTGACCCTTCCTAGTCCTTCCCTGTCACCCGGGGTCCCTCTGTCCTTCAAGAAGTTTATAGTCAAACCGGGTGCAATGGGGTATTCCCGTAATCCCAGCATCTTGGGAGGCTGAGGCAGGAGGATTGCAAGTTCAAGGCCAGCCTCAGCAACTTCGTGAGGCCCTAAGCAACTTAGGGAGACTCTGTCTCTAAATAAAACACGAAAATGACTGAGGATGTGACTCAGGGTTAAGTGCCCCTGGGTTCGATCCCTGGTACAAAAAAAAAAAAAGAAGAAGAAGAAGAAGAGGAGGAAGAGGAGGAGGAGGAGGAGGAAGAGGAGGAGGAGGAGGAGGAGGAGGAGGAAGAGGAGGAGGAGGAGGAGGAAGAGGAGGAGGAGGAGGAAGAGGAGGAGGAGGAGGAGGAGGAAGAGGAGGAGGAGGAGGAGGAAGAAGAAGGAGAAGAAAGTTACAGTCAAGGCCACCATTGATGCACTGATGCCCAGCTTCTGACAGGCAGGAGGGAGTCAGAGTCTTCCCACAGCCCTACCTAGGAAGGACGCCGGCTTCACCCCTCTCCGCCCACCTGGAGCAGCCCGAGGAGGCCTCCAGACAGCGATGGAGGCAGGACAGGGCTTAGTGTACTCAGGGCCAACAAAGGAGCCATGCCCTTAGAGCCCAAGACCCCGCTCTTCCAGCCACACACAGTCCCAGGCCTCAGCCTGTCCTGCGACCCCTCGGTTGGAAGAGGCCAGCTTGGTGGAGCCGTGTGAGGAGAAGAGGGCCTTGGACTCTCAGGCCAGCGACCCGGGCGTCTGCACTCCCACCTCCCGCACAACAGAGGCCAGCTGGGGGTCTTTCGGGTCTTGGGGACCAGGGCAGATGGGCATAGAGAACCCTGAGATCCAGACCCAGCTCTGTCATCCCCTACAGACTGGCTCTGATGCCCATGCAGAGGGTCCTGGCACCCCTCGGCGTGCCCAGGAGCCCCGAGGAAGCTCCTGACCCCTCCTGCACAGCCACAGGAATGTGCAAGATGGCCGCTGGGGAGAGGCAGGCAGGGGTGCGCGGGCGGGGCCGGGTGGGGCTGGGCCTCTGCGGAGGCTGACCTGAGCAAGGGCGTCATCCCCTCCCTGACCCGACCCCCTGGTGAATATGTACTAAATGAAGCACAAATTAGCACGGCCAACGGAGCAGTCATTGTCCTTTCTTCTTAATCCCTTTGGCTTAGGGTTTCCCCCGCCTGGACACTGTGTCCGAGGGGAAGGCTGCCCAAGGGCACACGGGCATCCGTCCGGGGACATTCGGGCAGTGACCAATCCCGGGCCGCCCTGCCGTGTGCCCTGCACTGAGGTCCTTTTCTCAGCTGGCTGGTGGGGGAGCAGCCACTTTGGGTCCCTGGGTCTTGGTGAGATGGTCAAGGATGGGCCCGTGATGGAGACCGGCACGTAGCTCTGTCCACGGTGAAGGAGTGTGTAGGCCAGGAGAGAGGACGTCTTCTGAAAACAGCTCGCTTTCCTGACCCACCCAGCACCAACCCGGAGACCATCATGGGCCGGAGACCAGCATGGCCACCCGTGCATCTTGGCCACTCAGCTTGGGACAGGTCAGTTCCAGGATGTACAGAGTGGAGTCCCGGGGGCTGAAGACTGAGAGCCCTTGAAGAGCCTCCAGCTCCAGCCTTGGCGCTGGAGAAGCAAGTGAGGGCCCACCAGGAGCAGCAGCATGGAGGACCTCAGGACGGCCACCGAGGTCGGGCCCGTGGGACACGGCCTCCCCGAGAAGATCACACGGGAGGTGGTTCCCAGCGTCCACCTCTGTGGGCCCAGGTACCCACGGCCCCACCTGGAACGGCCACCCACCCCACCAGCTCCTAGCTAGGCTGGCCCTGGAAGGCCACCATGGCCTGGGGAAGAGCCACCCACCCACGTCGGGAAGAGTCCTGATCCCATCTAACTGTAGCCGGCTCCTTCCTGGCTTTCCAGGAGGTGGAGAGCCAACGGCCCCTCCCTGCCCGGCCTCGGAAGGGCGCCCCTCTGAGCAGATAAGCTCCGGCTCCGGAACAAAGGTGCCAGTCCTGCCCCTCTGCTCTGAAGTCTAATTGGCCTTGGGGATAAGCCGACCTCATGAGGAAAGACGCCTGTACCCCTCACCCTGACCCAGGCCCCAACCTCCGCAGGCGGGGAGCTTTGACCTGAGCAGATAATTGCTCCAGGGAACGGAAGACCCAAGGCCTGGTGGCCCAGAATCTGAGCTCTGCTCCCCGCACTCCTCCTGCCCACCCCATGATCTCGAGACCACAACATGGCTTTGCATTTTTCTAGAGCTCTTCCAGACGCCCTAGAGCCCAACCCATTGGAGATGGTGATAGAGCTGGCGATGGAGCAGGAGGGCAGATGCCCAGAGAGCAGAGAGGCAGTGGGGGGCCCAGCCAGCCCTGGGCCCTGTGCAAGATGGATCCAACGGGCCTGGCCTCCTCACTTGGAGGGGCATCCAGGAAGCCACCCCAGTGTGGTGGAGCACCCAGGCCCACGGCAGTAATGAGGGACCCACGTGGGTTCCTAGGACTTCTCCATATCTCTTTTTGGCCAGAGCCCCATGGCATGAGACCCCTTCACTGGACCAGGGCGAGTACCAGACCCCTACCTCCCAGTCCTGGACCCCAACCCAAGAACCCTGTCATGGCTCGGGAGGAACCACTAGGTTAGTTCGGGAGACTACCATCCTGTGTCTATCACTTTAGGACCCCTTCTCCCTCCTGGCTTCCAGGTCACCCAGAAATGCCCCAGTCTCTTGGGAGGGGCTGTCAAGAGGGGAGAATGGGCTCCTGGACCCCCTGGCCAGAAGCACCTGTCCCGCAGCCCACGGCACACCACGCAATCATTCACCACCCTCAAGACGCAGAGGTGTGTCTCTTCTCCCCAAAACTGCTTGTTTTGTGTCTGCCCGCTAATCAGCATCCCAGCCATGAGGGGTCTGAGTGTCCTCCACTGCCTTAGCCCTTGGAAACACATGGCCTTACAAAATGGCACCCCCTGACCAGCTTCTGGCTGGGGAAGGACGTTCATTCGACCACATGGCAGTCAAATATCCTTCTTCATCTCCTCTCAGCTCTAGGACTCTCTCTCTGTCCTGCTAATCTGCTCTCTGTCCATGCTTCTCCCAGGTCATCTATCTCCCCAGAAGCTGCCCCTAACCCCAACTGGATATCTGTCCTGGGCCCGGCTGCTCCGGGCCTCCGCCAACCTCGGGCAGGGCACTCAGTGCCCCAAGCACTCCACTTTCTCTCAGTCTGGCCCTGGACGTGTGACCCCGAGAGTTCTTCTCTTGCTCTAACGTCACTTTGCATCCTCCAAGCCCCTCCATCCTCTGCAAATACTGTCCAGACTACCTGGCAGCCTCCCCTCTCCCATCCTCCAGAAACTTCTCTTTCTGGTCCTCCTTACACAATGGCAAGAGCATCAGAAGGGGAGGCCAGGCCTGGGGACTCTAGGTCAGAGGGGTTGTGGCTTGGGTACTTCCCCAAGGGGATAGATGTGGGAAAACAGGGGAGCCGCACCCGGGGTGGCCAGATCCCCGAGAGGCCTCTCCTTGGAGTCAGTGGGCACAGCTCCCTTGATGTCTGCGTGGTCTGCCTGAGTCTGCCATGTCTCAGCACTGGCAAATGGAACCACCACTCTCCTTGGGGTTGGTGTGGCATCCCCACTGTGTCCTGTGGGCTCCCCACAGGGGACTTTGGAAACTCTTTGGTGCAGTGGCGTAGGGAATGGGGATTCAAAGCCAACCCAACAATCACGCCAGAACTACTGAGCTCTTACTTGAACAGGAGACTCCCATCCGGAGAGGTC
This sequence comes from Sciurus vulgaris, assembly GCF_902686455.1. Taxonomy (NCBI): domain Eukaryota; kingdom Metazoa; phylum Chordata; class Mammalia; order Rodentia; family Sciuridae; genus Sciurus; species Sciurus vulgaris. Next base: position 1,647,894 of record NC_136472.1, on the reverse strand, counting down.
CTGCTGGCCCGTCCTCTGGAACCCTGCCTTCCGGGGCCTTGGCCACCCATAGGACTCCAGCAGATCTGGGGTGCCCTCCTCCCTGGGTTTGCCCACCCCTACTGGAAGAGGAAGCCGGACCAGTTGCTCCAAGAGCAGGTGGTGGGGTGACCATTCTGTCCCTCTCTGAGCCTTCAGGAGATCTGTGTGTGGGACGCGCAGGGAGAGGCGGGAGGTTGGAGAGAAGGCAGAGGAGCCTCAAGGGGAGGGGGTGGAACGTGGCTGGCATGTCGAGGAGAGGGCAGGGGGAACATGGCCGTGCCTGGCACAAGGTGGCCCAGCAGCCCTGCTGGCCTGGCCAAGTCCCCCTCCGGAGGCTCACCATGCCCCACTGGCCAGCTCTGCTTGCTGCGTGTGGGGTTTGCAGAAAGTGCTGACCCGCTAAGCCCCATGGGCCAAGCCAGGCTCAGAGGCACAGGAAGGAGCATGGTGCCCCCAAATACTGCCCAGCCTTGGGCACGGCTGACCCGTCTCCCATTTCCAGGGCACCCGGGGACGGGCAAGGCGTGGTGCTCAGCCGGGCCACTGGCCCTTACCCCAGGAAGAGGTCAAACATCCGCCCTCCTCGGACACCTCTGCCTGGTAGCTTGGGTACCTCGCCACATAAGCCCCCTGGGTGCTGAGGCACCTGTGCCTCTGATGTGTAGGAAGCAGAGAGCTGCTGGCCTGGCCTGGCCCCCTCCTATCCTGGCGGGCCACTTTTGCTGGCAGAGGAAGGCTTGAGGTGGGGGCACCCAGCTCCAGCCAGCCCCCATCCCTCCCATGAGGACATGGGTCCTGCTCGAGCACTAGCCCTGACAGGGAAGGCATCTCTGGGGAGGTGGGAGGATGGCCTGGATCTCTGAGGGCAGTGGTCAGTCAGGAGAACCAGGCTTGTGCCCTTGCCTGCCCTCCTGGCCCTGCTGTCACCTGCTAGGGTCACAGGCACTAGTATGACTGGTCAGTGACTGGGCCCACGGGTGGGAGGAGGCCAGGCTGGGCATGGAGTCCTGCCGGGGACCCTCAGAGGGAGTGAGGCTCTGGGAGGGAAGTGGGGCTAAAGGCAGGCTGGGCAGCGTTGGGCAGGACAGAGAGCTGGGTCCAGAAGCCTTCCCTCGGGGAGTCTAGATGCATCTCACAGGCTGCATGCCACGCCACGGGCTTGCCAGGGAGGTCACGGGCTGAGGGCTTGGATCTGAGGCCAGTAGTCCCCCAAGAGAGTGTGATGTGGAGCAGACAGGACTCTGGATTGGGATGCTAGAGAGCAGACAGGGGTCTGGGCCACTAAAGTGACGTTCCCTTGGGCCACACTAGTGCTTGGGGTGGCAGAGAAGGGCGGGGGGTGGGGGCTCCAGGGGTGGGAGGCGTGGAGGTCCTGGGTGGGATGGCATGGCCCAAGCTCAGCTCCTCGCCCCATGGCGGGGCCAGGGAGGGCCAGGACAAGGGGCCCTCTGCAGGGCGTTGAGGAGTCAGGTTGGCAGGACCCTGTGTGGGCTGGACTTGGGGCTCTGGGAGAGGCTGGCATGCTCAAGGGCACCCAGCTCAGGGCTGCAGGGTCAGCAGGCAGGACGCTGGGAAGGGGGTGAGCTGAGCCTACTGCAGCCCCCTCCCCGCCCCGCCCCCAGGCTCTGGCCTCCCCGCCCACTGGCTTGGGCCTTCTGGATCCCATCAGGTGCCACAGCAATCTGGCTGTGACATAATGAGGCAGGCTGGGGTCGGCGGGGTGACCTCTCGTGGCCCCAATGTTTGGAAATCCCCAAATCAAAATGACCCAACGGACAAGCTTGAGACTAGATTTTCCAAGTGGGCCCCTTCAATTACCAAAAGACACAAACAACAGGCTTCCTCCATTACCGCTTCCCGCGGACGGGAACTCAGGGGCCAGGTCCCAGGATCACCTCGGGCTCAGAGGGGACCCCTAGACCGGGCAGCTCCCCTCTCCTGCAGTGGGGAGGTTCAGCCAGCTGGCTCTGGGGGATCCCGCACTGTCAAGCGGGCTGCCCAGAGCCGCGCGAGGAAACAAAGGCCCCGAAGAGCTGCGTGCAGCAGCGAGGGCCGTGGCACCCGCGCCAGCCAGTCCAGCAGGGCTGAGGAGCAGGGCTGGGCAGGGCGCGGGTGCCGGAGAGGCCCACAGGGCCAGAGTCCATCTGCCTCACGCCGGGGAGGGCAGGAGACGCCTGCGACCACAGTGGAGGCAGCAGCGCACGGTTGTGCGCCCAGCGCACGGTTTTGTGGAAATGGCCTTCCTGTCTGCCTCCTCTCCAGGTGTTATTTGGGGGGTTGGGGGGAGGAAGAGAAAGAAAACCACTTTTCAAACTACATGCTGAAAAGTTCAGCATGGAAATTTAATGTCAGAAGCTCTGTAATCTCTTTCCCAGAGATAAGACACAGCCCCTGAGGAGGGGCGAACCCGATCCCTCTAACACAGAAAGCAGACGCAGGCAGGCAGGGGCTGGGGGCCCAGCAGGAGGACTGTCCTGGAGGACATGCACACCGGGGGACGCTTGAGCTTTCTGGAAAGGCTGGCGGCCCTGCGTGTGCGCTGGGCTTTCCTTCTCTGGGCAGGTCATTTCAGCCGCTGGGCTCAGGTTTCTCAGTGTGCGGCGGCCTCCTGACCCGTTCCCTCAGACCCTGATTTAGGCCTGCTGCTGTCTCAGGTTTCGAACAGCTAAGCCGGGAAGGACAGCTTGGCCATCTCCATGCACGACCTTTCTGTCCAGTGTCTGTCTGCCTCCCGGTCAGCAGCGCCACCGCTGGTCAAGGCTTGGGGACTCCCTGCACACACCATCCCTGCCCCCAGGCAGCCCTGGAGCTCTCTGAGGTCTAGGTGTGGGTGCTGGGGATTATGAACTTCCCCAGGCACAGGCCTCTGGGAAGGGTGAACAAAGGACCTCAACCTTCAGCTCTTGCCTCAGTTTCCCAAGAGAAGCAACAAAACCTCTCTAGGTTGTCCCCAGCAGTCCCCATGGGGATAGCGCTCTACCTCAAATATTAGGAAAACCCCTGGGCCGAGACCTCCCTGCCCCAAAGGGGTGGTGGTCTGGGTGTGCAGACATTCTGCAACCGCATTCCGGGGGTGGGTGGTGGAAAGGCGCCCTGTGGAGTCAGCTGGCCTGGCTTGGGGGCAAGGGGTCCCAAGGTGCACCACACACAGACCCGTGCTCCTCTACTGCCCCCACCAGGCAACCTGAAGCCCGCGGCCGCTCTGGGGACTCGCTGGTGACCCGGGCCAGTATTCCTCTGAACATGGGAGACCCAGGTGTCCCGAGAGTTGGGGTCCCTGTTGAAGGAAAGGCCACGTAGACCCCCTAAAGTGTCGGGGCTGCTTGTCCTGTGCACGAATGGCCCCGGAGCCCCCAAAACTTGGGGGTGGGAGGGGCCTGCATTACTCTCTCCCCAGACCCCAAGGTCTAGGGACCCTGGGACCTGACCACATTCAGCCAGGGCCCCCAGAGCTCCCCGAAGCCCCCACGGCCCCCCATAGCCCCTCACGGTGTCTTGGCTCAGGCGGGAGGGGCAGGGCAGAGGAGCACATGGCTGGCTTAAGGCCAGAGAGAGCTTCTCCCAAACGTGGTGGTGTCTCTTCGCTGTCCTATCCCCTCAAGGGGACAGTCAGGGGGCAGGGGACCTCTGTTGTCTTCTGTTTGCCGGCCCCTCCCAGCGTTGCCATGACGATGACCCAGGGTGCGGCGGGGGGTCATACCTCAGAGGTGACTAAGTGCGCTGGGGGCGCTGTGCCAGGCGCCAGACACCCCCTGCGACTCTTGCACCCAACCCCGGCCTCTGCCCCCCGCCCCACCAAGAATGTTCCATGAGCTCCACACACAGGCACGTGGCCCCGCGCACCAGGCCAAGCCGACCGGCCGGCGCCTACTCCGGGGCCTGTGACCCCACCTGTCCACCTCATCCCCTCTTGGGGACAACAGCCCTTAGCTCCAGACCTTTTGGAGTGGCACTCCCTGTTTTTCCAGCTCATTCCCACTGCCTTATGGGGGCTCTTTGCAGCCTGTACCCCTCTGTACCGGGGTCCCCACAGGCCTTGGTCCCCAGTTCCAGTGGTCCCCACCATGCTCCCTGCGAGGGGCCCCAGGGTGGGAGGAGAATCTATGAGGGAGTGGGACACTGAGGCGGTGCGTGGGGCCCACAGAAGCAGCTCCTCGTGCCCTCCCTGTGTTTGGGGAGTGGCCCAGACCTCAGGACTTGGGGTGCACACATGATCTGAGCGGACAGTGTAGCCCTTCCTGGTCCTGTTCCCAAAGGGCCTGGAGGTCTGGGGGTCCCCAGGCAGAGGACCCTGGAAAAGTCCAAGGCTGGGAAAGTTCGGAAGCCGCCTTTCTGGCTGGAGTCACCGTGATGGACAGGGGCAACTGTGACCCCTCTCCAAAGCCATTTCTATTTCAGCAGAGGGGCTGGAACTCTAGCTTCCCCATATCAAGCAAGCCCCACGGGATTTTCAGATGAAGGGCATTTCTGGCATCCCTCATCCCCTGCCCGGGCAGCTGTCGGCTCTCTACCCCAGCACAAGTGGGCATGTCCTCCCAAAGCCCCAGAGGAGGCCCGGAACACATAGTTTTCCTGTTATGTACTGGCCCAGGGGCCAAGGCGGATTTAGCTGGGAGAGGCCTGGGCCCGGCAGGCAGGGGATGTTCCAGGAGGTGAGGACAGGCCGAGATGGGAACAGCAGCTGGCCCTAACCCCAACTGGCCTTCTTCAGAGCCATGAGCCCAGGATTTATTTTTAGGAGGGCTTAGTCTGCCCCCTCCCGAGGGCGCAGGGACAAGCTCAAGGTGGTCACGTACCCCAACAGGTTGCCCCAGGATCTAGGGTTGTCCGGTCCTAGGATCTGGGCTCTGGCTCTTTGGACGCTTCTGCCTGAACACACTGCCCCAAGCACTCAGCCACCTGAACCCTAGCAGGAACCCAAGGCTGTCCCAGCACCCTAAGCCCTGAGCCCCCAGGCCTCGGCCTGGGCTGAGCCCCTAGCAGGCTGCCCCTTTCTGAATGAGAAGTGTGCAAACCCACTGCCTCGAAATTGCCGGGCTAAGCTGTCGGTGGGGGTCGTGAGTCTGAAGTCACCCTGCTGAGTCGGGTCTGCATGAAGGTGGAGGGAAGAGGGGGTGCACACCAGGGAGGGGCCAGGCAACAGCAGGGCTTGTCCTCCTCAGTGGAGAGAAGGAGCAGTGTGAAGTCCCACTCAGCCGCCCGACCTCTGGAGGCCAGGCCTGGGACGTGGCAGAACCCTGTAACTGCCGAGGGGCCGCCTCCAGCCCTAGGAGCAGGGCGGGCTCCATGGACACAGGGCCCCACACGATGCCTCACTGCCAGGAGGCAGCAGGAGGTAGCCTATGGGGCTGGGGGCACAGTGCTGTTGAATGCCTTAGGGCTAGGGCAACCCTGAGGGCCGGGACATCCCCAGGAGTCTGGGACAGGCCCCAATTTGGTGTAGAGGCCGAGAGTTACTGGAATTGGCATATGGGTTGGTGGTCTTGGAGACTGGATGGGCAGGCCACGCCACCTCGTGGCCAGGGTCCGGGCCAGCACAAAGGAGGCTCCCATCATGCCAGCAGTGAAATGCCACCTCTGAGGAATGGCCAGCTGCACTGGCACTGGGCTTCCAGGTGCCCATCCTGGCCACACTCTGCCACACCGTGGCCGTGGGAGGGACAGACAGCAAGGGGCCGAGACCAGCTGGGCAGAGGCACCAGACCTTGCTAATGCCAGGACCTACTGGGGCAGAGAAGGCAGGCCAGGCGGCGGACTCCCAGCTGGAGCACTTAGCGGGCTCTGGGCTCCTTCCACAGCCAGCATCACCATTGCCACCTGAGACAAGGACCAGGCCACAGCCAAGGCCTGGTGGTCACGGGCTGCAGCTCAGAGTGGAAGCCAGGACCCCAGCACTCACAGCCCAGCTATGCCCCATGGCTGCACCCTCTCTGCAAGCTCCCGCCCACTGACCAGCTGACCCACTGACCCACTCCTGATCCCCCGGCAGCTCCAACATGCCGCTCGGTGAAAGCCCTGTCCAGCTCTGTCTGCTGTCTGCCACCTGCTAGGGAGCAGGGTCAGGAGAGACAAGGACCACCCCGGCCCACAGACGGCCCGCATGTGGCCCTCACACCCGAGGCCCCTGGAGTCCAAGGTCCCCATAGCCTGCTGAAGATCCTCAGAGAGGCCCTGAGGACCACTGAAGGGGGCTGCCATGGCCAGGTCCTGGGGATGATCTGTGGCCCCAGCGTGTGGGCCCCAGCAGTGGGCTTTCTCATCCCAGAGAACATGCATGAGTAGCAGGCTCCTCTCAGTGTCCCTGGGCTGGGCTGCTCTGCCTGGCCTTCCTAAGGAATGTGTTCGGCACCTTTGATCTGGGCCTCTAATGACCACCCCCTGCCGAGAAGCCCCCGTCCCCAGACCCACTGACCAGTAGCCCAAGGCAGTTCTGGGGCTCTTGCTCCCTCTCAGGGTCAAGAGAACACTTTGGGTGGCTGTCCAGGCCGACCTGTCCCTGGGCACCGAGGCACTTCAGGAATGATGTGGGGGTCCCCTGAGCAGTACTCTGTAACCTCCCAGCACTTGGGGCCTGCTGGGGACGTCCAGAGAAGCACAGTACACGACCCCAGCTGGAGGCATCAAGGCCTCTTGGCATGACCCTGACACCACTCTGCCCGAACTCTCCCTTGGAGCTTGGGGCCAGGATGTGGCTCCCCGAGCATCCTGGTCACCTCCATCCCTGTTCCCTCCTGGGGTTCAGTCAGGGTGGTGCTGGGACAACCACCTGCAATCCCGTGAGCTTCCATTTCCCAAAGCTGTCCTCTGGGCCGGGGCTGCACCCTCCAGCAGCCCGAGAGGAGCCTGCTCCGGGCAGGCGGCCACTCCTGCGGCTCTGACTGCCCATCTCATCTTGGTCTCCTCCAGCCATGGCTGCCACTGATGAAGCAGTCAGACCCTGCAGGCCGAGTTCCGTGAGCAGTCGGAACACGAGGGAAGGAGAGGGGTCAGCGGTTTCTAGTGGGGGGAGGCTGGGCCACGGAGCAAAGCTGCAGCGGCAGGGGCCCAGCTCCTGGGCAACCCTCTGGCCCCCCGAGCACCCTTCTGCCATCCATGCGCACACACATATTCTCCAGCGGGAAGCGAGACCCCTGCAGGCCGCTCGGCCCTCCCGTCTCTGGCAGCAGGCGTGGGGTTTTATGAGTGCTACAAATCAGATATCACACAGTTTGGGGCTGACATGGTTTTTATAAGAATTATTTAAGGACCTGGCCGCCGGTAAAGCCCCAGGGAGAACTGGGGTAAGGCGCGTCCAGCTGCTTGGGCTGTCGGAATTCCGAACACTTGGCAAAGCGAGGGTGGGAAAGGAAAGGGGAGCAGGAGGCTCCGCTGCCCTGGCGCCCCAGGAGAGGCGCAGCCGCAAGGCTGCACATCCTCTCGGGACCTGCAGGGCCCTTCCAGCAACGCCGCAGGGACTGCGCTTGGGGGTGCGCTTCTTCAGTGTCTAACCCGCACCCAGGGACGCCTCTGCATCCCAGGACGTGGAGGCTGCACCCGCTCAGTGTCTTTGTGTCCCATCTTCAGCTGCAGGTTTCCTGTCTGGCTGGTGCTTCCTGGGGTCAGTGGGCAAACTCTGCCAGCCTGGACCATGCCAGGGACCCAGTGGTGAACCCCCATGCTGTGAACTTGACCAGCACCAACCAGGTGTCACGTGGTATTTGTGATTGGTCAGTCCAGTTGGCCAAGAGCAGCCACGAGGGGGCCAGGCCGCATGTCCTGCAGTCAGAAAAGGGATGGTGAGGGGACCATCCAGGCCCCTGAGCACAGAAGTCCCGGAGCTGCTCCTATGAGCTCTGGGGCAGACGCGTGCAGCTGAGGCACATCTGTCAATCATTCCTCATGGACTCTGGGGTGCTGAGCACCTCCACACTACCCAGAGCACAGCACTGCTGGTAAGGCCAGACACGGCCCTTCCTTCCACCACCAGCATTAACACCCAGACGCCCTCTGCTCATGAGAGACACGGGGACCCAGTGCCTTTCTCTTGGATCGGGGGAGGAAGGGTGCAGAGTCAGAACTGAGGCTGCAGGGCTTGAGGGACACCAGGGAGCGGGCGTAAGGCTGCCCATTGCCTAGACTCCGGAGGAAGGGTGGCCAAGCTCGGCCCGCAGGTGCCCCAAGTCTGGCCTGGCAGCAGGGGGGTTTCAGGGGGGCCCAGAGGCTGTACAAAGGTGAGCTGCGAGCACTCAGGACGGAAGGGAGGGCCCAGGTGGGCACCGCTGCCAAAACCAGCCTGCGTTTGTTTCCCTGGGCATGACACGGGCCCTGTGGCTTCCTCCCACCTGTGACCAGGCGCTAGGGACACACGTGTGCCTGGGGCAGGGAGGCAGGACCCCTTCATCCCAGACTCCATGAATCATGGAGAAGGGCTGGGTACAGCTTTGGAATCTTCTATGGTGGCTCAGTGAGGGAGGTGGCAGGAAGCCCCTCTGAAGGCCAGCACCCCTACGTGGATATGACAGTAAGGACAGTCCAGCTTGCGCGTTCCTGAGGGCCCAACCCCGAGAAGGCAGGATCAGGGACCTGCCCTGCGAGCTGGGCTACCCAAAGCAGGGAGGGGCTGGCCTGGTGCAGGTGGTGCAGGGAGGGAGGTGGGACGAGGGCCCCCTCCCCCATGGGTCATAACGTCAGGGCTCCAGGATCCACAGAGACCAGGGCCCATGAAAGCCAGATGGAGCAGCAGCAAAAAAAAAAGCTGATTATATTGACTGAGAAAAATACTATTTACAAAGAAATAACCAAGTGATTGGGGGTATTGGTGCTGGGGATGAACTCAGACGGGGTGGGGCTGGTAACGCAGACGCTGAGAAGGTCGCTGTCCTGTGCACGGGGCGGCTTCTCTGCAGCACCTCCACCACCGTGCCCCACCCCCCCATGGGGCATCCTGTGAGCCAAGGCCTGCTGGTAGAGCTATGGCCATGCTGAGCTGCTGGACAGTGGGCCAGGCTCCTAGGGACACCTTCCACTGCTCTCCTGGGAGGATGCAGCGTGCCTGGCAGAAGGCAGGCTGAACATTCACTCTGGGCATCCTTGTGCCCACTGGCCAAGGGTCGCACGTAGAGCAGAGAGGACCCGGAAGACAGGGCACAGAGCCACAACGATTCTACCAGAAGGAACTTGCCGTCAGTGGCGAGGGGGGAGCAGCCACCGCTCCGAGGCTGCTCTGGTGCGTCCAGAACTGGGAGTGGTGCTTGTGGAGGGTGGTGAGGGCTGTGGGCAGCCTCGAGGGTAGTGGCCAGAGGCACTGAGGAGGGAGAGGATGGCAAGGAAGGGAATCCTGCATGCAGAGGGCCCATGGCCTGCGCCAGGCATGTCCACGATGGGGTGAAGGGAAACTCAGGTCCACCAAAGACGTGCCTAGTGACAGTGTCTGCAGAGCCCAAGGATGGGAGTAGCCACCAGGCCATGGTGGATGACCGAAGAACCAAGTGTGATCCATCCGGGTGGAAAGCAGGGTGGGGGTCTCCAGGGGCTGGGGAGCAGAGCAGGAGCCACGGCTAAGGTACACGGGGTCGTCTTCAGGGTAACGAAGTGTCCTCACGGTGGCAGGGAGGCAGCTCCAGTAACACCAGAAAGCCACCAAGCCACCCGACTCAGGTGGGTGGAGCGTGTGGCACGTGAACCACCTTCAGTGAAGGCTTTCAAAGAGCAGGAGGAGACGCTGCACAGCCGGTGCGTTCTGCCCCAGGTGAAGTCAGGCAGGGGACAGTGTGTCACCAGATGCCAGGAAGCAGAGGCCTCCTGTGCAGGCGGAAACCGTGGGGCTGGGGATGCCCACGGGGCCTGGGCCACTCCGCATGCCCAGACCCCAGTGGCCTGGCTGTAGCCAGGGGACAGCCGACTTCCTGTCTGCAGAGCTGACTTCCAGGGGGCAAGGTTTCCTCTGCTTCTCCTCTGCACTGAGACCTGGTGGACAACAGGAGGAAGCGCCATGTCCTTGGACTCAGGGGACTGTGGGAAGAGGGCCACCATGGAGGGCCTGGAGCCCAGAAGACCTCGAGGAGCCCCACCTGGGCCCCACCTGGGCATCCCTGTAGCAGGGCCCGAGAGGCCTGCAAGGCTGCCTCGCCTGCACCAGCTCCTGTCGGTCACCTGCTCCCCATTATGCGAGTGAAGGCACGGAGGTGGGGCCATGACGCCAGGCGGGCAGACCTCTGCAGGACAGGGCTGCCGGCCCTTGAGGCACAGAGCCGGACACTGCCGGGGTGTCCTGCTGCATCCAGCGGCATGGCTCTCCTGGAGCTGCCGGGGGCCAGGATGTCTAGAAGGCCACTGGCCCAGGCCTGCAGTGACTGTAACATGCACACGGGTGAAGAGGTGGGCCCAGCAGAGCCAGCCCTTCCTGTGCAGAGGAACCCACGAGGGTCTCTCAGTCCCTCCTGCAGTGGAATTAGATGGTTCCTGAAAAAACCAAGAGGGGATTAGCTCGTTCAGGAAGCCCTGTCCCTCCTCCCAGCAGCAGAAGCTCCTAGGAGGGAGGGTGTTGAGGAGCTAGCCCGGCAGAGCCCCCCACCCATCTGGACCTTCTCTTTGGTTCGGAAACCTCTCCCACCCTGCCTTGCCTGGGCCGCCCAGGCAATGGGGACGTGCTTCTTGTCAGCTCCGGGATCTTTATCTCAGTCAAGTCCCACTGCAGGGACAGGGTCCTGCTCAGGGTGCAGGGAGTGCAGCTGATGAGAAGGGGAGGGGTCCACACGTGGGAGAGGACCGCACTAGGGACACCAATCACTGGAGTCACTGGAGAGGCAAGGTTGGAACGAGAGGCTGACCGCCGCCTACTGCTGCACAAGAAAATACCTGTGTAGGGCCTGCAAGGTGCTGCTCTCCGCCCTCCAGGCCTTACGACAGGGAGGGGGCCCGGGAGGGGGGCAGTGCCTGGGGTGGGAGGGAGGCCCCAGCGGGGCCCACTCCCGAGCTTGGAGCACCGCACCCGGCCCGTCACCTGAGCCTTGACCTGCGTGGTGCTGGGCAGCAGGAGGGCTCCTGGGGGCTGAGCCTTCCTACCCAGAGGGGCAAAAGTGGCAGGAGGCGTCTGGGAGCCAGAGGGTGGTGGGAGCTCGGACCTGGGTGGCAGGGCAGGCCAGCCGCCCCTGGGGCTCCGACAGATGCCTGGGAGGCCCCGGCAGTGAGGAGCTGTCTGGTAAGGAGGCGACCCAACGTGGATCGGGTGAGAACCTGCTCTCTGGGGCAAGAGTCGCGCTCAAGCTGCAGGCTGGCCCAGCTTGCTCCCCAGGGAGAGGCTCGGCCTCCCCCACCACGGGTGCCTCACTCAGGGCCAGGCGTGTGCCTGAGGGTGCCAGGGCCTCCCCTCGGCCAGACCCTGGGGTTGGCAGGTAGAGTAGGCCACGGGGCCCAGGGAGGGCTGGGGATGAGTGCTCCTGACCCCAGCCCTGTGGCCACAGCTGCCCCCACATCAGCCCCCACTGTCTGCCGCAAGAGACTCCATCCAGGCCAGCGCTGCCCAACCAGGAAGCCGCCCAGGTGCTGAGGACAGGTCTCAGCTGCTTGAGGCCCCGCCTCTGCCCTGGCGGGCCGTGGGGGAACCCTGCAGGGCTGGGGGGGCATGGCAGGCCTGATGAAGGGCGACCTTGGCCGCTGCCTGAAACCCCCGTGGGGCCGTTCACAGTCCTGTGTGTGCGCCCACCATGACGGATGGGCTCCCTCCTCCCCTGCTCACGTGAGGGTCCTCAGGACGCCAGGGCCCCATGAATTATATCTCTAAGGAAAATAGTCGGCTGCGCTCCTCCTGCCCCACTTCCTGACCTCCCCTCCCCTAAATCAACACTGAAGGTGCAGTCTGCGGCCTCCCTCCAGCAGGGTGCCCTCCGCCTGCGGCTGGGGGAGTGCGGGGGCCGACTCCGTCTCCTTCTCCAGGCCCGAGAGGCAGGAGAGAGTCGGGCTCTGCTCAGACCAGCAGGGCAGTGCTAAGGGCAGGAGGCCCAGGGGGGTGCCATGGCCACGCAGGGTGTGGCAGGCTCTCTGGAGGGCACCTGACTGGTTTCGGGCCCACTCCCCTCTCCCCTGCCATTGCGCACACGCACCCACACTTGTGGGAGCTCCCGGGGGGCCCCAGCTGACCGGTTCTGCCAGCAGGCAGCCCCTGAACCCCTCCTTCCCGCTCCCGCTCCGCAGGTGCTCCCTGGGGCCTCAGCTCTCCCTACTGAGCCTCGTCGTCCACAGCCCCTGGCCACAGTGGCCTGGCTGGCACCTGTCGCTGCCATCTGTCCACCTCCCTGCTCCAGGTGCCCGTCCAAGACCTGGACACGACTGCACATCCACCTGGAGCACCCACACCAGCTGCTCACCTGGCCCAAGTGGCAGATGGCTGGCACTCACTTTGGCCCTAGGCCTTCTCCACAGGGCAGACTCGGGCACCCACCTCTGCTTCCCAGCGGCCCCAGCAGACCCACTAGCACCAAACACGTTACTACCAGAGCCACCAAACGCCTACAGCATCTCCTGCCCGCAGAGGCTGGTCTCAGCCTGTGTCCACCCAGAAATGGACAAGATGTCCCCGGGGAAGCAGGCAGCGCTGCTCATGGGGGTGCCTGGGCTTGCGGGTGCCAGGTGTGTGTCCTGTGCTGCTTCACAGTCCCCGCTGGTACGGCCAGGCTGCTTCTGCTCCGATGGAGGCCATGGCACCCCCTGGTTCTCAGAGCTGTGGTGTGCAGGTCTCAAGAGCACAGGTGTGTGCAGGGCGTGCAGCGCACACGGAGACTTTCCACCCACACCTGCATGGCCACAGTGGGGACGTAGAGGGCAGCTGGGTGCAGGGACCACTCCCACCCCAAACCACACCCTGGCCCCTCATCTTACTCTCCAAGTCCCAGTCTTTTAAGCCTCTGTTTTCTGGGAAAAGCACTGAAATCAACAAAAGTCTAAGGTGACAGACAAGCTCTCAGGCCTCAGGTCCCTGCTCTGAGATGCTCTGGTTGGGAGAGGGCATCAGGAGACCCAGGCTCAGGCAGCCCTGGGGTCTGTCTGGACCCTGGCCTTTTTCTGGAAACAAGGTTCATAGCCATCAGGGTGACGTCTGGGAGGGGCTGAGTGCCCTCTGGGACTCTCGGAGGGGGCGCGACCTAAGACTCCAAAACCAAAAACCCAGGTCCTCATGCAGACAGGAGTCTAGAGGCTGCTCTGGTCTGTCCAGCCTCACTGGACCGAGGTTCCGGGCCGCCTGCCATGTTTAAGTCCAGCTAAGGGTGCCTTACAGCCAGGCCTTCGTGCTGAGTTGCAGAAGAAACCCAGGAAATGCAGGCATGTTCTGCACCACAATAGGACACTGGGTGCCCACACCCACCCTCTCCTTTCCTGACCTGTCCCCACCACTAGTGAGCCACACGGAAATGGTTGAGGCACAGGCCACGCCTGCCTGCCGTGGGCCCCTCACAAAGCTCCTCTCTGTAACAGTGTTTTCTGCCCCACTCGACACCCCGCCAGCTCCATCCTGCTGACTGTGCCAAGCCAAAACTCCGCCCGGATGGGGTCCCTGGCTGTCTCAGGGAGGGTGGGGCTGGGGCTCTTCCTGGGGCACATGCCCTTCTGCCAGCACCTGCCTCTGCCTCCCGGTACCTGAGCTCAAGTCACAGGAGGAGCCAGCTGGCGTGGTCCTCGCCTGCCTGTCCCTCCACTGTGGGAGCCAGCCCTCAGTCCTCAGGGGAGTCCTGGACGCCCCCGTTGCCAGAGCCACACGGAGCCCAGCCAGTGGCTCCCGGGTCTGCCGGTTCACGGAGCCAGGCTGGCCACTGTGGGCACACACGGCTGAAAACCAGAGGCACCAGACAGAAGGGAGCAAAGCTTCCAGCCTTTCTCCTCACAGCAGGGCGTTTATTTGGGCTGTCAGAACTTCTCAGCCACTGGGGCCTGGGCCGCCCCAGCCCGGGCCTGCTCATAGGCTGAACCAGTCAGGGACGCCGCCGCGCCTGGGGCTGCTGCTCTGCCTCTGGGGCTCCTCTGGAATCCCGCTGGGCCCTTCCTCCATGGGGCCTCCTGCAGGGCTCTGCTCTCTCTCAGGAAACAGGTCTGGGAACGTGAAGGTCTGCCCGTGGGCCTGGGGAGAGAAGGCAGCTCAGCTGGGCACTCTGAGGCAGGGCCTTGCTGCCACCCTGCAGTGCGATGCCTCCGAGGCCCAGCAGCGGCACCGGAGCTTGCACAGACCACCAACCCCCAGCTTTTGTCTAGCAGCAGAAGCCCTCGGCCGCCAACGCCCCCTTTCCATCCACGCTCTCCCTGCAATGGTGGCTGCAGCAGCCCCGGGCTTGTTAAAAGTAGCCCAGTGAAGGCCCAACCACTGGCAGCAGCCAGGTTGAACTGGGGGCAGGAACTAGGCACAGAAAAACAGGACACAAATGACATCTGGTGCCATGCTAAAACATTTTCCACCCAAAATACCTGGAGGCCGTCACCCACATTAAAGGCTGCCCCTCCCCCAGGCCCAGAGCTTGGCAAATAAAACACATAGAAAATACGCAGAAACCTACACACGCAGCAGTCCATAAATCAAGACCAGCTTTGCAAATTAACTGGCTTTGTGTCTTTCGCTAGTTCATTCTATGTCAGCATGGCCATGTCCCAGCCCAGGCCCCAGCACAGGGGCCAGGCACTGGAGTGGGCCCGGGCGGAGGGGACGGTGCCTTCGCTGGTATCAGCAGGCAGCTCAGAGAAGTCCGGCGTGGCAGAGAGGGGCCGCAGCCCTCCTCACCGCCAGCCAGCCGCCTGGAAGACCACCGAGACACAGCGGAGGGGTGCTCGCGGCCGTCAGGAAATCTGGGCTGGCAGGCAGCCAAGGATGCCCTGGGGCAGACACGCACCCCCGAGGACGCGGGCCTGCAGTTCTGGTCACAGGGCGCCAGCCTGTGGGGACCGCCCTGCACGCTGGAGGCCTGTTTTTCCCTCTTTAGAAACACCCACAGGTCATAGTTCACACACAGGGACTTGGGCCCCATGGAGGAAGGGCCCAACAGGGACTTGTGTGTAACACCTGAGCTGATCCTGCTGGTTTCTGGGGTGGGGAGCCCCAGAGGGGTACTTGACGAGGACACGAGGGGGACAGTGGCGTGGGGAAGGGTGGGGGCAGCCAGCACGGGGACGCTCAGCTCCTGGGCTGGGTGCCGCTGGCTTCCTGGGGAATGCCCCTCCTCCCAGAGAGGGGAACAGGGAAGGAGGGGAGGTCAGAGGAACAGGGAGGCAGCCCTGGCCCCATAATCCCTGGCCTCTGGGCCACTGCCGGGCGGAACGAGCCTGCCCCTGGCCGGCGGCGTTTGTTCTGGGGCGGGCGCTCACGGTTGGTGTGCACCGCTCACTCAAACCAGCCCTGTGTCAACGCCCTCAAAGCTCTTTTTGTTATGTGGGTAACTCAGGGCGTGCCAGGCTCCCTCCAGGACCCAGGGCCAGAGAGGGGCTTGTCAGGCTGTCAGGGGAGAGGGGGCGCCCCCGCAGGGACCGCATCGGCCACTGCTGCCAGCCCTCCATCAGCTTGATGGCTCTCTCCAGGTGACTCTGCGGGTGCCTCACAATGAGCTGTTGTTAGAAGCCCCCCACCCCTGGGGACCCAGAGGTCACCCTCAGCACATGCAGACAGGGATGGGTCCTAGAGTCCCTCTGGGGGACAGGGACCAACAGCCACAGCCTAGGCTGTGCAAAGACCTGTTGAGTTTGGGGTGGGGGCCTTCCAGATTCTAACCCTGGGACAGGAAGAATGCTGACAGGGACGCCTGGGCCCAGGTGCCCTGCCTGTCCTTGGCCACCTGGATTTCACAGGGGGAAAGCGGGCTGGGTGGCAGCTGCAGACACCAGATCTAAGCGCTGCCCTCATGAGTTCAGCTTTCATGCGTGAGGTGGGGCTGGGGGACGCAGGGGCTCAGATGACTCAAAGGCCACTTGTAACCATAGCTGTCTCTAAAGTGACTTGTGGCAAATGCCGGCACGGGATGTCGCCCACACCCCATGACCAAGAGGGTCACCCAGGCAGCAGCACACGGCCCCACCAGCTGGTGGTCGCTCTGCCCACCCAGACGGCTGCTCTAAGCACGACTCCAGGGCCCCTTACAAGGAGCTCAGTGTCCGCAGAGGGCCTTGCTAGGGGCCTCTGAACACCCTGCCCTGGGGCTCCACCCGGCCGGGCTGGGAGTTCACATAGCGCTACTGCCACCTAGCGGCTGGGCCCACAGGCAGGGCTCCCTGGTGGGTTGTTTACACAGAAACTGGAGGAAGCCCCCTCCCCCACAGGTTCCAAGCAGTGGGGGGCAGTTAATGGACCCTGCCACCCTGCAAGATTCCCACAGAGGCCATGCGGCCCCAGGCCCAAAGCTGCTGCAAGGTCAGAGGGTGTTCTGCCTGGAGACTGGAGCCGGCTGCGCTGCTGCACATCTTGGCCACAGCACACTCCAGAAGGGAGCAGAGGAGCCACCAACCATGTCTCAGTCCCAACAAGCCTGGGTCCCCTGGCCAGGGCACGGGGAGAAGCAGCCTCAGCTCTGGCTCTAGCACCCTGTGCTCAGACTGCCAGGGCTGAACGGGACCAAAGGCCTGGTGGAACGTGCTGGGCCCGCCCCACATGACCCTGGACCCTCAACTACCCCTTCATGGCTCTCACACCCAGACCATGACGGTGGCATGTGCCCCCAGGGACACTCAAGCCTGGAATCTGGACAAGGGCAGGCTCTCAAGGGGCCAGCAGCTTAAGATGCCTGGATACTCTGGTTTCTGTCAGAGCCAAAGCCGGGGAGGAGGAGTCTGCCACTGGAATGGAAGGGCGCAGCGCATGTCGGAGGAGGCCCTGTCTCCTGCTAGACGGCCGGTTCTGCTGGGCCCCTGAAGGTCCCTGGCTCCCACCTGGCCTCAAAGTCTAGCCCTCCCTCAGGGGCTCTGGTCCCTAGCGCTGGCTGCACAAGCAGCCCAGGGACACAGCTGTGGCCGTGAGCAGAGGCCAGGGCCATGCACTCACCAGCTGCACGTAGGCCACCTTGTAGTCGGGTTTCTTGATCCTCACGTTTCTATGGTCCCTCTTCCTGTTGGAGCCTACGGGAGGGAAGCAGATTGGACTCCCTGCCCCAGCACAGACCCCAGCCCCACAGCCCAGGGAGTACCTTCAGAGAGGCTGACACCCTAAGGGGCTCTGTCCCCAGCAGCAGGCCAGCACCAGAAGCACTCAGACCCACTGGCTAGTGCCACTAAAATTAGACTGTTTAAGTAAAAATGACCTTTGAAATGAAAATAACAAAAGACTTAAAGAGAACACAGTCTCAGCGTCTGCTGAAACTCCTGTCTGGGATTCCAACCTCGGAGGGCACCAGTAAGCTCTTCCCTTCCACCCTGACCGGAACGCGGGGCCCTGCAGGTCTGCTGTGTAGGAAGGGAGGGGTCCTTCACGGACACCCGTGGAGAACCAGGAGGAGGATCGGGGAACGGGGCTCTGCCGGCCGCAGGGTCCTCCCGGGAGTGGGGCATGGCAGGCTGGGGCAGCGCTTGGGGGGCCATGGCCGCAGTCCACGCCCTGAGCACCGCGTGGCCCTGGCAAGTTACCCAAACCCCGGGAGCCTTCTCTCCTCGGTGCCAAGGGAGCCCATGGTCTGGGCTGCCAGCGCCCCGAAGTCCACGCAGACAGAGCGCAGCAGCCTGCCACTTACCATGCTGCACCCGGGTCCGCACGGCAGCCACCGGCACGTTGTAGATGCGCTCAAGATAATTCCTGAGGTCCACCCTGGTCATCCTGGACGAGGGACAAAGGAAAGGGAGGGAGACCAGGCTAAAAGGCAGTGTGACAGAGCAGGGGGTCCTGAGCTGAGGACTGCTTGGCATCACTGGTCTGAAGCTGGGTGGGGTCAGGAAGACCCCAGAAACACCAACGGTGCTGGCTGCTCATCGCAGCCCTGTCTCCCTGGACACCGGGTCTAGGGCAAGAGGGGGACGGGGCCTCAGGCACTGGAGCCTTGCTCCATTAGCCTAGTCCACTGGATCCCTTCCCTCCTGGCCCAGCTGAGCCCCCACAAGGGCACTGCCCACCCAAATGCTGCTGGGTACAGACAGGCTTCCCAGGCAGGCCTCAGTGGGCAAGTTCATGTTTTTTTAGCAGAATATTAAAGGTCACCCCAAACTCAGCTTTGAGGCCTCTTCTGCCCTTGCCCATGGGTTGGCAGTACAGACCCTCAGCTTCCAGACCTGCTGCTGCCCTCCCCTTCCCCCGACTGTCCTCCAATCCCGACCTGGTAACCCAGAACCCTGAAGCTTCAAAGCAATGCCTGCAGTCTGGCTGGGATAACTGCGTCACCCTAGCCAAACCAGGCGGGAACTGAGGGCTGACATTCTGGAAGCCAAGCTGAGCAGCTCTGCAAACCACAGCAGGTTCCCAGTCCAGCCTTCTGGGATGCCTTTCCTGGGAAGAAGACTGGGGCAGGAATTCAACAACAGAACAGAGGAACCGAGTCCAGATGGTGGGCTCTCAGCTAAGCCTTCCCCAGGTGGAGAGTGAGCCAGGAAGCTGCGGAGGGCATGCTCCCTGCTCCCCACTTCCTGGGGCCCTGCACCATGTCCTGTCCTTTTGTCCTTCCAGGAGAATCTGCCCCTGTGAACTGAGCTAGGACAGCCCCCAAGGCACTCCCCAGAACAAATTCCTCTGGGGCTTACTCCATGGGTATCCGGAACTGCACAGTGTCCTCAGGCTGGGCCGTGCCGGGCCGCACCAGCTGAATGAAGAAGTTGGTTCGGAACACACGGAGTTGGGGGCCGCCCAGCTGGTACAGAGGGTACCTGCTCAGGAGAGATTTGGGTCCATGTCACATACTCAGGCCACAGGGCAGGCCCTAGTACCCGCAGGGCTGGGACAATTCAGATCCCAGAGCAGTCTGTGCCCACCTCATGGTCTGCCCAATGTGGGCGGCAGCTCCCTCCCCCTAGCATCAGCTGGAGGGAACAGGGTCTGTTGAACCCAAGTGCCAACAACAACCAGAAGAAGAGAAACCGATATCTAGCACTGGGATACAGCTCAATAGCACAGGACTTGCCTAGTATGCCCAAGGCCCTGAGCTCAACCCCACACCACCAAAAAAGAAAAGAAAGAACAGAAGCCAGGGGAGCAACCCACAAACAGACCAGAGGTAGGCTGCAACTAGGAGCCACCAGTCCCCACAGAACAGCTGTCCAGGGCCAGTCAACCCCTGCTGTCATGAGGTGGAGCAGCAGAGGCACTGTGGCTAGGCAGGTGGACTGCCCCCTCCCTACACAGAGGACCCTGGCCTGGTAAAAGCAAGCTAAGGCTTGGCTGTGAGTACGGTGCTCAGCAAACTCATGCCTCCTTAACAAGTTGGGCAGACCCCAAAGCGGACAGAAGCAGCCGAGGGGTGCGCAGAGTTAACACCTCCACCACCACTGGGCTTATGCCCTGGTAGAATTTCAAGCAGAGTCCCCAGTGGTCCTGCACGCCCCCTGGCCTGGCAGGGTGGACATGGAGCCCCACCTGCATACCTGCCTCTGGGTCTCAGCCCTGAGGAATGGCTGTCCCAGTTCCAGGACCCAGGAGCTCAAGGTCTGCAAGGTCTGAAGGGACATGGGGGAACCATCTGGGGTCCCACCCACAGCTCTGTGAACCTGAGGTGCTGCACATGGGCCCTGCCCTGGGGAGCACCCAGCACCGTGGCAGAGGGACTGCATAAGCAGACACTGACCTAGCTTCAGGGGTTGCACGTGCTGGTCCTCAACCTCCCAGGTCTGAGGGGCACCAAGGAACCAGGTAGGAGGCAGGGCTGGACATGAGGACTAGCCTCAAAGCTGAGAAGCAGGCACCTGGGGGTTCAACAGGTGGCCAGACTGCTGGGGATTCTGAGGCAGCACCCTGGCAAAATGTGTGCCCACCTGCTGAGCAAGGGAACACACCAAGGCCAGGCCAGCAGCTCCATATGGAGAGGGTGCTTCCCACACCCTCCTGGGCAGGGCCTGGGCCTCTCTGTGCCCGAGTTCAGGTGGCAAGGGGCACAAACTGGGAAGGCCCCAGAAGAAGGCCCTGAAGCAGGAGGGGCCATGAGAACAGGGGCAGGCCTTGACTGACAGGCCCAGGCCACTGTGGCAGTCCAAGGGGCACACGTATTCCCTCTGGTGCCCAGCTATGCACCACATACGGGCAGACAAAACAGAGGACCCACTCCCTAATGGTGGAGAAGGGGATCCACGACTCACAAGCCCTTCTCCAAGCCTTGGGAGTTGGGGCCCAAGGGTGGTACTGTGCTGGGGGTCTGGAAGGGCAGAGACCACCTGATGTAGAGGCCACGCTGGCGCAGTGTGGACCAGTCACAGGTCCACGTTCTCCCAGGCCTGTCTTCCCTGACTCCCAGGCCCCATTCCAGGGTTTCTTAGTGGTCTGGGGCCTCTGGCTCTGGAACAAGCACAGTGCCCACACCCTTCTCCTGGGTCTAGGGATGGCGCAGAGCTCCCCCAGCCTGTCTGCCTGCTTGCTGACCCCCTGGCCAGGGAGGTCCTCTGGGGGGGCTCAAACCAGGCTCCTGAGAATATTTCACAAATAACTCAAACTTAACATATCTCAAGTGGAACTCCACTCCGCCCTGCCCGAAATCTCAGACCGGGCTCCCCATGGTCCGCGGGTGACTCATCCGTGATCCCACCCAGTCCCTCACCCCCACCCCCCACCCCCACATCCCATCCATAGCTCGTCCCTTCAGCTGCCTCTGGAGCCTCGGATGAACATGAAAGCTGGCCAGGCCCTGCCCTGCCTCTCCTGCCGCCCTGGGCGCAAAGCCTCCATTAGGAGGGCAGGGGCCCCTGGTCCTGGTCCAGCCCTGTCCCAATGTCTGCACAAGGAAGCTATGGGGGGGGTCCTCGAGGTCTCACTTCAGCCTTCTCTCCAGCTGTGCGTGCTGGGGTCCCCAAATCCACCGTGTTCCCCAAAGCCACTGGGGCTGACATTCCTTGGGGCACTGAGTCACGTGTTCGCCAGGAACATGCGCGTTTCATGCTTACACTCATGACCCGCGCTGCTGGGCCCGGGCACCTGCGGGGACCTCGTCCCGACCCCGGCCAGGGCTCCCGGGCGGCGTGCCCCTGCGGCCCGCGCTACGCAGAACCACCGCACGCGCGTGCGCACCGCCGCCCCCGCCCCGGGCCCCCCGCCCGCAGTTCCCATTGCGCGGCTGCACGGGCTCTGCCGGGGCCCTACTCACAGCACGTTCCGCGCCATGGCGAACGCGCCTCGGCCAGCAGGAAGGAGCGGCGCCCGTCCCGCACGGCGCCCGCGCTGGCACAGCGCCCCCTCGCTTCCGGAGGCCGCACCGCCCCGCACCGCCCCGCACCGCCCCGCACCGCCCCGCACCGCCCCGCACCGCACCCCGCAAGGCATCCCCCGCACCAGGCCCGCACCCCACCCGCACCGCCCTGCCCGCGTCCAGTACCGCCCCGCTCCACCCCGCCCCGCACCGTCCCGCACAAGCCCGCTCCGGCCTCCCACTGTGCAGGGCCCGCCCACGTCTCACGTTGCAGGGAACTGCGCCCCGCCCCGCCCCCAGCGCCCGCCTTTCCCCCTGCAGGGCCCCACACTCCCCAGCGCCCAGCCAAGCATCTTCACGCACCGCACCGCAGGACACACCACGCCTTGCCCCGCCCAGCCCAGCCTGCTGCGGGGCATCATCTCCCGCACACTCCCAGCCCCGCATTCCTGTGAGCCCCTAGACGGTTCCCCTCCCCGTACTCTGTTCCCCCACCTCTTCCCCGCACCCGCACTCACACCCGCCCCATAAGGCCCACCCTGGACATCTGGGCCTCAAATACCCGCCACGTCCCTCCCCCGCCCCAGCGCCTTCCACAGCAGTGGACACCTCTGGACACTTCCTCCCACCCTTCTCTCCCCGGAACTGCCCCTGCCTCCACACCCCAACCCCATCGGGACTCCGCCACAGTCGCCCACCCTAGTGTCCGCTCTCCCCCTCCCAGCCACTGAAGTCACAGCCAGTGGGGGCTCCTGTACGTGGCGGTCTGGGCTGGTCGCAGGGTCTGGGGCCTGACTGGGGCTACTTCGCCCACTCTCCACTCCAGTCAGGATTCTCGGGACCCTCCCCCTCCTCCGCTAGCTCCGGGCCAGCCCTGCTCACCAGCAGCCCTGCACACTCCCCATGGCTGGCTCCCCAGCCAGGCCTCCTCCAAGAGGCCCCTGGCCTCTCCAGGCCTTTCGGTTGGACCATCCCCCTTCAGGCTGGGCCTCTTCCAGGCTCTGGCAGGCGGGCCTTTGCTCAGGGGACCCCTGCCCCCCACTCCTTCCCTTGACTTCGTGCTGCAACCAGGAACCTCCTGTGGGGGAGGAGGGGACTGCGCTCCTGCCTGTCCCCAGGCCCCACTCTTCAGGTTCCCGAGTTTCCTCTCTGCTCCCTGCCTTTCCTCAGTCCCTTGGCCAAGGCTTCCCACCAGGCGAGCTTGCTCCTGTGTGTACCCACAGCTCTCAGATGTCCTTGGGAGATGGGGCAGGGCCTGGAGCCCCCCAGGAAGGAGGGAAGGGCCCAGCTGGCTAGGGTGCTAAGTAGGGAGATCGACCCGGGTAGGAATGGGGACCTGAGGAGAGCACAGGGCAAGTGGGAGGCTGGCACTGGTGGAGAGGAGGGCTGCGCCCAGGAGGGAGCAGCCCTGAGAGGGTCAGGATGAGGAGGGGGCACAGGGGGCACTGGGGGCACAGCTTCCAGGGGGAGGAAGAGGGAAAATGGGCCAGCAGGTGTCCAGGCCCTGCATGGACCCAGTGTGGGGTGGGGCTGAGGATCCAGGCTTCACCTGGATGCAGTGTAGCAGCTTTGGGACGCCTGGGAAGCCAGCAGAGACCCTCTCCCTCTTTCCCATTCATGCCGTTCTTCTTTGCTTGCCTCTTTCTTGGGGCCAGGGGCTACATTGCTGGATAAAATACAGTATGCCCAGGTAAATCTGAGGTTCAGCTCAACAACTAATCTTTTTTCTTTTTAAGATGGGTTTTATTTTTTAGAGCAATATTAGGTTGGCAGAAAAATCGTGCAGAAAATAGAGTTCCCATAGGCTGCCACCTACATCTTCTGTTGGCGCGTTGCATCTTGTTAGGACTTAGGAACCACTATTGAGGCAGTGTTGTTAACCCAAGTCCAGGGTCTGCAGGAAGGCTCACTCCTGTGCCCACCTGGACAGAGTCCGTCTCACTGCCCTCACGGCCCCCGAGCCACCTCCCCTCCACCCCCGAGGCCCCAGCGGCCTGATCTTTGCAGTGTCCTCGCGTTTGCCTTTCTCAGGGTACTTCCCCGTTGGTCCTTGGGTTCTAACTGCTGTAGTCTTTGCAGACCACCTGTTTTCAGTGGGAAATGGACTTTCAGGCTTCCTGCCTGTGTTCTCGTGGCTTAGCAATGCACTTCCTGTTAGGGCTGAAGAATAATCCATTGTCTTGGTGCCTCAGTTTACCTGTTCACCTGCTGCTGAAGGACTTCTTGGTTGCTTCAAATCTCTGCTCCCGTTGCGAAGGGTCACAGCCTGGGACGAAGGTCAGGTGAACGTGGCAGGGACAGTGAATCCAAGTCTTACCTGACCTCCAGTCCTCAGAATAAAGACCCAAAGACAGGGGAAGTGTCCACTTCCACACTCAGGTCTGGTGGCGCTCAGGCAGCCTGTGGAGATGAGATGGGCCTCCAGGCACCGGCTGAGGGGGAGCCCAGCAAGGCCTAGATGCTTTTTGGCCCCCTGCGTGGCGAACCTTCCTCCAGGGTATGAGGCAGGGCCTTTCCTAGAATGAGCGTCTCCAGACCTATACAGCCAGTCAGAGAACTTCTTTGGGGCCAACTCCTACACAGAAGGGTGGGGGAGGTTAAAGAAATATTTGGGGGATTTATGGTTGACTTTGGGGGAGGCTGAGGCAGGAGGATCACAAGTTCAAGGCCAGCCTGGACAATTTAGTGAGACCCTGTCTCCAAATAAAATTAAAAGGGCTAGGGGTGTAGCACACCCGGGTTCAGTCCCTAGTACAAAAAGAAAAGCACTGAACCAGGAAATCCTGTATGGTGAGCACAGATTCCCCGAACAGAACAAACCAGTGGGCTGGCGGTAGCCCCAGAAACTCCTTGTTAGGAGAAGGAAGAGCCACGTGGGAAGGGTGGCAGGGGCAGAAGAACCGTTTCAAATGAGGCATCAGAGCTGTCCCCTGGCAGAGGGCACTTCCAGGGCACCATGGTCTGCAGCTGCCGGCGGCTGTGCTGGAGGGACACCCTCCTCTCCCACCCCCTCCTTTGGAATCTGAGGAAGAAAGTTTCCCTAAAGGCAGGAGCAGGGGATGGGGGCTCAAATGGGGTCCTGGAGAGGGGACACCATGGAACCCTGGGTCCTCAGGAAAGTGTGCTCCAAGGACCAGCCCAGGTGAGGAGCAGCTGACCCTGACCCTAACCCTCTGCGGGGCTCTCTGGCCCAACCTGCCTGCCCCTGGCGCAGTCTCCCACCTGGGTAGGGGTCCCTTCTGTTTGGAGGGCCCTGGGGAGATGTCAGGGGACAGAGAGCCCAGGTGAGGGCTGAGGGCTGGGGTCCAGGTGCCCCGCCCCAGTACTCCTCAAGAGCAGTGGCTTTCGGGGTCTGAGGAAGCCGAGGTGGCAGGCTCCTCTGTGGGGGCCACAGGGTGCCTCTCCAGTGCTGTGGGTCCCGGAGCCCTGCCCACAGGCTCCGGCCCTTGCGGGCCAGCCTCTGGCTTCCCCCAGGCTCTTCTGACCCCGGAGGGCGGGGGGCCTCTGGGGCTGATCAAGGCTGTTGCCACACTCCCTCCAGGTCCCCTAAGCTCCTCGCCGCCCGTTTGGCGTGGGAGCGCTGTGCCCTCCTGTGGGTCACAGGTGGTCTGCACTCCCAGTGTGTGACTCGACTGTCTTCTTTTCCTATGGGCTGGATTGTACTGCCCACCAAAATTCATATATTGCCAGTCCTGACTTCCGGCCCCTCGGAGTGTGAACGTGCAGAGGTGACTGAGCCTGGCACCTGCCTGCAGTGCCACAGGATGTTGGGCAGGAGGGCCCCCATCCAGGTTGGCTGGAGTCCTTGAGAAGAGGAGGTTGGGCTGGGATGGAGCCCCTGGTAGTGTTCCTGTGGCTGCAGGGGGCACCTGGCTCGGGGGAGAGGAGAGCCCAGACACCCTCCCTGTGACCTTGGCGGACACAGCCAGGAGACTGCCCGCCTCCAGGATGTGGGAGTGGGTATTTGCCGTTGGAGCCCCCCGGCAGTGGCACTGTCCCAGCACCCCGCTGGCTGCCTCATCCGGGCGGAGATGTTCTGCGGTGTTTGCAGGTGCATTAGTGTCTTCGCTGCATTACCCCTTGTCTGTCACAGCCAGCGCAGGCCTTTTCCCTACTTGTCACTCGCCTTTTAATTTCGAAGCGGCTCTTTTGAAGTATAATTGACAGACATGTTTAAAGCGATCAGTCTTGACATGTGTCACCACCATGAAACCACCATCAGGAGAGGACACGCCTGAGGTCCCTCCGACCTCCCCACCCCTTCCTGAGCACTGAGTGCTGGCTGGCTTCCATCCTCGGGAGTGCTGTGCAGGTGAAGACCCGGGCAGGGCTGCGTCCTGGCCCATCTGAGGTCTGCCTGCTGTGCAACAGGATGTGGATCCTCCTGCCACGGCGTGGGCACACCACCGTGGACTGGCTCAGTGCTCCGTTGAAGGAGGAGGGCCGAATCCAGGGTCATGACTAAGACCATGCTGCTGTCTGCGTTCACATCAGGTCGGCCTGCAAGGGCGCAAGAGGCCTAGAAGCAAATGGCAGGTCCAGGGAAGGCGTGTGCTCAGGTTTCTGAAGCCTGCTGGCTGTGCCAGCCCACCAGTGGCTCTTTCTCCTTGTCCCTGTCAACACCCACCTTGTCTTTCACTAAGGCCTCTCACAGGTGGATGGTGCTCCCTAGTTTGGTGTTTGCATTTCTCCAACAGCTAATGGTATCCAGCCTTTCCTCCTGGGCTTATCTGTGCCCTTACATTTTTCTTGGTGAAGAGTCTGTTCAAATCTTTGCCCGGCACCTTTTAGTTGGGTTGTCTCCTCTCTTATTGCTGAATTTTGGAAGTTCCTTATATATTCTGGATGGGCCCTGACCAAGTGCATGCTCTGCAAAGATTTCCTCTCGGTCCATAGGCTTTCTCCTCATTCTCTCTGCAGCTGACATTTGAAGAACACATTTTAGGATTTTTTTTGATGGACTATGGCTTGTCTAGGGATGAACCCATGGGTGCCATATCTAAGAAATCTTTGCACAATGTAAGAACCACCAAGATTCGTTCTTGTGTTTTTATATTACTACTCTCACATTTAGATCTATGATCTTTTCTGAGTAAATTGTTACAAAAGTTTGAGGTAGGAATCCAAGTTCCCCTTCCTCTTTTTGCGCATGGATGTCCAGTTGTTCCCGCTTGATTTATTAACACAGTTGTCATCTCTGTGCTGAGTTGCCATTGTACCTTTGTCAAGAGTCTGCTGTCCGTGGACGTGTGGGTCTATTTCTGATCTATTTTGTGCCTTTGAGCTTTTCCCATGTTTACACCGATACCACCCTGTTTGGATCACCCGTTTTTAGGACGTTAGCACTTCAATTTCATTGTTCTTGTTCAAATCTGTTTTGGTTGTTCTGCGTCGTTTGCTTTATCCTGTCAACGTAAATAACGATCAGAGAGAGTCTCCCAAGAACAGGGCGTTTATTGGGGAAGAAGAGAACACTGTGGTGGGACACATGTGCCACAGTCAAGTTGGCGCATTCCAAGGGGTCAAGGCCAGCGGAAGTTCTCAAGAGCAAGGAGGCAGACATTTGCGTAAGCCACTTGGGCGCAGGGTTCATGGGTAGGTCTTGGAGATCCAGGACAGACGTTGGCGTCAGCGCCTGGTGGAGGTACTGCTTCTCATGCTCAGTCCAGAGCATCTTGTCTGAATTGCTGCATTCTTAAAGAATGTCAAAGATAAACTTGGTTTCAAAGACCTATGCGTACGTGCGTGCGTGCGGAGACGGGAGGCGCTGGGTGTGTGT
This sequence comes from Sciurus vulgaris, assembly GCF_902686455.1. NCBI lineage: Eukaryota > Metazoa > Chordata > Mammalia > Rodentia > Sciuridae > Sciurus > Sciurus vulgaris. The sequence goes on along the minus strand of NC_136472.1, from coordinate 1,620,846 downwards.
GGAATGGCCAGGGACCTCTGGTGGGACTTGAGAAAAATCCCTGAGAAACTACTTATCTCAGACAGGCAGGCAGCAATCCTTTATGACTTCCCGACTCTGGTTTTGTCTGGGTCTGACAAGAACAATTTTATCTTGGCATCAGCAAGTTTCACAATCCATACAGATTTTACAATCGGCCTGTTAATTTCTACAAATTTAGTGAGAACGGACAAGCCACAAATACCATATATACATCCATTTTTTCAGTCCTTTGATTGCTCTCGGTGATGTCTTTGCACTTTGCAATGTGTGGTTATTTCACAACTACTGTCATGTTTATCACTGAATATTCCACATCCTTACACTACTAGGAACTGACATTTTTGAAAATGTTAATATCCGAGGTTCCTGGCCTTTTTTTTTTTTTTGCAGTGCTGGGGATTGAACCCAGGGTCTTGTGCTTGCTATGCAAGCACTCTACCAACTGAACTATCTCCCCAGCCCCTATGGCCATTTTTTATGTGGCTCTGGGGTCCTGGCCTTGCCAAACCCACCCGCTCTTGTACCGATTTTGTTTTTAGATCTATCAGATGAGATGATCATGTCATCTATCAACAACAGAGCTTCCTGCCTTCTTCCCTAAGCTCTGTGGCTCCTATTTCTTCTTTTCCAAATCGTACTGGCAGGAACCTCCAGGACTTGGATGGGAGGGATGGCAGCAGATGTCGGCTTCCTCAGTTCTTAGTGAGGAAGTGTTCATCTTCCCCATTAGCCACGGGGTGTCCATAGCGAGCCAAGGAGTCCCCTCTAGGCCTACTCCCCATTACAGGGAGATTTTCCCATTGAATTAGAATGATGCTGGATTGCTCCAAAGGATCTCTTCTGCACCCCTGGAGCTGAACTTGGTTTCCCCTAGTGGTTAACCCTGTGCATTTCTCTGCTTTTTGAATGTTACTCTCAACCTTCCTTCCTGAGACCCCAAACCACACCAGATCACAAGGCATTACCCCTTTTACATTTAGTTGTCTTTTACCGGTCACATTTTTATTTTGAGTTTTTGCCTTTGTGTTTATGGGGAATGTTAGCCTGGACTTTCTTTCTCTTCCGATGTCTTTGGTTTGGGGCATCAGGGCAGTTCTGACCCGTAGAACAAGCTGGGGAGCATTCTCTTCTCGTCGTTTGTTTCTTTTTCTTGGAGAATCTGTCATAACTGCTGCTAGCTTCCTTCAGTACTGGTGGAGCCCACTTGCGAGGCTGTGTAGGCGAGTCTTCTGGGTGGGGTGGTTTGTAGGTGCTCTTTACAGCTGGCGGTAGATAGAGCCTGTTCAGATCCACCATTTCTTCTGGAGTAAACTTTGATATCTGGGGTTTTTCAAGAAGTAGGTTCGTCTCATCTCACTTGTCACGTCTGTTTGCTCAGAACATTTCCTTAGAATCTGTAAAGGGGCCTGACCTCAGTCTCCTCTGTCCCCTGTCCCACGCAACTGACTTGAGGCTCCGTGTTGCCAGTGTTCTCGAGAGCCAGGTTGGTTTTCCTGTTCCTCTCTTTCTCTTCTGCTTTCCCCCGCGCAGGCTTCACTGGCTCCTTGCCATTCCCTCCTCCCCTGACACATTTGGTGACATCAATCTCCCCCATCCTGCCTGCACGGCACCCCGTAAGTTTCCATATGTTGGGTTTCCTTTCCATCCTGTTGAGAATGCTTCCTAGCTTCCTTTTTGATTTGTCTTTGACTCATGGATTATTTAAAAGTGTGCTATTTAGTTTCCAAATACTTGGGGATTTTCCAAGGATCTTTCTGTTATTGATTTACGGTTTAATTCCATTATGGCCAAAGCGTATAATTCCTATGACTTGAATCCCTCTCAACCTATGAAGACTGGTGTGAAGCCCAGAACATGGTCTACACTGGTGCCTGTTCCCTGCACCCTTGGAAAGAATGTGCCTTGGGTGGAACACTCCATAAGCATCCATCACGTCAGCCGGTCACGGCCTGGCTGGGACCCTCCCTCTCCTTGCTGGTTTTCTTCTGCCTGCTCACTTTACTAACGACTAGAAGTGAGGTTTGAAATTGAAACCCTGTCATTCCTTTGAACCACTCTGTGTGCACGTTTAAAGCTTTTTTTTCCTTTTGATACTGGAGATTGAAGCCAGGGGCGCTTACCACTGGGCTGCATCCCCAGCCTTTCGTATGTTTTATTTTGAGACAGGGCCTCACTAAGTTGCCCAGAGAACTTGCTGCAGTCCTCCTGCCTCAGCCTCCCAGGATCCCAGGTGTGGCCACTGTGCCTGCCTCAAGTCTGTGTCTGTGTAGGCAGCACATGGTTGCTCTTTTTCAATCCAGTCTGAACACCTGCTTCTTAAGAGGGGCGTTTAGACTGTTTGGGGGTGGCTGGGAGGGACCCGGGTTCTTGCATGCTAAGCATGTGCTCTGCCCCCTGAGCCACACCCTGGCGCCAGAGCTTGGAGTGCGGCTTGCACCTCCACCTTCTGTGAGGTTCCGTCCTGTGACCTGGGCTCCCCGCTCTGCTTTCTCGGCCTGCCTTGGGTTGTTCAGGAGCGTCTGCTGTCTGCTGTCTACCCCACCTTCCCTGGGAGTTTCAGCCACACCCAGTTGTTACCCTGGAGTTTTGGAGCTCAGGGGTCTTTACTCGAAGCTTTAACTCATCACAGTGGGTTCTGACAGGTCGAATCCCTTCCTTCGGCCGCCCTTCCTGTTTCTTTGTTGTTCCCTGCATTTGCACCTGGTGCCAGACCCCGTGAGTTCTGCCTGGGTGTGTGCTAAGTGGTTTACACTCTGTGACTGTGTTGGAGTTCTGTTCTGGGCTGCAGTTGTCACTCGGAGTGGTTTGAGCCCATCAGGCCTTGCTTTTCTGATCCATCAGTCAGTCTGGAGGAGCACGCGCCTGGGGCTGACATCCCCAGGACCAAGGCAAGCCCCCTGTGCCCTGACTACCTGGGGCAACTCCAGGCCCTGGCCCCTCCAGCTTCTCCTGCTCAGGCTGGCGCTGACCATTCCTGCTGACCGTGGGAGAGGGCCTCTGCAGGGCCCGGTTCTCTGGCTGTGCGGCCCCCTGCTCTGGACTCCCGGTGAACTCCAGTTGCCTTTTCTGCTCAGATCCGGGCTCAGCGCATCCACTCAAGGACCCGTGGCCCCACCTCAGCTCCCCCTTCCTGTGCTGAGGCCTGGAATCTCTCTCAAGGAAGTGAGGGGGGCACCGTGAGGCCCCCTGGGCTGTCCTCCCCTCGGGGATCATTGTCCTGCGCTGCCTGGTGTCCAGGCCTTGGACACCATTGTTTCGTGTGTTTGGGTCTGTTTTGTTTTGTTCTGTTGGTTGTCCCAGGCAGGCAGTAGATCCGGTCTCTCTTCCTCCATCTTGGCCAAAAGTGGAAACTTGCCTTTTCATTTTGATGGAGAATTTTTTGACTTAAGGAAACCTAGGATTTGGTAGTGGAATTTAATCGAGCTTCCTCTTTTCTTCCATAATGCTTCCTTTATTTTTAAGCTGAGAAAATCGTTCCGCAGCACGAAAGCAGACGCGCCCCGGCGCCTCCTCAGCGGCACTGAAACGCTTGTTTTTCACGTCGAGCCCTCCGCTTCTCCCTGGAGGGACCTTGGCCGTGGGTGTGGAGTGAAGATGTCGTTCCCTTTTTTCCTCCCAAATGTGTACTTGCTTTTTTCAGCCTTTTTTTTTTTTTTTTTTTGGTACCAGGTACCAGGAACCCGGGGGAGCTTAGCCACTGAGCCACATCCCCAGCCCTTTTTTAAAATTTTATTTAGAGACAGCGTCTTGCTAAGGTGCACAGGGCCTTTTGAGTAGCTGAGGCTGGCTTTGAACTCGCTATGCTCCTCCCGAGCTGCTGGGAGGACAGGCACGTGTTTGCACACCCAGCTATCGACCTTCTTTACTTAACCCCACTGCACTGACACGCCAGATCCTCAGGGACACGTGGTGTCGTGCTGAATCCATCCCTCAAAACGTCGGGGCGTGGGAGTTGTGAGTCCTGGTGTCATGGCTGAGCGGTGGCCCAGTGGCTGCGTGATTCGGGGCATTGCTTGTCTGGCTTTGAGCTCCCCTTTGCTCTTCTGGAAAACCCCATGTGGAAATCCACGCTCCCCTGGCCACGGGCGGCATGGCGAAGTCCAGCACTTGGCCTGGGTCTGTGTGAACCTGCTGCTCATCTTCCCAGCTTGTCCTGCCTAGTTCTGCAGGGATCTGGGTTCATCTTGCCGTGTGCCTTCCCATCCCAAGCCACCCCTCACCCCCAGACAAAGCCTGTCGGAATCTGGGTTGAAATCTGGTAAACCTATACATTAATTTTGGAAAAACTAATTTTCGTTAAGAGTCAAACTTCCTACTCAAGAGCGCGAGGTGGTTTTCCGTTCTTCTTTGTCTTGCATCTCCTCCTTCTGTTTCAGTGAGGTCTGCTGTCATCCTCCTGCAGACCCCGAGCATTTCTTAAGAGGGTCCTTGCTGGGCTCCCATGCATTTGACAGATGTGTGTGTGTGTGTGTGTGTGTGTGTGTGTGTGTGTGTGTGTGTGAATTTTTTTTTTTTTGAGACTGAGATTTTTCAGATTCTACTTTGTCTACTGATTTCTTGGTGGTAGAAATAATAAAGAGATACTGATGTGCAGTGCGTTGCGCCTGAACCCCTGGCGGGCCCCAGGGCTCTCCCTCAGCTCGGCCTGGAATGTGGTATTTTGGTCTCCCCTCTCCAGAAGTTATACATCTTATTTCCGCTCCACATCTTTGCATTGTCTTCCATTTCCAGACAGGGCAGAGCAGTGATGGGAAAACCAGGCATCCTCCTGCGGCTCCTGCCCTGCTGGAATGTGCAGCCAGGAGAGATAGAGGAAGCACTTATTTATAGTTCTCTGTAGCTTGCGGGACTTGTGTTTTGTTTTGCTTTCAGAAATAAAGATTGACTCTTAGCAAGGCCTTCCGCCACGGTTAACGGTTAGGACTGTGTAAGATATATCAGGAGGTACAAATAAAAACAGGAAGACCTGCCACCCCACCCACCTCTGGCATATGAGAAACACAGCAGTCTGTCCCTCCCGGTGTGGCCCTCTGCCAGGGTGCCCCCTGCCCCCGGCTGGAGGTGACCTTCATCTGAGTGCTGTGTTTTGCAGGCCCAGGCACGTGTGATCCGCTTTTTAGGTGTAAGGATGCCTGAGGGTGGCGTGCAGGTAAAGCACAGTGCGGTCTGCTCCCCTCCCCCTGCCCCAGCATGCCTTCTGGGCTTTGCCGCCAGGGGCTTGTGGCCGCGGCCGGGTTGCTTGGGTGGTGGAGAGTCCATCTGTGAGCTCACTGCAGCCGACCTGTCCTTCTGCTCTTGATGGATGCTCGATGGCTCTGATCTGGGGCCATTTTCAGCAGCAGTCTGTGCCCAGCAGAGGATATGTGGACAGGGCTGAGCCTCTGCCGCAGCCCAGGCGGGTCTTCATGGGCCTCTGTCCACCAGAGCTGATTCCCTGGGCTCCGCTGCTGGCCGGACTGGGGTTGCTGTGGCTGCCTCAGCTCAGCCACCTGGACACCCAGCTGCACTTTGCAATGCCAGAGCCCCTTCGGGGTTTTGGCCTGGTGTGCAGTCAAGCCTCAGGCTTGGCATTTAGTTCATGTCCCTTGGGTCACTTAATCTAGAACAATCCACTACGCTCTTTTTTCTTTTGGGCCAATGGCAACTTAGGGTAGTGTAGGACAGTGGTCTCAAGAGGTCCTGGCTGGAGGGGCAACTCTTCACAGGGGTTGGATGTTCTGGTGAGAATGACCCTGGGGAGGTGTGTCCTGGGCGGCTCCTCTGCCTGCACAGTGGTGCCGGAGACCCACAGTGTGTGCCACCAATCACCTCTAGGTGCCGGCCAGCCCGCCTAGCCAGGTGGGTGGTTCCTTAGGTTTGACATGCTGCCCCCGCCAGCCCCCGGGGTCGCAGTTACACTGGAGGCCGCCAAGGGCGCTTTTGGAATGCTCTGGCCCCATTTCCAGGTGAGAGCTACGCTCCACAGAGATGGGCTTCTTGTGCCCGCCTAATGCTCCCTCTGTGCTCCCTGCAGTGCTGGGTAGCACCTTGGCAGGGGGTCTGACTCCCTCTGCCTGCCTGCGCCGGCCACGTCCGTCCGCCTAGCTGGTTCCCTTTCCTCCGGGTGCCCTAGGTTCTCCACGGCTATTGAACACTGCGTCCTCTGACCTGGCTTCTCTGCTTGGCCCCACCTGACCCGGGCTGCTGGCCCTCTCCTGGGCCTGCCTGTGCACCTTCTGTAAGCAGCTTTAGCAAAGGCCATTCCAGCCCTGCCAGCAAGACCCCTCCACCCCGAGCACCCATGTCGGGTGGTCCCCTGCTCCTCCTGCCCCAGCTGACCCCCCCTGCTCACACAGGCCCTAGGCTTGAGTGGAGGCGTCCCCACTGCAAGGTCCTGCCTTGGGGTCCCTGGGCGAAGCCTTCCGAGGGACTCTGGCCACCATCGCCAAAGTACAGCACGCTACCAGGACCTGGGAGCAAGCTTAGGTGCAGCCTTAGAACCAGCCTAGGTGCAGGTTTTTTCTAATGCCTTCCCATAAGGCATTGCTTGTCTTTCTTTAGAGCAGTTCTTAGTATCGGGGTTGATGCTTTCGGTGGGAAACGTCCCCTTTGGACACCTGGCTGCAGGCCCAGGAGAGCTGCTCTGCTCTTTACCTCGTGCTCACGCAGCCTGACTAGACTGCCCGCTTCTGACAATTCAAACTCTGCACTCTCCTGGGTTCCCATAAATGTTTATGCTGTTGTGAACAATGATTGCTCTTTTTCTTTCTTATCAGTGCTTTTTAAAAAATTCTCCTTTTGCTTGTCTCAAGCTGGAGCTAGAACACCGCGCCTGAGCGAAGGAGCAGGAAGCTGACTTCCTGCCTCACTCTTGCGTACCCAGGGAACCTTCTAGGCCCTGCCACAGAGCACCAGGCTCGCTGAGGAGCCAGGGCCTTCCCTTCCATCCTGAACTGCCTGAGAATTTTCTTCATGGACGGCGGTGGTGGAAGTCACCTTTGAATTCGTCTGTGGTAAAGGGGCAGAATGGGGCCGTGTGCACGGTTGTCTCAGATTCCACCACTAGCCACCCAGCCCCGTAATTATCACTGTGCTTGCGGCCCAGAATCTCTTGTGTCATGCACACGGTTGCTACACGGCCCCGCGTTCTGCATTGAGAGAACCCTCGCTCCAAGTGTGAGCTTTGAAAACCACGATGTGTTCCAGGGAGGCAAGTTGCCTCTGGTTGGGCATCTGCAGAACGAATCAGCCTCTCTGAGCTCCCCTTCGACCCGCGCCGCCCTGTGTTCCGGTCCTCCCGGGGACTGGCTCTGGGTGGCTGTCTCCTTTCCCTACAGACCCCGCTCTGCCCTCTGCCACCCCGATGGCTCTTTCCTGACACCTTGGGTCTCCCCCTCTGCCTCGGTCACTATGACAGATGCTGGCCCACCTGGCCCGTCCTTCCCAGACCCCCTTCTGACTTTGTGGGTCTCCTACTCTGATTCCGGGTCTTGTTCCCTCACTCTCTTCTCTGTTTCCTGCTTCTCTGGCTCCTAGTGTAGCTTTCGTTCATTTGCTCGTTTCTCAGGCTGGGCGTGTCTCTGGTCACCACTGGAGGCCTTTCCTTCTCATGAGCAAGCTCCAGGGCCCAGGTGCCCAGCGCCTCCCTCTTCGACGCCCCTGGACGCACAGTGCTCACAGCAAGCTGTACGGGTCCAGCAGAAGCCGAGAGTCACCTCTGTGTGGCCTGGGCTCCTGCAGAGGGTGGGCGGTTGGCTGGCCGTGAGTGTTGTTTGGACCTGCGTTTGCTGTGGGTCCCAGGCTGAGGTCAGCCTTGTCAGCACTCTGGCCTGGAGGGGCCGCTCCGCCCGTCCTGCCGGCAGCTGGTCGTTCTGTTCTGTCCCGCACGTCCTCCGCCTGCCTTGAGCTCACGCAGTTCAGGATCTGAATCCCTGCCAACCCTCAGAGCAGGCGCCCCGACCCACATAGCTGCCTGACTCCCCTCCAGCCCTGCCGTCCCTGCCTTCAGAGCGAGGAGGCAAGGCCGGCCCAGCGCCTCATGGAGCCCAGCACCCTCCATGTCCCCACAGCCACTCTGGTGGCTGGAGAGTGTCCAGTCTCACTTAGCTGCTCTACACCCACTGCGTGGAGACCTGTTGGGGCGGAGGGAGCGAACTTGGGGACGTGCCACGTGGCGGGCACTGTACCCAAGGGCCAGGTGGCCGTGTGGTGCTGGACCTTGCACACGCAGGGTGTCCTGTGGCCGTGTGTGCTGAGGTGTGATGCAGGCGCTCCGCTCAGCCACACCACAGTCGGGGTCAGCAAAGGGCCCTGCCCGGCCAGGGGCCAGACCCCCTGGCTCCCCGTGTCTGGTGGGGCCCTGCTCCGCCCGCCCCAGATGACCCAAAGGCTCAGATGATGTCTGGGCTTGAGCCTGTGCCCCACTGCGAGGCCTGCCGCGGGGCCTGTGTCCCTGATGCCGAGCTGGGAAGGCCTCCGAGGGCTCTGATGGCCACGCTGACAGAGCTCTTTCAGTGGCGTGCACGCAGGGCTGTGGGTGTGTGTCACACAGCTGGGCCACGTCGCTGTATGTGTGTGTGTGTCACACGGATGGGCCACGTCACTGTATGTGTGTGTGTTGGTGCTCACACGGATGGGCCACGTCACTGTGTGTGTGTGTGTTAGTGCTCACACGGATGGGCCATGTCACTGTGTGTGTGTGTGTTGGTGCTCACATGAATGGGCCACGTCACTGTGTGTGTGTGTGTGTGTGTGTCACACGGATGGGCCATGTCACTGTGTGTGTGTGTGTTGGTGCTCACATGAATGGGCCACGTCACTGTGTGTGTGTGTGTTGGTGCTCACACGGATGGGCCACGTCACTGTGTGTGTGTGTGTTGGCGCTCACACGGATGGGCCACGTCACTGTGTGTGTGTGTGTTGGCGCTCACACGGATGGGCCACGTCACTGTGTGTGTGTGTGTTGGCGCTCACATGGATGGGCCACGTCACTGTGTGTGTGTGTGTTGGCGCTCACATGGATGGGCCACGTCACTGTGTGTGTGTGTGTTGGCGCTCACATGGATGGGCCACGTCACTGTGTGTGTGTGTGTGTGTGTTGGTGCTCACACGGATGGGCCATGTCACTGTGTGTGTGTGTGTTGGCGCTCACATGGATGGGCCACATCACTGTGTGTGTGTGTGTGTGTGTGTTGGTGCTCACACGGATGGGCCATGTCACTGTGTGTGTGTGTGTTGGCGCTCACATGGATGGGCCACGTCACTGTGTGTGTGTGTTGGTGCTCACACAGATGGGCCACGTCACTCTGTGTGTGTGTCACACGGATGGGCCACGTCGCCGTGTGTGTGTGTGTGTTGGCGCTCACATGGATGGGCCATGTCCTGTGATGCTGCGCACACGTGTGCTCGAGCTGTTGGGGTTCCCTTGTCCCTGGGGTCCCAGCCCCTGTGCTGCTGCAGCTGTGGACAGCCCTCTGTCCCCTGCAGGCACTCAGGACCCTGCCCTGAGCCTCCCGGAGAGGCCCTTTTGGACAAATGCCTTCCTCCATGAATACCTTGCTGTACGAGGCTCCGCGTCTTGATCCAATTTACGTGATTTATATTTTCCGTAATTCTGTTTGGTCAGGACGTGGAGATTCATGGCACGGTCGTGCTCTGTGCTCTCTTGTGAGAGAGGCGCTGTGTGTTTCCCATATTGCTCTCTCGCTGGACGTGTGCCTCTCTGCATTCCTCGCCCTGGATGTGCTGAGCTCTGCAGAGAAGAGCTGGGGTCTCCCCCGCCCTTGGGGCGTCTGCAGCCTCCCCGTTGGCTGGCTGCCCTGCCCGACCTCCTGAGCAGCCATCCTGCCCCAGATGGTTCTGGGGCCGGCCCAGGTGGAGGGGCTCCTCTGGGGGCACAGCCCTGTGTGACGTGGTGGGCCCCGGAAGGGGACAGAGGGGCACCCAGGGGTGAAAGCCTGTGCTGGGCGGGGCCACCGCATGTCCTGGCGGTGCCCTGGGCCAGCACCCACGCGGCACGGAGCCAGGTGGGCCCGTGAGCCCCCCGAGAGGCCGCCCACAGGCAGCCCAGCCACCTCCCTGCCCCCATACACGACAGCACACATCTGCTGAGGGGGGTCTGCTGGCTTTATTCACAGGCCCCAGAGGGTAGGGACGGGGAGGGCAGAGACAAGGGGGTGCTCTAGTGCGGCCCCTCCACCCCCGGGGTCGACCCAGGGCTCTGGAAGCAGCCTGGGCACGAGTGCTGGAGCGACGGTCCCGGAGTGGCCAGGGCCCAGGGTCTCTGCCGCAAGCCCTCTTGGCCCCTTCACTTCCAGCGCCCGCCGACCTTGCCCTTGGCCGTGGCGCCAGCCTTCTTGCTGCTGTGAACGGGAAGCGAGTGGTCTTGAGCACAGCATCAGCTGGGCCCGGGCAGAGCCCCTCCTGCCTCAGCCCCAGGCAGGGCCCTCTGGACCTCTGTCCCTGGCCTCCCCACGGTGCCGCCCACAGGGCGAGATTCTGGCCAGGCCCCGTGACCCCCCCCACCTCTTCCCCTCTGCACAGCACTGACTCACCTGTACCTGGCCTGGCCTGGGCCTGGGGCTCAGGGGCTTAGTATGGTTAGCAGGGGTGGGCATGGGGCAGGGCCACCCTCTGCCATCCCTGCCCTGCCTGGGGGCTGCTGCACACAGACCCGGGCAGGGGGAGACTGTCTGGGCAGAGGACCACTCTCCTTCCTGCACAGTCTGTGCCACTCTGGGTGGCGGTGGGGGTGGCCGTCCTCAGAAGCCTGTCCTGAAGGTTCCAGAACCTTTGTGCACCAATAAGCCAGGAGGGCCTAGTGCTGGGCGAGGCCGTGGCAGGTGGGAGGACAGAGGGCCTGAGCCCCAGGAGGCTGGCCCTGCAGCACCATCCCCCAGCCCTCACACACACACACACACACACACACACACACACACACGTGTGTGTGCACACATGCACATGCTCGTCTGTAACCACCAGGCCCACAGAACCGAGACCCTCCCTGGAGGAGGGCCCGTATCTGGGAGCAGGAGGGAGCCTATGGGAGGAGGGGCCAACCCAGGACACGGGAACCCCCATGTCCCTCAGGGTGGGACAGCCCACGGCCAAGCTCGGTGACAAGACCCCGTGGTGGCGTGTCACTGTGGCCCCTGAGCACAGCCCCAGGGGTGGGAGCGGCTGTTGCACTTTCCCGAGCCAATGATTTCAGAGGGCCCGTGTCCCCCCAGGTCAGTCTCGGACTCCTCACCCGGGTGGCCTTGGAGAGTAAGGCACTCTGGATGTCCAGGCTGGCTGTGCAAGGCCACCTGAAGCCCCCCGAGCCTCCCATGCTGGCCCTGGCTGCCCTCTTCCTGCCGACTGGTGCTGGGCACCAGAGGACATCACCTCTGACCCTCTCTGGCACCCTCCTCCTGGGAGCATGTCCCCTCCCGTCTGCAGGCTCCTGGACACAGGACCTGGACACACTGGCCAAGGGTCTCTGCTGGGTTAGTTTTGTTACTGCTCTGCTGAGGGCCAGCCACGACTGGCCCTGGTTCAGGGGCTGGCTAAAATGCCAGGCCTGAGTGGGCAGTGGCAGCAGGCCCTGTGGCCCCTGTGCCCAGTGCAGAGCAAGGGTGGGCCGGGCTACTCACTGCTTCTGGGCCTGGTCGATGCGGCTCCTGAGGGTGGTGATCTGCAAACAACACAGGCGACTTACTGCGAGGGGGACCCGGGGGCCCAGGCCACGGCTGCAGGGCTATGGCTCCCTTGCTGGCTCCTGGCTCCTTCAGAAGGGCACTGTCTCAGCTCACCCTTGCTGGCCTGTGCCGGCCCTCAATACCACACACAGCAGCTCCAGAGCTGGCCACTTACCTTCCAACTACAGCAGGCCCTGGGTCCACAGACCCTCCTTCCAGCCCTGACCCCTGACTGACCCTCCTGCTCCTGGGCCCCACCCTGCTCCCAGCTACGGTGGCCCAGGCACCTGGTTCCCAAGCTCTTGGGAAGCTCAGGCCCTTCCTGGCCTGCCAGTGAGGGCGGCAGGCCAGCCTGGAGGCCGCAACTGGAGGCAGGAGGAGGACTGGGGCGGGAAGGAGGGGACCAAGGCCACGAGGGCCAGCCTGCGTCCCACACACTCGGCCACCCGGGGCTTTGCCATGCGAGAGGAGCACCGTGCACTGCACACGCACGAGCCGAGCCTGGCCCGCAGCGGACTCTGGCTACTCACAACTTGGCCAGCATCTCCACTCTGGCCCGGAGGGTCATGATCTAGAAAGACCGAGATGGTTACAATGCTGGGTGGGCGGCTGAGGCTTCAAGGCCCTGCCGAGTGCTGGGCTAGTCTGGAGATGGCCCTCAAGGCTCTGAGTCCCGGGAGAGCCGATGTGGGCAGTGTGTGTGGAGGCCACCATCCCTGGTTGAGTGGTGGACACTGAGAGCAGCTGCCAGGCCAGCCCTGGGCAGCCTGGGCTGTGTCTGCCTCTGAGAGGCAAGGACAGGGAGATGGCCTGCCCAGGGCTCCCGATGAGCCAGGAGGAGCAGGTTGTCTGTCCTGGTGGCTGCAGGAGATGGCCCTGCACGTGTCCTTCAGGCAAGAATGGCCCTCCCCGAGTGGACGCTGCAAGGGCGTTAGAGGTGGGGACACAGGGGTGCGTGACGTCACTTTGGGGGGAAGCTCAAGGTGTCCACGCTTGCACTGGGCACATCGTCACCCAGGACAGGTGCCCTTCATGCACCACGTGGGCCTCTGTGGGTGGGCCAGGCCTCGATGCCCCCACCCCAGGCAGCCCGCCTCTGACGCGGGCTTTGCCTTTGTTCCGGGGTCTCTGGGCCAAGGTTGCTCCATGTTGTGACCCCTGACAACTCCAGGCTGCCCGTCCCCTAGAAGCCACCGTCCCAGACTGTGAGCTCCCTAGTGGTAGCAGGAGTGCCTGCCACCCCTTGCCTGCCACCCCTTGCCTGCCACCCCTTGCCTGCCACCCCTTGCCGGCGCTGGGGACACAGACCCCTCGGGGGCCCTCGTGGCCGCCACTCATGCCAGCCCTATGCAGGGTCACCAGTGCATCCAGAGGGCCTGGCTGATGCCTCAGGGTGCCGGGGGCTGCCCCAGAGGGTGGTCTCCAGCAACAGTCCCAGCTGGACCCAGTGGGTGAGACCCGGCAGGTCCTCGGCCGAGGTGCCTGGACTCACGTCATATTTCTGGCGTTTCAGCTTCTCCCCAAACTCAAACTTGTCAGTCTCCAGTTGGTACAGGGTGTCCCAGAGCTCCTTAGCCTTGTCCCTGGGGGTGGAAAAGAGGGCACTGGGCCGGGCTGCCGGGGGGCCTCCTCTGGGGCCCTGAGCCTCCTCAGGCCGCCAGGAAGGGACCAGCCCGCCTGGGCCTTGCGACCCGGGCCTCCCACCTCAGCTTGTCGTCGCTGAGGTGGTCGATGTTGAGGGGCTTGCGTCTCTCTGCCAGGATCTTCTTCTTCATCTCCCGGGCCGTTTGCTTCTTGCCTCTCTTCTGGTCAGCCTGAAGGGGACACAGGGCCTCAGGAGGGGCTGGTGTGCCAGATGGCCTCCTGGACTCCGCCCCTCCCGGACTCCGCTCCTCCCGGACTCCTCCCCTCCCGGACTCCGCCCCGGCCGCACCTTGGCCAGGTAGCTGCTGTAGTTGGCGCCCATGGAGGACAGGGCCTTCTTCTTCTTCAGGTCGTCCTCGGCTCTCCTCTTGGCATCCTCCTCCTCTCTCCGGGCCTTCTCCTCCTGTGGAGGTCACATCCCTAGGACCCTCAGGCGCAGGGCCAGGGCTGCTCTCTCCAGGCCAGCTTCAAGGACCCCGCCCCCCACCCCATGGTCTTAGAACTTGCTGGAAGGAACCTCCAGGGTCAGTGTTTCAGCTGGGCAGGGGCTTCACTCATGGCTCTGACCATTGGCCCACCCAGCATGAGCACTGGCCCAAAGCCTGGTGCCCTGCTCACCGCCAGTCGGTTCTGACGCTCACGCTCCTTCTCCGCACGGATCCTCTGCTGCTCAGCCCTCTCTGCCCGGCGCTTCTCCTGTGGCCCAGAAGCAGGTCAGCCCAGCCTTGCCACCTCCGCCCTCCCATGCGCCCGTGGCCCACCCTGCGGCCACACTCACGATCCTCTCTTTGAGAGCGATCAGCTCCTCCTCCTCCTTCTTCCGGGCTTCAAAGTGGCTGTCGATGAGGGCTTGCAGCTCCATGAGGTCTTTGTTCTGGCGCTTCTTCTGGATGTCCTGTGGGCAGCAGGGACTGGGCTGTCACCTGCCTCCCCAGCCTGGCTCCCACCTGGGAAAGTGGCACCTTTGCCCCAAAGAAGCCCTGCCTCCTGGGCACCGTGACAACTGTCTTTCCTGCCATGACTCCACAGCTGCTGCCCCTTGGGGCTATGGGTGGCTTGATCCCCAAGCCTCAGGGTTGGGATGATGCCCTTCCTGGAGTTGAGCCCAGGCTTTGCTCTGCTGTGAGGTCAGCAGCATCCCTGGGATGGACTGACCCTGTCAACATGCTCAGAGATGCCTTTCATGGGCTGAGCCTAGGGGAGAGAGTGAGACACGTATATTCGTTGCATGAACAGACGAATGGGTGTGCAGATAGAAGGACAGATAGTTAAGTGGGTGGATGAATGATAGAAGGATGAATAAAGAGATGGATAGAGAGATGATTGGAGAATGGATGGAGTTTGATGGATGATGGGTGACAGATGAATGGGTGGGTGAATGTATAGAAGGAAGATGGATGGATGGATGAGTGGACAAGTGGGTGGATGGATGGATGAATGGAGAGATGGATGGATGAGTGATGAATAGACAAGTTTGTGAATGGATGGGTAGATTCATGAATAGGTAGATAGATGATGGATGGATCCATGGACTAATGGAAGGAAGGATGGATGGATGATGGATGAAGGGGTGAAAAGATGGATGGATTGAGGATGGATGGATGGATGGATGGATGGATGGATGGGTAGATGGATGGACGGGTGGATGGATGGATGGATGGATGGATGGATGGATGATGGATGGATGATGAGTGGATGATGAATGGATAGATGAGTGGATAGATTGATGAACAGATGGGGGAGAAGGGAAGAGGGTGTGTGTTCTGGGAGTGTCCTGTGGTCCAGGACTGACTTCTGGAAGCCTTGCCTGGAGCCAGGAAGCCCTGGCTGTGCTGCTTGAGAGGAGAGGATCAGAGGCCTACCCTGGAGCTCAATGGCTAGCATTTGGGGGGCTTCATTTGGGTCCCATAAACTTACATCGAAGTCTACTTTCTCTCCTTCCGGGATCTTAGGAGCAGTGAGTCTGAGGAAGAGAGAGAATCTGGTGAGCAAGGATAGCTGAGACCCCACCCAAGGGCGTTAGCCTGTCCTGGCCCCTCTGTCCCCCTGCCCTGGTGCACTTGCATGCTGGTTGCTGGCCAAGGACACTGTGCCTAGCAGTGCATTCACCTGAACTTTGTTCTCATCAGACCCGTAACCCTCATGCCCAGTGCCTGACCCCTTGGAGAAGGCCTCCACCATCTCCAGTTCCCTGGGCTTTGCCGGTTGTTTCTCCCATCTCTCCAGAAAGGGCACCTCAGTTTCTTTCTAAAATAAATTAGCAAATGCAACTGGTCCCATCAGGAGGCAGGGTGGCCCCTGCAGGCCCTCTGGGAACAGGGACTGGAATCCACCTCTGTGGTTGGGGCCGGCCATGGAGACCCTTCCCGTTTTCCTGGCCACTCTTTAATCTTTCTTTCTGGGGCCCAAGGAAGGGAAGAGGCGTTCTGAAGAGGAAGGAGCCCCCTATCCACTGACCACACAGCCCCCTCCTCCACCAATATGTTCCAGATGGAGCAGAGAGTTGAGACAAGGGCTTTTTCAAACAACCACAGAGGAAAATGGAGCGAGTGTCGATCAAACGCTGGAGCGGGAAGGGATTTTCTAAGCTTGGAAGCATCAGAAGTTCCCTCCAAGGGAGAGATGTGCAGATGGCTCCACGCAAATGAAAAACTTATGTATGTGCGAAGCGGCAGCCGCGGGGAGCCAGGGGAAGGAGCCCAGACTAAGAAAATATTTTCAGCAAATACAGAGAAGACTTATATCCTTATGCAAACTGATGACTGAGAAAACATAGAGACGTGTCCACTGCGAGATGAATGAGCAGAGGGCACAAACTACTGACTCTCAGCGAAGAAAGACAACCCCTTCACAGACGGGAAAGGCGGGCCCTCGCGCCACCAGAGGAATGCGAAGGAAAACAACCGTGGGATGCCGTTCGCCATCCATCAAGGGCGAGCGCGGAGGCAGAGGGAGGCAGCCTGGGCCTCGGGTGAGGAGGGTGTGGGACGCAGACGGCTCACATCCCACGGCGGAGGCCGGCTTGGCCAGGCCCTCGTGGAGAGCAAGTTGGCACTGGACAGCGCAGTCTTGAGAATGCGCGCACTCTGACCCAGGAATCCCAGTTCTGGGAATGTGGCCTAGGGAAATAGCCATGAAGACGGAAAACGCGTCCACCCGGCGTCACTAACGATAGCGAAGGACGGGGGAGCCGGCAGCAGGGCACGGGCAGGAAAACCACCGTTCATCCAATTGGGGGAATATTACGTGGCCATTCAAAATATTTAAGAAGACTATATAAAAACATGGAAAAATACTTATGAATAGTGCTAAATTTTAAAAAAAGCAGAATTCAAGGCTGTATAGACAGTCTGATGTTTGAAAAACAGCAAGAGTTGAGATCTTTTTTTCCAAGTCCTTTGCATGGAAAAAGAGTAGGAAGAAATAAGTATTTTTATTTCTTTCTGTTCCTTTCCACAGTCTGGCGGGCTGGTGGGTGGGTAGGAGAATTATGGATGAATTTCTTTTTCTTCATTTGACTTTTATGTATTTTCCAAATTTTCTTTAATAAGGTGTTTTATTTTCATAATGAAAACACAAACTATTTTCTAAAATGAGAAAATATCTTGTGTTCTGGCATTACTCTATTTAAAATTGCCGAGAACTACAGTGCAGAGACTGGGAACAGCTAGTCAGACCCTTCATGCGTCTTTACCCTCCTGAGACTCTGAGGAGCCCCCACGGGGCACAAACCTGAAGTCCCGCCTCCTGCAGAGTGAGGGGCAGGCAGGGCTGCTCGGAGGGGGCCCCAGGGGTTGAGCGGAAGGGGCTGCGGGCTGACCAGTCCCACCAAAGCCAGGAAGTCAGAGTGGGATTCAAAAAAAGCCCACAAAAGGAAGGCGAGACCCTCCCTAGAAGCAGGATTCCTGAGCGGCCTGCGCAGAGTGCCCCGCAGTAAGCTGAGCGGACACAGTCTCTCCGACATGGGTCTCTGGGCGAGACCTCCTCCCACAACCCACCACGTCCACTCTCATGTCCATTTGTGCACCTGGGGCCCAGCAGAGCTGGGCACAGCAGGGCTGAGCAGGCAGCCTGGGTCCCCTGCAGCCGCCCCTCCCTTGGCCGCTGCCCCCTCCTGCAGGCGGGCACCCACAACCTGGGCAGAGTTGCAGCCTCCTGTTCTGTCTCCCCGGCGGCCTCAGTCCCCCGGGCCTTGAGCACTGGGACTTTTCCTCCCGCACAGACCCAGGCCTCCCGCCCGGGGCCATGAGCCTCCTCTGCCCTAGCCCACCCGGACACCATACTCACTGGGGTCTTGGCTTCCTCTCTGGTCACACAGCACCGGTGCGGGGAGGGGGAGAGAAAGAGACCCGGTGAGAGGAGGCACCTTACTGCCTTCAGGGACCCCCTGTGCCCTGGCCTGTGGGCACCACCTGCCTCTCCAGCTGAGCCCACCCCTCAGCCCCCCACTCCAGGTCTGCAAGAGTCCCTGGGTCCTGAGAAAGTCTGGGGTGCAGGATGAAGGGAAGAGGGAGGAACTGCAGCTGGAGGACTGAGACCAGGCGGGCGACTGGAGGGCGGCGGGAGGACCCTGGAGGCGGGAGCGGCGGGTCTGAGGCTGGCCCCTGACTACCGCCTCTGCAGGCAGAAGCTCGCCAGGCACCCTAGCCCCATGGCGGATGCTGCACAAAGCAGATCGGCTCTGTGGCCCAGGACCCATGCGCAACACCAAGAGGACAGGTGGGCAGGCAGACGGGCGGCGGGAAAGGGTTGGAGAGCCAGAGAGCAGGCAGGTCCCGGGGGGACCCGTGAAGTGGAGTGCAGCGGGGAGCTGGCAGGCCCTTCCCTTCCCCGTCCTCCCGCTCCTCCGCAGCATCTTCATGGGTAGGCACAAGCACACATGCAAGAGAAAAGCCAGGCAGCTGGTGCGGGGCAGCACCGGGCGATGCCAGCAGGACAGCAGGAGTGGGCAGCCCGTGCCACGCCCCCCGGGAGCACCCCGCTGCAGCCAGAGCACAGCTGTCCAGGGCATGGAAAGACTGGGTGCTGCGGAGACCCTGCCTGGGAAGGGCCGATGCAGGGAGCTGCGGGGAACCCACTCAGCGGGCCCTGCTGGCCTCTAACCCTCTCGACCTGGGACTGGGCTGGGCACAGCCTCTTGACCCTCTGCCTTCGAGGTCAGTTGTGTCGGGCTGGAAGCCAGTGGGTCGGGAACCATCAGGTTGATGTCTGAGTAGAGTAGGTCCTCTACTCTAATCCCTGCATCCTGCCCGCCTACATCAAGAAGGTCTTCTGGCCCCCACAGTGGTCACAAGGGCTCTCTCACGGGGCCTCCTGGACCCTGTGAGCCTGCGCTGTCCCTTAGAGGCTTCTCCCCAGAATCTGGAATGGGCCTCTCCACGACACCCACTCCTTCCTCTCCCCCAGTACCTCTAGGCCCTGCCTCGAGAGGTGGCCTGTCCTCCAGGCCAGAGCCTCCAGACCCTCGACTGGGCCGGCCACACCCTCCTAGTGGGGGCTGCTTCCTGTGGGGATGTCCACCCCAGCCCACTCTGGGGAGTCCCGGCAGGGCCTGGCCTGGTACAGAGGGGGCCCATGGCTGGTCTGCAGGGCCCTGCCGGTCAGACCCGCAGGGCCTGGCTGAGCAAACATCTCTGGCCAGCAGCCATTCCCATTTGGAACTGGGTGGGGGTCCTGCCCCGCCACTGGACAGCGCGTGTGCTTAGTGGAGTCCGTGTTATGTGCTCCCCAGTTCGTGACCACAGAGTTGCCCAGGGACACTGCAGGAGGTGGACCCTGCAGTGTGGCTTGACTCTGCAGGTGGCCTCATGCCACCCTTCCCAAGGCCTGTGCAAATGGGGCTCCTGGTGAGGATTGTGGGAGCAGCCCTGGCCACAGCCCCGGCCCGGGGCCAGGGGCAGGGGAGCTGAGCCACAGGACAGCCCCGGCCCAAGCAGCAACACTCCCGCATGGCGCTAACTCCTATTCCTCCAACTCCGTCCCTCCTGCCTGTCCATCGTGGGCCTGAGCCTGGTAGCCCTGAGTCCAACAGGCTGGCTCCAGGGCACCATTGTCCTGTGTGGCCTGCGAATCCACCCCAGCTCCTCTCCTAGTGTGTCCAGGTGACCTCTCTGGAGCAGGGAAGGCAAGTGTGGGGTCCCAGGCCAAGCCGGAAGGCCCTGAGCCCACGGAGGCAGCGTGTGGCTGGAGAGAAGCCCCCCTGCTAGCCTTGACCTGGATCTGCAGCTCCACCCAGCACAGCCAGCCCTGCTGCGGGGAGGGCAGGCCCTGGGCCCCTCTCACCTGCCCGGGTGTGTCTGGCCCTGGCCCAGGCAATGGGTGGGATGCTGGGGCCTGACAATTGCTCATTTGCACGCAGGGCCCCCGGCTGTTCCAGGTCCCTGACGTCCCTACCTTGGACCTCAGCCTGATATTCTGCTTCGCCCCACTTGCCCTTTCACCCTCCCTTCTGCCTCACCCCTCCTTACTTTTCCCTTCTGACTTCCTATCTGTAGCAGGGTACCTACCCTACCCCTCCTCCTCTGCTCTTCTCCACCCTACCTGGTGAATCCAGAGGGTCCCAGTGGATCCCAGCACCTTCCTCCCAAGGTCTGCTTCACACCTTCCACTTTCCTGCTGGTAGCCCAGGAAAAACTTCACAGCCCCTGCCCCTGAACCCTCTGCAGAAGGACACGGGAGCTGCACCTGTCTCTATCTACTTCCACCTGAGCCAGACTTCAGGGCTGAGAGTCCTACTCCATCTAGTCAAAGGCCAGAGGCTCAGTCCAAGGTGGGGAACTTCAGGAGGGGTGGTGGGGGCCAGGGACAGAGGAGGAAGGGGCAGCTCTGATTGGCTGGAGCACGAGGCCTACCTTCTTGGACCTCCTCTGGAAGCAGCACCAGGCAGCACCGATGTGGGGAGAGAGGGAGGAGAGACCTCTGTGAGTTCAGGGCAGGTGGGGCCAAGTGGCCGCAGACAGCAGGACCAGGGTGGGGGGTCGGCCCCCGGCTTCCCGCTGGCCCTGCTCCTGCACACACTCACACACGGCCACATGGCACTGAAGTCATGTCACATACCTGGTTCATGAACTTCAGGGGCTAAGGAGAGCCACAGAACAAGAGGCAAACGGCAGGTCAGAGGCCAAAGGAGAGGGGTCCGAGGTTAAGTGGGAGCAGCCCGTCGCCAAGGCCGAGGGGGCGCATGCGGGGCGAGCAAGACACGGGCTGCGGTTAGCCTGGGTGCTATCCCACCCAGCCCTTCATCCCCCAGCGCCTGCAGCCCACCCAGAATCAGGGAGCAGGGAGGCCAGGAGGCCCGAGCCCACCTGTGGCCCACCCTGTCTCAAGAACAGAGAAACTGAGGCTGGGGAGTCCTGGCCACCCCGTGCAGTCCAGCCCAGGGGGCTTTCATGGTGGGCTCCCCCGTCTTTGCCCCGCCCCTCCTGTCTGTCTCGGGCCCCAGAGTGTTCAGGCCTGTGGCCCAGCGATGGCCCCAGGGGCCGGCCAGGCAGGCTGCAGTCCAGGGAAGCAGGACAAGGGAAGGGCGCACACCCGGGATGCCCTGTCTGCTGCATCGTGATCACCAGATGCGAATGCCCTTGGCTGCCCTGCCTGGCCCAGACCCCATGAAGGCTGGGTGGAGGCCTCTGCCAGGGTCTCCTTGCCTCAGGCCAGGCTGCAGGGCCTCTGCCCGTGTAGGCCCTCTCTCCTGACCCCTGAGCTGTCCTGAGCTCTGGCCTCAGGTCCTGGCCTGGCCGCGGGGTCAGAGGCTGCCACCACGGTGGTGCTCATGGATCAGAGGGCTCAGTCCATGCCGGGTCCCCATTTCCCCACTGATCCTCAGACCAGCTGGCTCCAGCTGAGCAGCACAAGGTCCCAAAAACAGGGACTTGGGAGGCTCTGGCTGTGCTGGCCCTGGGGCCTCTTGGGGTCCTGCACCCTCTCTGTCAAGCATTGGCCTTGGTTAGTGGGTTACTGGGGGCCACATGTGGGGCCCCTTGGCTGGCTGGTGCCTCACTGTCCCCCTCCCCACCCCACCTGGGCTCCAGCCAGGCCCCGGGCCCCACATGGGGACCAGAAGTCCGTGTCCTCCTACCTTCCTCCTGGACTTCTGCTGTGGAGGAGTGCCAGGGAGCGCAGGGTGGCGGGGAGGAGAGAGGACAGAATTAGACAGGAGAAGTCCTCAAGTCCTCAGAGGCGGGGGCCAGGCACTGACCCAGCGGGGAGGCGAGCGAGCCAGGGCCACTGTGAGGGTGGGGACAGGTGGGCAAGAAGACTGGACCCACTTACCTTCTTCCTCCTGGGCCTCTTCTGAGGGCGGAGAAGCCGAGAGCCGGAGGGAGCAGGGAGAGAAGGAACAAGACAGTCATTAGAGGGAAGAGGCAGGAGGGGATAGGAGACTGGCCTCCAGCGGGAAGAGCACAGAGGGCTCTCCTGGCCTGGGCAAGAAGGAGGTGGTCGCTCCTGCATTTCTGGCCCCAGTTGCTGGCCATGGTGAGCAGGGCCCCCTAGATAATCAGGCACCCAGAGGCTGTGCATGCCCGGCCTGGCTGGGGCTTGGCCTGGGCCTTCTCTGCAGCAGGGATCAGCCCCTCCACTCCCAACTGGGGCCTGGCCTTTGTGTCTCTAGGGAGGTGTTTGTGCATGGAGAGGCTCTGGCTACGTCTTGCTTTGCAGGGGACAGAAGTGTCCTGTTGGTCAAAACCTCCGTGCATTGAGAAAACCTGTGTGCGTGGCCTGTTGGACAGGGAAGGTCCCTGTCTCAGGGCTCCCTGGAGGAAGCCTGGCACCAGGAGACTTTGAGGAACGCTTTGCATGAGACCCTCCTGGGGCATCCCCAGCAGAGGGCAGCTCCCGGGGCCGCATTCCCACTCAGAAAGGAGCTTTGCCACCTTTTCGGCAGAAAAAGAAACGTTTTGCTCATGTTGTTAAGGTAGCGAGTGTTTTCAAAAGATTTTCAAAACATAACACCAGAAGACCTCGCGGGTCGGCCCTGCCTGCTAAAGCCGCGTGAACGCCGCCCCAGGTGAGGCTGCCAGGATCCTCAGCAGCCCCGCTGGGCCTGGGAAGTGCCATGGCCCACCGCTCCCAGGCGCGCCCGCACCCAGGGTCCCCGCCCGCCCGCGCCTGCCTGGGCTCGACAGAGCCAGGGAGGTGTCTCCGAGTCTGCCCCAGGGTACAGGGGTGGGGGGCCTGGAGAGATGCTGAGAGACAGAGACAGGGAGGCAGAGAGAGAGCGCGAGAGACAGGGACAGATGCCGAGGAAGAAAGAAACGGAGGGAAATAGAGATAGGGAGGCAGAAAGACAACGGGACAGAGAGAGACAGAGACCGGGAGAGATGCTGGGAGAGATGGGGGGAGAGACACACAGGGAGGAGCTGAGAGATGTCAGAGGTGGCAGCTGTGTGCCCAGCCCTGATAGTAATGGGTGAGAGTTTTAATGACCAGGCCCCAGCCAACTCCACACACTGTGCACCAAGGAACACACGGCATTCATAAGCAATTAGAGTGTCCATTAATCGATGGGAAGGATGGCGGGTTAATGATGATTTCATTAATGACAAAGTCATTAACCATTAACTAAGTGATGCATTAATCATTAAACAAGTTAATGATTAATGGTAATGGTTAATGGTGAATTAATGGTGAGGAAGATGAACAGTTAATTGATGAGCCGAGGAGGACCCCAGGTCCCAGAGAGATGGGGACCTTCACCAAGCAGCAGGGAAGGGCTCTGTTAAGAGGAAGGCCTGGTCTGGGTCTGGGGCCTCCAGGTCTGCCAGGATTACCTTCCTCTTCGTACTGCTCTGCATTGGAGTAGAACAAAAGAGAGGAGTCATGTCAGCAGGGGCCAGCCACCTGCCCTAAAGTCCAGCTGCTCCTGCTGGCCAAGGATAAGGGCCAGGGGTGGTGGGGGACCAAAGAAGGCTGTCTGGCAGTGGAACAGAAAACAGCATGGCCACAGGCTGATGCTGGAGGCCCCGGATACATGTCCGACCATGGCCACGAGACCAGACCTCAAGCTCCTCTGGCCAGTGGAGCAGATTGACACATGACCACCTCTTAGAGGCCAGGGAGGCCAGAAGCACAGGGCCACTTCCAGAGGGGCTGCTCTGAAGCCCACCTTGTAGCAGATCTGGGACTTTCACGCCCGGGGTTCCCCAGGGACATGTGGCATCCAGGGTGAACCCCTCCCCAGTAGAGACTACTCTGTCTAGAGGTAGACATATAGAGAGGGAGAAAATGGCTGGTACTCACCCTCCACCTGCTCACTGCAGAGGCCAGGGAGGGAGCGAGGGAGAGAGAGAAAGGGAGATGAGGTGGGCCGCCTGGCTGGGCCTGTGCTCAAGCCCCCCACACCCCGGGCAGGCAGCCGCAGCAGGCGGTGATACTCACACTTCCTCGTCAGACATGGTGGCGTTGGCTGCTTCTGGTGGAGGAGAGGGGAGAATTAGGAGCAGCCTCGTTCAGAAGCAGGGGCTTCTCGGAGCTGGGGTGGAGAGGGGGCCCCTGTGGACAGGGCTGAGAGCCAGCCCTTGGTCCTTGGGCGGGTCTGCCTTGGGCACATGGCCCCGTTAAGCCCTCCTCACCCTCCCCCAGACCCAGATCCTGCTCCTTCCTGCCCTGGCTCCAGCCTGGAGCTTGGAATCCAGGAGCTGGCTGGGCATCCACTCCTCCCTGGGCAGACACCCTCTCCACAGCACCCCAAGGAGTGTCTCGGGATGCTGGAAGGTCTGGCTGATTTGAGCTAAAATCTGCTTCTTGGTGGCCTCTGCCACTGCCTAGGTTGGGGGCCTCCCTGGGACTCCCAAGATGACTGAGCCTGGCTCCCCAGATGGGCAATAGGGATCTTCTCTGGCTTGCCTAATCCGTGGTCCCCCTGGGAGTCCCTCTTGCCAGTGTGAGTCCCAAGCTCCCTTCCAGGCCACATGTCCTCCTGGAGGAAGGAGCTTCTCTGTGGAGTGCCCCAGGTCTCTGAGGACCCCTCCTCCTAATCAGAGTGCACAAGTGGCCTGTCCCCTCGTCTGGCCTCTTCAACAGATGGAGACCGTCCCTGGCTCCCGGGGCTTCAGGAACGGGAGCTGATGCCCAGCTTCCCAGGTGCACAGAGCATCCTGAATTGTCAGTGCCCCTGCAGAAACGCCCTGCCCAGGACTGGCCACAGGTGTCCAGGTGCAGCCAGCACGAGGCCGGCAAGTGCAGGGCCTGTCTTCTGTGAGCTGGCCACTGCACACACCCACGGTGGCCTGGGAGTGCTCTGAGCGGCAGGGTCAAGCCGGCCCCAGGGCTGAGAAACAAAGCTGTCAGCATACCGCGGCTTGCTGGAAAGGGTGGTTATGGGAACTTGCCTAAGAAAGCACCACGCATCTGCGAGCCGGCCTCTGTGGCTCGCTGCTGAGGTGGGAGCTGTGCGGAGCCCCCCCCGTGGGGAACACAGGTTTTCCCAGAGTGCCTTCACCTCTAAGCAAAATTAGTGGACATGTGTTTTCAGAATCCTCGTCCAGGCCCTGGGCACCCAGCTTCCTCTCAGACTCCTGCCCTGGACTCTGGGCCCCCCTGGATATGCAGCCTGTGGGAGTGGTACCCCTCTGGCCAGGCCCTGCCAGGCCCCCAGCAGCCCCTCTGGCTTCTCCACATCCTTGGACTGCCCACTCCTCAGGTCCAGGTCTAACTGCCCCACCTCTTCCTAGTGCCCCTCTGTGGGGAGGGAGGGTCAGGGAGGGGCTGTGATGGTGGGCCCCTGCTGTGACCACCTCTGACCCAGCAGGGTCAACACCTGTCAGTGCCAAGGGAGGGGGCAGTGACCACACCCAGGGAGCTATGTACAAGGAGCAGTGGCAGCTGACAAGTCCAGAAATAGACACCAAAATCGGCGAGACGCCTCTGCCCAGAAACCCAAGACAGTGCGTGGGGAGAGAGAGGGCGGCCCTCCTCATGCCCAGTCTCTGGCTGGACACCTGCAAGGGCTCCTGCCCCTTCCAAGGTGAGGTGGCAAGAGTCCACTCTATGGGGGGAGCTGAGTCTCCTGCTCCTCCTCAGAGTGCCTGAGGCCCACGGGCTCCTTCGTACCCCTGCCTGTGGTCTGTGTCACTGTCCCGTGTCACAGCTGGGGAGAGCAAGGTGGGGGTGCTAGGGATGGGATGGCATTTCGACAGCTGAGGGGGGACAGGCCAGTTGTCCAGTTTCATGTTCCACCTCAGGACAGGGTATGAAAATAGCCTGTCAGGTCAAGTTCCTTGGGGACACATGCCATCTTTCCCTCCTTAGAAGTTGGTGACAAGACCCAAGGGGGAGGGGCAGGAGGCCCTGCCAGTCCCTTGCAGTGGGACCACGCCCATGCCCTGCTTTGGGCCCTGCTCCTTTGTGGCCAACCTCACCTTGCCCCTTTCTCCTGGATGCCCAAGAACCTCTAGAAAGCTCCAAAGGACTTGAAGGGCAAGGGTACCCAGCCAGAGGGTTTCAGAGGTTCAGGCCAAAGGGGGCTGGTGGGGCCCTCCTGGGGGCCCGGGCTTTTCCCAGCCAAGAATGAGACTGGACATGACCTTTCTGGGCAGGAGTGTCCAGACCCTATCCATTTCTGACCTGGGCTCCGGAGAGCTGCCAGGGCTTCTCCCTGTGGATTCCTCCTCGAGAAGACTTGTGGTTCCTGCCCTGCTGTTGTCTACAAAGTGGCAGGACCAGAGGCAGGGGCCCTTCAAGGCAGAGGCCCTGGGGATCTTGGGGAAGTCACTATGCCCCTCCCTGGGCCACGCACAGAAAGCCCAGCTGTGGGCAGTCCAGGCTCCTCGAGCCTCGTCCCTCATCTCTGGGCTCCAGCTGTGAGTGGCCCTTTACCTCAGGGCTCTGGAGACCCTCCCCACCTCCACACCCTGTGCTCTGGCTTGAGCCCAGGTCTCCTGCACCACCTTGAGCTCAGAGAACACCCAGGCACAACATCAGGATCTGAGACCAGTGCTGGGTGGCCATCAGGGTCCTGGCCACCATGCTTCCAGCTGAGGTGTGGGCAGCACGCTGGCCAAGGACCTCAGCCCCCAGATCCTGCATCTCCTTGGATGCTGGGGGGCCCAGCCCCAGTGCAGGAGGCACTGACCCCTGCCGAGAGGCGGCTCGCTCTTGTACCCACCTGTGGTCAAGCCTGAGAAGGACAGGAACTCCCCGTGAACAGGACCAGCCCAGGCACTGCCTCCCGGCTGCACACTCGTGTTATAGCGGCATCTGAGCTTTCCCAGCAGCCCATTGGCCAGTGGCTGGGCAGCCGGGATGAGGGGGGCAGGGTGTGCCCATGCGGTCCCCTTACCAAGTATAGGAATGGCCAGGGAAGGAGGCAGAGGCGGCGAGGACAAGGAGACAGGGTCCGCCTGCCCAGGAAGGTGTCAGCTGCTATTTTTACCACCCTGGGGCAGGCACATTCTTGATGGGCTGTGGAGGGGCGGAGGAAGGAGTTGGCTGTCCTTGGCCGGACTAGTGTGGGGTCCTCAGAGCTGAGCCCCAAGTCCCCCAACACCTGCCCTCTGACTGAGGCACCGTGTGGAGGCTTGTACTTTGTCCAGCCGGGGTCTGCACGCCAGGGCTCCGTTACCTGGCGTGGCACCTTGCTGGGCCCCACCCCCTCCACCAGAGGAGCAGCAAGCCCCCCACATCTGAGTGCCTCCAAGCCAGACCTACTTCTCCGAGAGGACGCTACTGGGGAATGCAGAATAAACAGGCAGAAGTAGTGACCTGAGCCTGGCAGTGGCTCCTGTCCATGGTCCATGGCATCTCCTCCAGCAGGGGCTTCCTCCCAAGGCGGGGCCAGGCCTCTGCTGTTGGCCTGAGAACTCTCTGTTCAGGGGCCCAGACCGTGGAGACTTTCTCTCCCTGGGGCCCCCTGCAGGGTTTAGCTCTGAGCCCACTGGCCCATGTGCCCATGGAGGCTGACCTTGCTTTCCTCAGAGCCCCAGGGAGCCCATCCAACCAACAGACACATCTCATGGGCCTCCCGTTGCCCCCATGCTTACTAGGGAGGCCACATGCCCCTGTGGTCCTGCCCCTTGGGTTGGGGAAACTGAGGCACAGGGTGGAAGGAGGTATCCTGACTGGTTCCATGCCTCTGCGGCCCCAGGCTGGGCACGACTGAGGGACTGTACTGTTACCCAGCCCAGGGTGGAAGTTGCTGTCAAGGGTGGACTGACATCCAGGACAGGGTGAACCCCAGAAGAGGCAGACAGGGCCCCTGTCCTCCAGGGCCAAGGACATCTGGATGGCTGGCAGGGCTCCAGTCCCCTGAGCCCCTGGCCTTGCCTTGGCTGTGGACACTCTGCCAGTTCCCTCTCATGTGTGGAGAGAAGGCTGCGGAGGCTGGAGGCAGGCAGTGACATGCCTCTTCACCCAGCAGGGGAAGCAGACCCTCAGGCTGTGGGCTCACAGGACAGGGCACCTGCCCACCTTCCCCCATGCGCCTGGCCCTGGGAAACCCCCGGAACTGCTGGATCATCCCTGCCTCCTGGTCAGAACCTGTGTGTCCCCCTCCACCTGCCATGTCATTGGATGCAGCCCAGACCCCTGAGCAACCTGTCCAGCTCTCCGCGTCTGCGGAGGCCTGAGCCAGTACCGGAGCCACCTTCTCTCTGGGGTGGCCGGCCTCACCCCCAGGCTCTGCCACCCTGCAGCCCACCCCCGTGGCAAGCGCACGCACAAAAAGCAGGGAGGGTTTCGTCTCCCAGCCTGGCCCCAGCCCCCGCCCTTGCCAGGCTGGGTGGGCATCCTCAGGGCTGTGCCTGCAGGTGGTCATGCCACGGGTTCTGCAGTGGCCCTGCTCAGCCAGCAGAGGACGGTGGCTGCCCGCTTAGCAAGCCTCAGCCTTTGGCAGGTGCTTTCCCGTGAGGTCAGAGGGGCAGGAAGGTCCTATTTTGGGTGATGGCCACCTCCTCCTCAGGCACCAGGCCCAGGGTACAGCAAGACAGCATAGAGTGGGCACTGCTAGATGGACAACTGGCCGCTGAGGGTCTACAACAGGTAATCCTCACAGGTACCACCTGGCCTCCCCTGGGGAGTGGGGTGGGGGACTAGGGACTTGTGTGGAGGCCAGGGAGAGGGTGGCCCAGCTCCGTTGGGCAGGGGACTGATTTCCACACAGGACACTGAGGGCCAATGACACTGGGCCCTGAACTGGGGGCTACAGGGGCCTGTAAACTTGGCAAATGCTGAGCTGAGCCCAGGAAGAGGAGGCTTGCTCAGGTGGACCCCGGTAAGGCCGTTGGGCAGAGTCCTTTGATATGGTCTCAGCCCCAGTGCCCGGAGCCCCCAGTGGACCCTGTGCCTTGCTTGGTGCCCTGGGCTGACCTGCCACAGGCAGACTCTGCCAGGCCCAGGATAGGAGCCGCTGACGAGGCACTTGGGACGCAGCCGCTTCACCCCCGATGGCTGGCCCCGGCCCGTGGCTTCTCCTGGAGCCGCAGAGGCCCCAACTGGCTGTGCAGCCCTCGGGGCGTCCCCTCTTTGTGGGGCTGCTGCGAGTGCCTGGAGGGGGCAGTGGACCGCCAAGGGCCCCCGGGGTGGGCAGGGTGAGGGAGGGCCACTCTCCAGCATCCCTGCCCAAGCACCTCCCAGGCAGTGGCCTTGTGGAGCCCTGGCCCTGGGCAGAGGCAGCAGAGGAAAGACGCCATACCTGTGGGCAGGCTGTGGCTAAGAGGGCAGACCTGGGATCCTCATCCCTGAGGCTGAGCCAGGGGCAGCACTGGTCAGGGGAGCTGGGCACCACTGAACTCTGCTTCCTATGCCTGGTGTCATCTGCACTGGTCCTCTGCTCATGTCCAGCTCCCTGCCCACTGTGGACTTTGGGGTGGCCTCGGTCAGCCGTCCTGGCCGCCATCCCATCAGACTGAACAGGAAGGGAAGGGGGCCTGCTGGAGGGTAGGGTGTGTCCCTGCTCCCTTCCTCTGGGGTGGGACTGTGGGCAGAAGGGACAACGGCCATGCCACCTCCTGGCCTGGGCAGCGGCACCCTGCCGAACGTGAGCTGGAGCAGCTCTTTCTGGGAAGCAGACAGGGTGAGACTACAAAGGCCTCAGAGAGAGGAGAATGAATAGCCGAATGAGTGGCAGGGTCGGGCCGGAACCATCTGGGCCCAGGGGACCCAGACACAAGGAAGTAGGGCTGGGCAGGCCAGAGTGCAGTCCCAGCGAGAGCAGGGAGTGCTGGGGAGGACGCCACCAGCCGCAGCACGTCTGCTCACCTTCGCCTCCCCTCCTCCCTTCCTTCCACCCTCCTCCCTATCACCATGCATCCACCCATCTACCCCCACCACTTACCCATCCACCCATCCATCTGTCCACATAGCCATCCTTCCATCAATATGAACACCAACACACCCATCCATCCACCTGTCTGTCCATCCATCCGCCCATCCCTCCATCTACCCATCCGTCTGTCCACCAACCTTCACTGAGCACCTTCTGAGCACCAGGAGGTGCTGGGTGGCTCTTGCCCTCAGGGGCTGCACGGTGGGGACACAGACCAGAATGCACTGTGCAGGTGCTATGAGGTTTATGTTGGGTCGGTCAGGGGGTAGGGTCAGAGACGCTCTGAAGAGGAATGTGGGACGCTGCCCATGGTGGGTACCCCAACTTAGATGGTTCCACAGCCCAGATTCTGGAGTCTGCTGTTGTAGAAAGCTGAGGGACAGGACTCAGTGCTGGAATCCAGAGCCAGCTGTGCTATGTAGTTGGGAGGGCTGGCCCCCTGGTATGGCCCTTCTGTCCTGGCCAGTCCCACTCCCCATCCCTCCCATCAGAGCGCACAGGAGGCCCAGCGTGGGGGATATGTGAGCATGAGGAACTTTATTGCACAAAATGGGGTTTCTGCGGCAGGAGGCAGGGAGGGATGAAGTCTGTGTCCAGCAGAGTGTGGGTGCTCCTCATGTTTGCTGGGTGACCGGCTCTCTTGCCAGGCTGGGTCTCAGTCTCCGCTCTTCCTTGGGAGCACTTGGCCTCTCTAGGGGATGGTCCATTTAGCCCCTGGTCAGGAATCTTCCCTCCCAGATGCCAGAGGCAGAGCTGGGGAATCAGGGTGGGGTGGGATAGAGGTTGGAGTGTCCAGAAGCTAAAGGAGGTGGTGTCAGCAGTGCGGGTGTCCGAGGGACAAGGGCAGGCTACCCTGGCAACAGGAAGCAACTTCATAGCCAGGGCTGGGGCTGGTGTCCTGGTGGGGTCTGGGGACATGGAGGTGCTTCTGGCGTGCACCTGCCAAAACACGGTGTGGAGCATGGGCAGTGTTAGTCTGGAGCCGAGGATGGGCTGCAGCCTGCCCCTGCACAGCCTTGGCTCTGTGGCCCTTGCCGTCTCTCTGGTGGCTGCCTGGCCCCGCCCACACTCCTGCCTAGGGTCAGAAGCACCCTGCTGCAGCCTCTTGGGACACCTGCCCCTGGGTGAACGCTGAGACCCTGGACCTGGGCCCTGCTGACTGTCTGCCCACCAACCCAGGCACCCCCAGGAGCTGGCTGTGGGGTTCTGCTGGCTCCACAGGCCTGGCTGTGTGCAGGCAGCCAGGGCGGGAGTGAGCTGGGGCAGAATCCCCACCCGCCCCAGGCCAATCCTCTCGCCTCTGCAGAGCCAGCCCCACTGTGGAAGCTCGGGCCTCCCTCCTCCCCAAACCAGACAGCCTCTGGCTCGGCCCAGATGCCATTTGTCAACGTCCTTGCAGACTCGTGGCGCCCAGAAACCAGGGCGGGTGGCTTGGCCAGGACCACCAGGCTGGGCGGTCTGCAGCAACACCAGCCAGCACAGCTCAGCGAGATCCGCTCCAACTTTCCCGCCAACCTGCCTCTGTGACGCGGCCTCAGCGTCCCTGAGCCTCTTGGCCGCTGCCCCTCACCACTGGCTCGCAGAGGACGGACGCGCCTGTGGTCAGGCCGGCGACGGCGTGGCGGCCCTCACGTGTCTGCGGGCAGCCTGCTCTTCCCGCCCTCGGCTGTGGCCAGCGGCTGGCCAGACACAAGCCTCCCCAGAGGGCTCTCCGGTGGGTCTCCTGCCCGCCCCCTTGCCAGCTCCCAGCGACCTCCACAGCTCCCTGCCACACCAGGCCGTGGAGCTGCCACAGCTCCCTGCCACACCAGGCCGTGGAGCTGCCCCAGTCACTGGCGCACAGGCATGGAAGGTGCCTGGCAAGTCTGGGGCTCAGGAGAAGCTGCTAGTGCTGGGAACTCTACAGCCCAAGGCCTCCTGTACAACTGGAGTCCGTGTCCGTCACAGGGAGGGCAGGGGCCTGATCGCCGTTCCTCCCACCCAGGGTGAAGCAATGCTCGGTTCAGCCACATCAGCGACCCTGGAGGCTGGTGGCCCAAGCCCCCAGAGGCCCCCTGGACCTCCACCACCCCTCCTTCCTAAGCCAGGAAAAGACAACCTGCGTCTGCAGAGACTTTTGAGGAAGGCAGCTCGGAAGAAGATGGCTGGGGCTGTCCCGGCCCCACCTGGGGCCTTCCGTACCTCCTTGTCCCCTGTGAGTGAGGCCAGCCATGACCTGGAGGCCATGGCCCCATGTACCACTGAGGCCCTGTGCACGGTGACACCCCTGCCCCGCTCCCCGCGTGCCCCCATCATCCACCACGTGACCTCGCCCCTGCAGAGGTCCACCTTCTCCTTCAGCCTCACTGAGCGCAGGGCCCTGGCCACCCACTTGGAGGCCCCTTCGAGGTCTGAAGCCCTGGCCCTACAACCTACCCAACTCCCCAGTGGCTTTTCCCCCGTCTCAGCCCCAATGTCTGGGGGCACACACATCACCCAGGTGCACATCCAGCTGGCACCATCCCCCCCGGAGCCTCTGAGGACAGCCCCAGATGAGGGCCCCAGGGTTCAGGAGGGAGACTCAGCCAGTGCCCAGTCTCTGATCCCCGTGGCCCACATCCGCCCACTGCCTGCCCGGGCCCAGGAGGACAGTCCTGGACCTGAGGAGCCCTCTGCAGCAAGGCCACCACCCAGCTTCCAGGCCTCAGTGTCCAGAGAGGCTAGCACCAGGGTGGTGGTGCCCATAGCCCCCACCTACCGCTCTCCTGGGCCCCCACCTTACAGCCCGGCTGCTGTGGCCCCTGAAGCTGGGCACCTGGAGGAGTCTCCTGTGTCCAGCCCTGCTGCAGAAGTTGAGAGGGTCGCCATGTCCCCGGGAAGCTCGTCCCTGGCACTACCACTGGGTCCCCACCCATGCCCTGTCTTCAAAGTTGCACCCAAGCCTCGGCTCAGCGGCTGGACACGCCTCAAGAAGCAGCTTATGGAAGATGCAGAAGATGCCCCCTTCCCAGAGCAGGAGCCCAGCCTCCTGCCAGCGCAGCCGGAGGTGTCTGCTGGGGCTGGCGCCCGGCCGCCCGCCTCCCGGGCCTCCAGGATGTGGGATGCTGTGCTCTACCGCATGTCTGTGGCTGAGTCCCACAGTTGCGTGGTGGGGCCCAGGGATGGGGACCGTCCCCCGGCCAGACTTGCCCGCCTGCCCTTCCTATACCGGCCTCGCTTCAATGCCCGGAAGCTGCAGGAGGCCACCCGGCCGCCTCCCTCCCTCCACTCCAGCCTAGAACTGAGCCCCCGACCCAAGAACTTCAACCGGACAGCAGCAGGCTGGAGGCTCCAGTGAGGTGGCCAGAGTGGCCCCTAGGCCTAGGACGGGGGGAGGCAAGACAGGCTGAAACCCTCATGGGAGGCCGTGCTGTCCTAAGAGGAGACGCAGGAAGGCAGTGTTGGGGACCAGGCAGGCACGTCCTGGTGCCATGGAGTCCAGCGGGTGGTTGGGGGTAGGTCAAGTGGACAGGAGCCATAGGACAAGTGGGAAAGGGCGTGGGTGCGGAGCACGTGGGCCGACAGAGGCAGTCTGGGCAGTGTGGGGAGGTGGCAGAGGTCCGCCTCAGGGTCAGCGTAGGGCCGAGGGGGACGGGAGGGGCAGCTACGCACGCTGGCACACTGCCCTCCCCGCAGGGCGGCCCCGCCACCCCTCCCTCTGCTAGCACGTTTTGTGTGAGGGGAGCTGGTACCAGCACTGGCACCTGGTCAGCATATCCTTGCTCCTGAGAGGCCCCTTGGCGGGCAAGAGCCAGACACCACAGGGCCAGGTGTGGAAGGGCTGGCCCAAGTGGGAGCTGGGGGCAAGGAAGGCTGCAGCCCACTCCCTGCCCCCTCTGGTTCCCTGCGGGGCTGGCAACCTGGGGGACCTTCTGATGGAATGGTGGGATGGGCATGGTGCGGGTCAGAGCCAGCTCCCATAGCGGGCAGGGAGTGGCATCCTCTGCACTGGGCCACAAGGAAGCAGGGCCACAGAGGCTGAAGAGAGGCTGGGTCTGGGCAGAGGCACTGAAGGGGCTCTGCGGCTGCACTCCGTCAGTCTGCGATGGCCACCGACCACAGGGAGAGGGAGCCTGAGGAGCTATGGAGGCCCCCAGCGCCCCCGGGCAGGGCTCAGCAGGGGAAGGATGCAGGTGACGGGCGGAAGGGTGCTGTGATGGAGCCTGGGACCCAGGCCACTAATAAATGTGTGACCAGCATGGTGACTCTCTTCTCCACCCTGGATGGGGAGGGCAGCAGAACCTCCAGCAACCCTCGAGAGGGTGACACCTAGGTCCTGCCCCTTTTCAGACCCTCAGTGCAGCGAGGCACAGAGGAGCCACGCTCCTGGGGACTCCCCCCACCCAGCTCGACTGCTGCAGTGGCCAGGCTGCCTTCCCAGAGGCTCCACAGGGACATGGGGCTATGCCGAGGGGCACTTTGAGGTGGCTGACCATCCTGACCCTGATGAAATGGACAGTCCCAGGCGAGTGTGAGACGAGAGGCCAGAAGACTGAGTTGGGATTGAGCTGCAGCCAGCTCTGAGGCCAGGCCTCAGCTGAGACGTGAGCAGCCGCCCTGCCCCTGCCACCGTCCTACACTTCACTCAGCACACGGCACTTGTCACTGCCCTGGACTCACCAGGGTGCACAGCCTAGGGCGCAGGGCCCTCGTCCACAAGGACCTTCTCGTACTTCCCGTGTCCAGTGGCCACGAACTTGTACCTCTTTCCGGACGGGGTGGTCTGTTGGGAAGAGAGGAGGAGGCACTCCTGCTGGAGACAGCGCGGGGCCCAGCCGCGCCCTGCTCCGCCACACCAGGGTCTACCTTGGTGGAGGACGAGGTCCCGGAGCCTCCTCTCTGCTCCCAGAGACTCCTCTTGCTCATGTCTCCAGCTACAACATCCTGGGCACAGACAAGGGAGATGGCATGGCTCAGACCCACCCATGGGCGCCGGCAGCCCTGGCCCTTCTTTGGCCTGGGGACCTGCCTGCCTCATCTCTCGAGTGAGGCCCCAGGGGGAGCTTCAACACTGCCCAGCCTTCTCCACACGCCAGCCCTCTGCCTCTCCTGGATCAGCACCACACAGGGTACCTCTCCTGCTGCAGGCTCTGACTTCCCAGCTCCTCTCTGCCTACACGGGGGCCCTACCTTGCAGGAGGGGGTCTTGGCCAAAGACTGAGTCTGCACCTCTCCTGTCTCCCATCGACTCTTGGTACTGGACACCGCCATGCTGGGCAGCTCTATGGAGGTCTGGCGGGATAGTTTGGGCATCCAGCCAGCAGACTGCAGAGGAGACAGAGTCCCAGGGCAGCTTTAGTGGACAGCCACCATGGGGCATAGGAGGGGGTCTGGCTGGGAGGCCTTTTTCATCTTCATATTCTCCCCAAGGTCAGGCTGGAATGGAGTTCTTCCCTTCCAACCCGCTTGGGGAATGCTCCTGCTCGGAAGCACACGGGAGCCCCAATGGCACGGGAGAAGCAGGAGGTCTGTCTTCACGCTGCTCGCGGAATGGGGCTGGAGGAACAGTGGGGGTGCGGAAGGCCACTGATTGCATGGAGGAGTTCTGGTTGGACAGAGGGGCATGAGTTAGATGGAAGGGGGACATTGGTTGAGTAAATGGCTTTGACCAGACTTCCATTGGCTGGCTGGAAGAACGTTAGCTGGATAGAGGGTGTTGGTAGATGGAGGGTGTCGCTCAGATGGCGAGCACTGCTAGATAGAAGGTGTCGGTGGCATGGAAAACTGGTACGGAAACGGAGAAGGGAGTGTGCAACAGGAGGACTGGGCACACCTCACGGCTGAGTGTGCGACGCAGGGCTGGGCGTACCTCGATGGCCTGTGTGTACTGCTCCAGTCGCTCGTCGATCTTGGAGACGCGCGGGGCTGGCTGAGACTTCTTCACAGTGTTACTGGAGGGAGGAGTGAGCCTCGTACGCCACCCTTCCAAACCCCCTGAGCCCTCTGGGAGCGCCCAGTCCAGGTCTCCACCCACTCAGCCACTCTCCTCCATCCCCTCCTGGAGAACCCTGCAGACTGACCTCTTCTCTATGGAGCGGTTCAGGGACACAGTCCTGTCGGCAAGCTGTGGACATAGACAGAGCTGTGGGTCCTGGGCAGCCAGAAAAAGGCCATGCTCCATCCCTCAATGACCCTACCCATCGGTTCAGTGGAGGATTGTGACTCCCATGTCGCAGGGCTATGGAGTGCTGGCCATGAGCAGGCATGGGGGCAGCAGAGGGACAGGAGTAGCAGAGGACACAGGGCATGATACTGGGGTTGACCTACTTTGGTGGTGGGGCTCAGGGGAGGCGAGCTTGGTCCGGCATTCCCCTCCAAGACTGAAGGGCTGGGGGTCCTGGGCTGCTGACATCTCTGGTGCTGGGGATAGAAAGCCCAGACGCCCAGGTAACCCCTCTTGCAGGCCTCCTGCCCCACCCTGGGCCTACTGGTACAGACACTTTCCCCTGGCTGGGCCTCAGGTCCTGTCTGGCCCTGACACACTCCAGTTCTGGAATTCTTGACAGCAGGGCAGTGTCCTGGACACGTGGAAAGAACTCGCCCAGAGGGTCACCCAGCCTCACCACCCCCACAGTGTGGGGCAGGGGAGTCAGTTCTCTGGATGAGTCCATGGTGCCCACGGGGTGTTGCAGGGGTGGGAGGGTGCTCCAGCCTTTGGGGTACCCTCACCTCCTCCTCTTCCACCTCCCCGTGGCCCTGGACAGTCTCCTCTGGGCTGGTCTCCTCCTGGCTCAGGCACAGCTGCTCCAGGTGGACACTAGCTTGATGCAGCCCGTCCCTGACCTCATTTCCACAGGTTTGCTGGCAGGACCTGTGGGGTTGAAAAGGCAGAACTGACTGAGGGCCACTGATTGCTTGGTTTCCATCCTTTTCCGGTTCCCGGTCTCAGTTTCCCCACCTATAAGACAGCAGCAGTCAGATGAGCTGTCTGCGGAGTCCTGTGACCCCGGCTCCTGGGAGAAGGAGGCCCAAGGAGTCAGAGCCAGCCCCGTCTTCCGGGCCTCTGTGTTGAGGGCAAGGCCCCTTAGAGAACAGCAGCCATGGCCTGGTCCAGGCGGTATAGGGCTACCCAGGCACTGGGGCGGGACCCTCCCAGGACCCTCCCAGGACCCTCCCTACAGCCCCTCTCTGTGAGGCCAGGTTTGAGGCTGTCTCCACAACCTCCTGCCTCTGCCTGCCTTGCTCCTCAGTGGGCGAGTGGGCCAGCGGAGCAGGACGTCCAGGGGAGGGAGAGAGGAGTCTGGGGATGTTTTGGGGGGCTGGGGCAGGGACCGCATGACCTGGGAGAGGGGCTGCAGGGAGGCACAGCCTGCCATTTGGCAACTGGGTGTGGCTCTGCATTTGAGCGGGGCTGAAGCTGGAGAAGAAGATGGTGAATTCTTGTGTTTTCCATGATTTCAGGCCCTTGGAGTACATGCCAGCCAAGGCCAAGACCCACCCGCCCAAGGTGGGCCAGGGTCTGAGCCAGGGCAGCCACACAGAGAGGCCATTCAGGAGCTGGCCGTCTGCGTGGCCAGGCAGGTGCGGGTGGGGTGGAGGCTACAGGGGCCCAGAGATCCACCAGAAGAGCAAAAGCGCCCCCTGCTGTTGGGCAGGAGAAGGAGGAAGCCAGCAAGTGGAGTTGCAGCCCTCCCTCTGAGACCCACAGCAAGCTGGGACGCTGAGGACCACGCAAGGGAACTGAGGCTAGCTGTGGGTGGCCAGGGACCAGGGCCCTGGACAGGAAGGGGGTCTAGGGCGCAGGAGCCTGGCTGTAGGTAAAAAGGGGCAGCAACTACACAGGAGAGGGCTGAGCCGGATCTCTGGCTGCTCCGAGCCTGGGGAGGGCCTCAGAGGTCTGGATCAGGGAGCCCGGACAGACAGCCACTGCCTGGCCACGCAAAGCTCAGGCCTCAAGCTTGGAGCAGAATTCTGAGCCGGTTTGGAGCCCACCGTGCCCAGGCCTGACAGGCTAGGGCTGGGGGGTCTTCTTGCAAGTGGCCCCTGGGTTACCAAGAGCCGCTCAGACCCTGAGCGGGGGAGGGCAAGGTAAGGCTCTGGAGCGGACCCTGTCTGAGGGCCCCGGGGTGCTTTGGGCCCCCACTGCCCTGATTCAGAGGCACACACGTCCAAACATCTGGAAAGCGTGTCCCCCCTCCCCGGGCTGACGCGCAGGCACACATCTGGAAATACCTGCTCCCCTCCGTGGGAATGGAGATCAGCCAGCCCCCAGGGAGGGAGGGGTGGCGGCTGCGGGGCTGCAGAGCGAGCATTACGTAAGTCGGCCGCAGCTGTGCGCTGATGTGGCTGCCCCCCACCACCCCCCTGCCGCAGCTGGTCTGGATGGGGCCCAGGGGCCCTGGGGAGCCCAGGGATGAGATCTCCTCCCGCCCTCCCTGCAGCCCCCTCCCCGCCGCCATGTCTCGCTCCCTTCCTCCCTCCCCCCTTCTCCGCCTTCACAGCCAGGGGGCATTGGGGGAGCTGGCTGGGGCAGAATCAGAGGCTGGCGCACCCCACTCGCCTGTCCTGCTCGCCCTCCGGACTCTCAGTCCTAGGGGGCTCTCCTCCATCCGAGGCCCCCTCCGCAGCCCAGCGTTGCTGCTGCTGTTGCTCTGGCTTCTGGGACCAGTCTCCAAAACCCTCATCCTCATCGAGTTCGGGGGCCTCTGAGGGCTTCAGTCCAAGGCTGGAGAGAAGTTGAGGTGTTAGCCTGGGCCTCCTGAACCCCTTCACTTGCCCAAGTGTGGGAGACCCAACGGCTTCAGAGCTGGCTCCCCTGGCAAGGCTATGCTCCACATGGTCATGACACTTGAGGATAGGAGGGTCTGCACTATCCATCTGGGGCTCCCCATGAGTCTAGGGCTCCCCTAGAGCTGGCTGTGCCGCCCCCACCAGTAAAGGGCTCCCCTAGTGCAGGGTAACGCCTCCCCCATCATCCAGGGCTCCCCTAGAGCTGGCTGTGTCTCCCCATCAGTCCAGGGCTCCCCTAGAGCTGGCTGTCTCCCCATCAGTCCAGGGCTCCCCTAGAGCTGGCTGTGCCTCCCCATCATCCAGGGCTCCCCTAGAGCTGGCTGTGCCTCCCCATCATCCAGGGCTCCCCTAGAGCTGGCTGTGCCTCCCCATCATCCAGGGCTCCCCTAGAGCTGGCTGTGTCTCCCCATCATCCAGGGCTC
This sequence comes from Sciurus vulgaris, assembly GCF_902686455.1. Classification (NCBI taxonomy): domain Eukaryota; kingdom Metazoa; phylum Chordata; class Mammalia; order Rodentia; family Sciuridae; genus Sciurus; species Sciurus vulgaris. The sequence continues at coordinate 1,582,096 of NC_136472.1, read as the reverse complement.
CCTAGAGCTGGCTGTGCCTCCCCATCATCCAGGGCTCCCCTAGAGCTGGCTGTGCCTCCCCATCATCCAGGGCTCCCCATGCTGCCCTGCGCTGTCCTCACTGACTCTCCAACGTAGCAGGGTAAGCTATGCATGGGCTAGGGGCTACAAGGGGTTCTCAGGCTCAGGGTGAGCGAGGGCCTGGCCGAGGGACCGTGACCGCTGCAGCACCCCACCCCGCCCCGAGCTGCTGACTCGGAGAAAATGGAACAAACCGGCCAGGAGGAAGGGAGCGTTATTGGAGAGACAGCCCAGCCCAGCCACGGAGGCCTCCTGGGTCCGGGGAGGAAACGAGCAGGCCTGTGGCCGCCAACTTGGACGTGGCCTCCATGAGTCACCGGCAGCAGGGAACTTGGGCGGGGGGCTCGGGGGCCAGGGCCGTGGCTGGGGTCAGCACCAGTCCAAGCAAGGGCTGGGACCAGGCAGTGGCCAGAGCCTGAGTCAGACCCCAGGAGCCCGGCCGGGAGGGGTGTCCTCTCATGGCTCTCTGCACCCTCTGGCCAGGCAGGCGTCCGGCAGACGGGGTCACCCAAGGCTGCCGACCACCCTTGCCCAAGGTGTCCTACACTGGAATCTCAAAGTCCAGGGCCTGACCACCAACACTTCCCTCTACCCAGGCCTGGGCTCCGCACACAGCGCTCGAGGGCCCAGGAGGCTTACAGTGCCTCCTGCTCCGGCCGGTCTGGGTAATGGCCACCTTCCTCCTGGTCCTGTGTCTGTAACTGCCTTTCCCGCTGCCGCCGGCGCTGTTCACGGGCCACTTCCTCCTCATCCTCCACACTCCACTGAGTGGTGAGCCTGGAGGGAGACAGGGACAGTCATGGTGGAGACAGGGCTCATGTGGCGAGAGCAGTGGACAGCCCTGCCCTGGCTGGCTAGGGTCAGTCCTGGACAGGTTCTCTCATTCTTAGTTTACCCATCTTCAAAACAGAGGTCATGCTCGCAGCCATGGAGCTGCCTCTGGTCTAGGGGGAGGCCCCTGGGCTCCATGCATCTGGCCACCCGTGTACTGTCCTGGGGACAGAGGGGGCTTCAATGTCCAGGTGGACCTGAAAAACCCAAGATGGAACTCAAGACTGCCCTCCCCGCCCGCCTGCCTCCCTGGACCCAACTGCACAGACCTAGAGCAGAAAGGCTTTGCTCCAGAAGGGCTTGGGAAGAAGTGGCCGGGGGTCCAGACCAGCACTGGCCTCTTGAGGTCACACAACCTTGGACAACAGTGCCACCAGGTGACCGGTCAGGCAGCCACCCTCTCCCCACCCAACTGGGGCAGGCCTTCCTCCTCCTCAGCAGCTGAGTGTCAAGAGGAGGTGGGCTCCACACCACAGCCAAGGGTGAGGAGGTCTGCGCCCAGCCTCCCAGCAGGTAGTCCTGTCCAGCCCAGCCCCTCCCGTGTCCACTGAGTGCTTGCCCAGCCCCCAGCTGGCACCCCACCCTCACCTCAGAGCCACCTCTGGAGTCTCTGGGCTACTTCAAAAGTTGGGGAGAGAGTCCAGGTAGAGCAGCTTCCCCGGACCAGCCTTAATGGTCCCTCAACAGCAGGGTTGGGGACAGACATAGCCAGGCACAAGGTGGGCCCAGGGACCTGCAACCCTAGCCCAGTAGATCTCTGGCCATTGCTGTCCACAGGCACCACAGGCCTTGACCATCCCCAGGTGAGCTGGGGAGGGGGAACATCTAGGGTCTCTGCATCTCAGGCTCACTGCCCCCTCCACCAGGGAAGGAGCCCAGGCCGGAGCTGGTTCAGGGCTGTGTCTCCCTGCTGGGGTCTCAGTCCTTCCCGGCCCGTGTCCGCCGCATGACCCCACAGCCCGCTCCCCTCTGGGCCTCAGTCCCCTGGCCAGGCAGCCCTGCCAGCACATGATCTAATCTCCCCAGGTCTCCCCTAAGCCTGCCAGACGAAAGCCAGGCCTCTCCTTAGGCTCCAGGAAGGCCCAGCCACATGGGGCTCCAGCCTCCCTCCGCCAGCTGCCTGCCTCATCTCCACCGGCCTTCAACTGCAGCCCAAGGAAGCCCTTAACTCCCTACACCTGGCTCCCATCACTGCAAAGAGGCTGGCCTCCCGCTCTGTGGCCTCTGCGGGCTGGGGAGGGGGAGCTCCCTGCTCTTGGGGTTCCTGCTGGCACCCCAGCAGCCCCCCCAGCGGACAGTCAGAGTTGGCAGGTGGGGTGTCCCTGCCTTCCCCAGGCAGCCCGGGGAGAGCCCATGCGGGGTGAGCTCTTCCCAGCGGGGATCTCCGTGTGCACAGGCGGACCTGCCTCTAAGTCTGCACACACGTGCGGAGGTTCTGGAGCATGTGTGGGTGGGAAGTATGTGCCCGGGTGGGCATGTGGGGCTGGGACCCTGGACAGAGACGTGCTCCTTCCTGGGGCTGGCCCCAGGTCTCCCGTGGCCTCTCACTGAATGGGATGGGGTCAGCCTGGCTCCCCGGACCCCTGCACGGCGCGAGGGTGCCAACCCTGGGGTCGTGAAGCCACAGGGCCCTGGGCAGATCCACGTGAGCCCACGTGGCTCTCCCGGTCCCACCAGCAGGGTAGACACCCATGTGCTTGCCCTCCTGTGCCTACATGGGCTCCCCACACAGCCTTGGCACACACGTGGGCGTCCCTGAGCCTTGCACACGGGGCTCAGGAGCAGGGCTTCAAAGCGGCAGGTCCGTCCCCCTCCCAGGCTCATGCTGGGGGTGACCCCACCTCCCTATATGCTGTTTTCCTCCACATCACCAGGACGACAGTGAGCAGGGCCTGGTGGGGGCAAGGTATGTTTTCTGGGAACATGGTTGCTACAGAGCCAGGGTCCCTCCAACAGGCACCCCCACTTAGCCCTCCTTGGACAGGAGCTGGGGGGACAGGGTAGCGCGGGGAAGGGTCTCCCACGCTGGAAGAAGCCCCGCCAGCCCCCGCTCTGACCCAGCAGCCAAGGACAAGGAGGCCTCTGGGCCCCTTTCCCTGCCTCCTCCCTTCCCGCCGGCCCCAGGATGTGAGTAATGGGCCCCCTCCCATGACCTCACCCCTCGCTCTTCCACAGCTGGGCTCCGTTCTGGGAACTGAAAGGGGCGGCTCTCCTGGGGTGGGGTGGGGGCCTCTGGCCTGGGAAAGGCGCCCCCGGCCAGCGGCCGGGACCTTGGCAAGCTTTGCAGAGCTGTCAGGACTCTGGCGATGGCCGCCCCGCCCGGGGCCCTGGCCCGCCAAGCGCAGCTGCAAGGGATTTGGTGTTCCTGAGCAGAACGCAATCAGCCATTTCCTGCGTCTGCTCTGGCTCCAGGGCCCAGGGCTCAGCCTGACGGGCCAGGGAGCGGGGCCCGGCCCCCACGCCTGCACAGCCCTGGGTTCAGCACGGCTCGGCCCCGAGCAAATGCGCCCACACACAGACCCCAGACCCGGCCCCCACTTTCAGTGGGGCTCCTGAGCTCAGGCTTCCCTGTGACCATGTCCAGTATCTGCAGCCCCCAACTCAGGACACCTACCCCTCTTTTCCTTCCTCCACAATACCTCCAGGCTTAGGCTCCAGGAAGCCCCCCCAGCAACATGGGGCTCCAGCCTCCCTCCGCCAGCTGCCTGCCTCATCTCCACCGGCCTTCAACTGCAGCCCAAGGAAGCCCTTAACTCCCTACACCTGGCTCCCATCACTGCAAAGAGGCTGGCCTCCCGCTCTGTGGCCTCTGCCGGCTGGGGAGGGAGAGCTCCCTGCTCTTGGGGTTCCTGAGACCCCAAGAGAGTCCCCCCTGAGACCCCAACAGTGCCTGTCCTGGGCTGGACCCTCCCAGCTGCCCACCCCCTTTCCCCTCTGGATAGTTCCTGCAGGGGCAGCAAGACTCAGTGCCTGTCCCAATTCTGCCCCCTGCAGGCTGCTTGGGTGACTGCCCCATCCAGCCCAGCCTGAAGGTCAGGCAGGGTTTGTCCCCAGCCCTGGGGAGGACTTGAGGGTTCAGCTGTGGGACTGGGACCAAAGCAAGAATGTCCAGGAGCAACTCCTCCTCAGGCCACCCAAACTCTCCTGACCCCAAGTCTCCTGGACACTGGAGACTAGGGGGCTGGAAGTGACCAGGAGGCCTGGGAGCTGGCTGGTGGCCCCAGGAGTAGGTGAGCTGGCTCCCTGGGACCATCAGAGTCTCTGCTGCCTTCCAGAGCCCAGCTGCCCCAGCGTCTCACACACACTCTCCACCAGTACGGACACTTGTCTCTTGAGCAACTGCAAAGCCCTTGGGAAAAGGGACAGCAGGGGCAGGACCCTGGCATCTGGAGGGTGCCGGGACAGCATGTACCCCTGCCCGTGACATTCACAAGTAGGCCCCCAAGGGCAGAGGTCAGGGTCTGTCCTGGAAGCCTGTGGGGAGGGTGGCAGGCCAGTACCTGCACGCCACCATGCGGGCCACCATGGGCAGGCACCTTGGCCCCCGGGAGCTGGGCAAGGCGGGGCAAGGGTGTGGTTCTGCCTGGCTGTCACTCATCCTGGAGGCCACAGGAGGCAGGTGTGCTCTGCCTGATGCCTGCACCCAGGTGCCTGGCATTGGTCCTGCCCAGGCTCAGGCGCCCTCCCTCCATCACGGTGCCAGGAGTCTGCTCTGCTCAGTGTGGAGGGAGCAGGGGTGGGTGGCACCTTTCCTGTCGTGAAGACCCAGCTCCACTCTAACAGGGGACATGACCTTGACCTTAGGTCTAAAAGATGAGCCGGGGTCCCGGGGCCAGAGAGAGCAGGGGTGAGGGTCAAGTCGGGAAGGCCGCAGAGCTGAGGGAGGGCTCTGGATGGCCCTGGCCGTCCCCTGGCAGGAGTGGAAGTGGCCAGTTGTGTTGGGAAGAGCCAGCAGGGTGGACAGGGAGGAGGGACCAAGGCAAGAGGGATGCAGAGGGCTGTGCTGGAATGGGGGACAGGGACCAGGGCCTCCAGGGCGAGACTGACATCCGTCTGTGGGAGGCAGAACGGAGCACGGTCTGGGGAGACATGGGCAGAGCTTGGCCTGCACGTGGGCTGTGTGGGGACCCCCAGAGATGGCCAGCACCAGGCACAGCTGCAGGAGGCCCGCCGGCCCTGGGGTGGGAACTCGTCAGGGCCCCGGGCAGCACCTGGGCAGCTGGAGGCAGCGGAGAGGAGCTGCTGGGGGCTGGGGAAGCTCCGTGACCCCCGGCCCTCCTGGCTCAGGTTGGCGTGGCCACCCTCACTGCTTCCACCGTGGCCAGCGCATGGTCCTGGCGGGAGCCCCAGAACCCAGGTCTCCAGCCTGGCCGCCCAAGCCGCCTCCCTCGGCAAGGACCAGGTGGCCAGCGTGCAGAGCTCAGCCCCGCCTAACCACACACACGCTCTCCTGGTGACCGTCAGGCCCTTCCTGGAGGGAGGCACCCGGGCATGGGTCACGGGTGCTGAGTGCGGTGGGTCAGGGCAGGTTCTGGACAGGGAGGGGGCTCAGCAGTGCAGACAGGAGCCTCTGGCTGCTGGTGGAGGGCAGACGAGGGGAGTCCAGCAGAAGCCTGTTGCTGCCCTTGGCTGGCTCAGCGTGAGAGGGGAAGGTATCGGGAAGGCCAGGACGGAAGAGATGGGGAAGCAGGGACGGTGCCTGAGGGAACCCCGCAGGGGAGGTGGCAAAGGACGGGCTTCAGTCTCCCTGACTCCTGTCCAAACCCAGCCCCACCCTCCCCAGCCTCCACTCCTCTGTGCAAAAGAAGGGAGGCCACGGCCTGCTCAGCAGGGTGAGTGCGGAGACCCTTTCTGAGCAGTGTGTTTCCTCCCCCCTGCCCTGGGACCAGGAGCCGGCTGGGCCAGTCAAGGCCTCCCAGGGCCCCTGCCCATGTCCCCCCTGGCCTGGGCAGGCACATCACATCTGGGAGCCTCCCTGGGCTCCTGCCTGCAAGGCTGGCCTCCCTACCACCAGGGAAACAGTGCACCCTGTGGGCAGTAGAGGAGTGAGCCCAGGCTGGGGCACTGAGGAGCTGGCGGTGATGGAGACTGGCCCTGTGACAAGCTCTGCCTGCAGGGACCACCCCAGAGGAGGCGAGGGTCGCTCTGCCGGATCCAGGGCTCTGGCTGCCTCCTCCCCAGAGCAGGTGCCGGGCATGGGGCAGGCAGCAGCCCCTGGCTGAGCCCTGGGTGGGAAGTGGCCCTGACTGGAGGTCAGATGGCCATTGCAGAGGGCCCTGCACATGAAGGGCTGTGCTGTGGAGAGCGGGCCTCTGCCCGTTGCGACCCTGTGCCCCGCGGCCCGGCCCTGCCCCCTCTCCCCATGTGGGGCAGCCCGCAGAGCCTCTTGCGGGAGCCCACGGACCCTCGCCAGAACCCCCAAAGCTGAGGCAGCTCTGCTCCTGCCGGCCCAGCCGCTGCCGGGAGCTCAGTGCCGGTCGGGGCTGACCCAGGGAGGCCGGCTCTGCTGAGGTCCACCCACCGCCCTCCCACTCTGGCTCAGGCAGAGCGCTGCACACGCAGGGGACCCTGCCCGAGAGCCCCGGCCTCCTCCCTGCCCTCGCCCACGGGACCTCCCTTAGGGTGCTGGCCCTGGTGGCCCCACCTGGTGGCTCTGGACCACCCGGCCCAGCTGCCACACAGCTCCCAGCCTGCTGAGCAGGCCTGTCCCCCAGGTTACATCCGGGAGGATGAGGCTGGCCTCGAAGTCTCCCCACTGGCTCTGGGGGAGGGGAGAGCCAAGCCTCTGCCACCCGCGTGCCCGGCCCCGAGGTCCCCACCTGCTCCACAGCCCAGCTAACTGCGGTCCAGCGTGCCGGCTCCCCGCCTCTCCCGCCTGCCACTCTCCCAGGCTCATGGTGGCCGGGTCCTTCCCTGGAGGTGCCAGGGCCCAGACGTGGTGCTCTCCCCTGCTGCCAGGCCAGGAGACACGGCTCGCCTTGAGGGACGGCCGCGGGGGAGGCCCCTCTTCCGAGATTCTGGGGTGGCAGCGACAGGGAGTTTCCTGCGGGCAGGGTCCTGTGCTCACACCGCCCTGGGGGCTCTGTGGAGAGAGGCCACCGCAGGGGCTGGCACGGCAACGGCACAGGGGGGCCTGGGGACCCGGAGACAGCTCCAGGGGCCAGGCGAGGGCACCAGGAGGGGCCTGGGGCCAGCAGGTGGAGCAGGACCCCCGGAGCACAGGCCATTCCCCAGGCCTCCCGCCGGGCACCCTGCTCCACGCACGCCCCGTCCCACCCCTGCCGACCTCTCCCCAGCGTGGCTGCCCAGCCGTGCGGCCCACCCCTGCCACGCTCAGCTCTGGGGGTGGGAAGGGTTCTGCCCTTGCCAGGGCTGCCTTCAGCCCTGCACTGCACCCAGGACCCCGGAGCCGGTGTGGTGGCCACCTGGGGACCCCACAGCCCCTCGGGGAGCCCCACTGCTAGTGCTGGTCAGGGGCTGCAGCCCAGGCCTCCCATCACACCTCCCAGGCCTCCAGGAGACCCTAGCACTGCCCACACACCCTTGGAAAAGGTGCCCACGCAGCACCAGGCAGCTCTGACCTTCAGGATCAGATCCCACACCTTCAGAGGGCTAGAGCTGGGCTCCACAGAGCCCTAGAGACCCCTGGACTGGAAATAGGACGCCTCCTTCAGCTCCCCTATCCCACGCTTCCCTGAGGCCAGGTCAGGGTCCTCCCTCCTCTGCCCTCAGTGTGGGGTCCAGAACACAGCGAGATGTCCTGCTGACCAGACTGTCACCTCCCTCGGTCTGGGTGCCCTACCTCTTGTGATGTGCTCCATGGTCAACCTGATGCCGACAGCCTCCTCACCCCAGCACTGTGGCTCTTCTACATCTCTGCCTGTCTCTGCTCAGTCAGTCCTGCCCCTGGGGACCTGGGGTCAGGGGTCAGGGCCTCGCCCTCCCAGCCTCTTGGATCCTGGTGTGGCTGTGGCTCCCACTGGCCCCAGCTTGCTCGCCCTCCCTCCTGGCACTGTGTGCGCTGTGTCCCTGGGCCTTTCTGTTCTTGGTGTCACTGACCACACGCCACAGGGGCTCAGGCCAAGTGCAGAGCAGCCCTGGAGACCTTCCTGGCACCCGAGCCCCACCGGGCATCCTCTGGGGGGCATGAGCTTCGGCTGCACCTGGGTTGTGTCCCCACGTCCCCCAGAGCCAGTGGGGTGCACGGCACAGGTCTGGAGCCCCATCTCCTCAGCCCGCAGCAGAGCTGCCCTGGCAGGGCGCTCACAGCGCTTCCCAGGCAAGGCTGGGCACTCCCCTGACACGCGGTGGTGGCTGGCACGGGCGGGGGCTCTGCTGTGCCCTTGTCCCCCCTTGCTGGCCACCCGTGCCCACATCCACCTCGCCCCGCAGGCCCTGCCCGGCTCTGCCCACAGCCACGGCCAGATGCGCTCTGCCCGAGCCCGCCTGGCACCTGGGGTGGGAGTGCCCGGGCTTGTGGGCAAGGCAGCCTGGCGCTCCCGCCAGCCTGAGCCCCTCTGCACCCCACCTCCCCTCTGCCGTGTAGGCCTGTGGAGCCCGGCAGCCCTGCCTGACCCCTCGGATGACTGACTGTCCCGGGTGTGGGCGGCCCAGGACCGGCGCTGGCCCCGTTCCCTCCCGGGCACCCCCACCGTGTTTCCGAGACCTGGACCCGCCACCTGCCCACAGGGTGGTGGGCGAGCTGCTCTGGTCCCTAAGGCTCCACTGTCCAACCTGAAAGGCCAGCCTCGAAGGCTAGGGGAGACCCTCATCCCTCTGCGTGTCACAGTGGCCGAGGTCCACTCTGGTCTTCGGATCCCAAGGCCCCAGACAAGGCCAAGGGTCAGACCAGCACTGCCGCATTTAAAGGGGCCAGGTCGGCACCTGCCGGCGCACCAGGTCCTCACGGAGACCCCACCCCGCCCAGCCAGGTTCCGAGGGCCAGGAGCCACGGAGGTCAGTGATGGTGGGACTGAGCCCCTGGGCCCTGAGAGCCGTGCGCAGGACAGGGAGGGCCAGGCAGCACCAGCACCCTCCCTGGGTGGCCATCCACCTGCCCCTCCTCCCCGCCCCTGCCTCCCGGCCTTCGCCCCGACACTGGGCTCGCAGTGCCTGTGCCCTGTCCTCCCCTCTCTGCAGGATGCCAGGCAGGGCAGCCGCCCACGTCCACCATGCCTGCCCCCCACCGACTCAGGCCCCCGGTGCCTGTCTGGGAAGTGCGGGTGACGGGGGGACGTGACTGCCCTGCCTGGTCCCAGGGCACCAGGACTCCTGCCCGCCGCCCCTCGCAGGGTGCCCAGCCCTGCCTCCCGCCGGGTCTCCCGCTCTCCTCTGCTGCCTGGAGGACGCATTCTCCGTGGGACCCAGTCGCCCCCAGCGCGCCCAGTGCCTGGGACCTGCCACCAGCAGCCAAGCCGGTTCCACCCCCGGCCACCCCCTCCCGTCCTTGTGCGTCCCGGGCCGCAGCCCCGCTCACAGCCGCACGGGTGCTTCTGAGGTGGCGTGGCGCCCAGCCCGACGCCCGCACCCGGGGCCAGGCCGAGCCTCCCGCCCTGCCCCTGCCCCTGCCAGGGCCAGAGGGTCTCTGACTCCCAGAGCACCCGCCAGTCACTGCGTGCCCACCTGCCCTCAGAAGGCCTTTGTGGTCAGCTCTGACCACCATCCTCTGCCGAGCCTCTGAGTTCTGCACAGGTCCCTGGGGCAGGGCCCTCTGGCCACGTGGGGGTCCCAGGGGCTGCAGGGCGTCCCTCGGGGCTCTGCAGCTGGTCAGGCAGGTGAGTCCCAGATGCCGGGACACCCTGGCTGCTCGCCGCCCGATCTGCCCAGCTCTGGTTTGCCGGCTGGGACTGCAGTCGGAAGCGCAGCCCTCTGGGCTCTGGCCCTGACACCCTGCCCAGGGGCTGGGCCACTTGGTCCCTGTACCCCCTGCTGCTGGCTCAGCTGGGCTCCGGGCAGGATGGGCTCTGGCCAACAGACCACCCGGACCGGAGACGGTGCCGCCCACCAGACGCCAGGCCCTGCCAGGGCGGGGGCCACCCCACCCTCAGGATCGCAGGCCTTGGATGGGCCCGGTAGCCACGCCCCTTTGGACACTGTGGTTTGGAGGCCTGGCTTCCCCAGCCCTGTGGGGGCCAGCCCAGCAGGCTACCAGCCCCATCCCCGGCCCAACTGGCCACATGGGTCCCCAGAGGCCCTCGGGCCAGGTGCTCAGAACCCTGGGGAGAGCCCTGATGCAGAAGACCACGGTGTCTGTGGGTGGACGTGAGCCCCCGGCCCGTGGGACAGACACCCAGGCTGGGAGCTGGCCATGGACAGGAGAGCCAGAGTGCCCAGCAGGAGTCAGCCAGGGTGGGTCTGGCTCAGCCCGTCCCTCTGTGCCAGCTACAGGGTGTTCTAGGTCAGCTCAGCCCCTCACAGTGCCAGGCCCCTGAGGGCCACAGACCAGGGTGACCTGGGAGGGGCAGGTCTCTGGCCACCCTCATACGGTCCTAGCCCAAGCTGGGCCTGGGAGAGCCTGGATTTCCCCGGGGCAGGCAGGAGGGGAGTGGGGTGCGGGAAGATTGCCAGATACCCGCAAGAGTGGGGGCACAGGCCCTGGGGTCCACCCTGTCAGTGGACAGGGTGCCTGCCGAAGTCTTGTGTGGGCTGAGGCAGGGACAGTCTGGGGGAAGCTGTCCGGGCAGCCAAGGCTGCACAAGCCCTGCTCACACCCCAACCTGGACGGGGAGAGCGGGTGGGTCAGGAGGACACTTTTTCCGCTGGCCCATGGCATCCTTTTAAATGAGCTTAAACTGGATTCAGTTTACACCCTGGCCAAGGCAGGTGCCCAGCAGAGCCCTCCAGAGGTGGTCCCAGGTGGCCTGCATGCGGGCTTGGTGGGAGAGCTTGGCGTCCCCAGGAAGGATGGGGTGACACGGGTAGACGTGGCAGGCAGGCTTGCCAGTCCCTGCTGTAGGTCCCTGGGTGAGTCTCTCAACCTCTCTGAGCCTGGTTTCTCATCTAACAGGGACCAGGCAGGGCCTGCTGGCCAGGGCTTGGAGAGGTAGAGACCACGGGGGTGCCAGTCTCAGTGCTGGGTGGCGGAGGGGCCTGGCCGTCCCGGGTGGTAGCGTGTGTGTACGTGCGCGCTGAGCCTGGGCTGACCCTGTCCACCCAGGCTCCCGGTCCTCCCCGGTGTGCAGGTGAGCTGCACCCGGCCTCCTGCGGGCTCTGGACTCACACCCTCCTCACGGCTGGTGGGCTCTACAAGGTGCTCCCTGTCCTTGCCTCTCTCCCGGAGCCCCGCTCCCAGGGAGTTCTGGGGACAGCTCCTTCTGCCCCTCCCCTGGCCAGTTGTCCACAGGCCCTGGCCGTAAGGCCCCCTCCCACTGTCTCCTGCCTGGGTCCTTGGGGCTCCCGCCAAGCCTGGCCCTGCCAAGCCCCGAGCCTGGCATGCCCTCTGAGTGCTCTTGGTCATGGGCAGCAGCCCGGTCCTGGGTCTGGGTCCAGCCAAGGCCACAGTGGACAGACGCCTGTGGCCAGGCCCTCCCTCCCTTGCCTTGGTTTCCCTAGCTGTGAAGCGGTGCTGGTGAGCCAGGGGATTGATGCCAGTCCCTTCTCAACTCCCAGACACAGCTCTCTGGGGACTGTGCAGAGCCCTGGGGACGGTGTTCCTGCTGGCCAGGAGAGAGCGTCTGACCTGAGTCTCAGCCCCGCCTCAGGGCCCTGGGCAGGCTGGAGCTGGGTCTTAGGGACAGGTGTAGAGTGCAAGAGGGGGTGGCGCGGGGGCCTGGGGCAGCAGGAGGCCGCTAGGGAGCATGCCACCAGGCCACCTCCAACCCTGGTGCTGGTCCTGCCCTTGGCCAGGGGTGATGGCAGGGGCCGTGCCTGGGTGAGGACCAGCAGAGGTCAGCTCTGCACCTGCAGGTCCCTGGCAAGGTGGAGCCAGGGCCCAGCCCCCTCTCAGCTCCACTTGGACTGCAGACTCACTGCCACACATCCCTGCCTCTGCTCCAGCAGCCTCCCACCAAGAGCCAGGACTCAAGGGCACAGGTGGGTTACCGGGGAGACCCCTGTGTTCCCTGCCAGGGAAGGGGGCCAGGAGCAGGCCTGCCCAGCCAGCAACCAGAGGACCACCGCTGACTTCCTGTAGAAGGTGGCATTGCCATGGGTCCTGAAAATCCCGGAAGGACTGAGAAGGAGGAAGGGCGCTGCCGGTGGCTCAGAGGGTGGCAGTGAGCAGCCAGTCACTGAGAGGGGCAGCTCCGAGCCCGCCATGCTGTGTTCTGTGGGCCCTGGGCTCTGCTGCCAGCTCTATCACCGTGACCCCCAGGCATCTGCCACCACACACTGCACAGAGGATGACACTGAGCCTGAGAGAGGACTCTGCTGACCCTAGGCCTGTGGTCAGGGCACGGGGGCCTCCCACACAGGACTGGAGCGCCAGCTAGGTCAGCCTGCACCAGGGCTGCAAGTTCAATGCCGCCGTCTGCAGAGTAGGGTGGCCTTGCCCCAGGGTGGCAGGAGAGCCTGGGTCCTGGAGGCAGCCGCAGGCTCCATCCTGAGGGCGTGGGAAGGTCTGTGGAGGGCACGCAGGCCAGCAGGGCCCAGGCGGGAGATGACCTCGAGCTGACTCTGCGCGCACGTGCCCGGCCCTGCCGGTGGGAGCCAGGCCGGGCGCAGCGGCCTGGAGGCCGGGCACCGCCACTCCTGGGGAATGGCGCAGGCACCTGCCGGCCCGAGGGACCTACCTCACGAGCGTCTCCAGGCCCCGCGTGCTAGGGTTCCTCCTGAGGAGCGCCGCGCGGCTCATGCTGGCCGGCCCGCCCGCGACCTGGCCTGACCCCGGCCCTGGGGAAGGCCGCCTTCTTCAAAGGCTCCTGTTCCCGGCTGGGCTGCTCTGCCTGCTCTGCCTCGGCTCCTCTCCTCCCTCTCCTCCCTCCTCCCCTCCTCTGCGCCCCTCCGGCCCTCCCGCCCTCCCCTGTCCCTGTCCCTCTCTCTGTCTGCCCGCCTGGCCCCTCTGGCCCTGGGCTGGGGGTCCTGGGCTGGCTCCCAGCTGCCGGCCCTCGGCCTCCGCTGTTCCTGGGTCCCTCCTCTGTGGGTCCCGCTCCTCTCTCCTCCCTCAGGAGGGCTTCACAGCTGCTTCCTTTTGTCCCCCAAGCCCCTTCTCCGCCCCCCTTGGTCTCCTCCACCTCCACCTCCTCCTCCTTCCGAGACTAGTAAAAATGTCAGCGAGAGAACCCTCCCAGCCCGCAGCGGGGGCTCAGCCGGCCCTCTGCGGCCGGCCGCTGATGGGCAGCGCGACTGCCCCCTCCCTCCCCTGCGCCGCCTCCCTTGGCCTCTCCCTGGACTCCCTGGGTAGCTGCTGCTGTCCCCCACTCTGCTGCCCCTTCACTCGTTCCCGGGCGCCGGACTCCCCTGCCACCCCCATCTCTCCAGCCCCTGCGCCTGCCCTGGCCCTGGCCTGGCCTCCTGCTGCCCTCCTTTCCTGGCCTAGTTCTCTAGACCTGCTCCTGGCCCTGCCAGGCCGGGCCCTCCTGGCCCGCTGCCCTCCTCCCCTTCCTTGCCCTCGCCCTCTCCTCTGGCTTCCCCTGGTGCCTCTGTCCCTATCTCCGTCTCCCTCCCCAGCCCTTCCTCCCCCTCCCTCCCTCTCCCTCCCTCTCCCTCCCTCCTCCCCTCCCTCTGGGGCTCCATCTTCTCTTTGTTTACTCCCAACTCTGCTCTGCCTCCCACAGGGGAGGCCGGGCACCTGGGAACCCTCCTTGGTGCGCAGGTGAGGAGCTCACTGCTTTCCCCAAGGCCCCCAAACGGCCCTGGGAGCGGGAGGCACAGGAGGCAGAGATTCCGCGCACACCGCGTCTCTGGGGTTGGGAGCCATGGTCTCCAGAAGTGGCCATGGGCACTGGTCAGTGCCCTTGCCAGCCAGACCCCCCTCGCCTAGTCCTCTGGCCAAGACCCAGAGACAAGCAGCCCAGCCCTTTGTTTTTCTGGTTGGGCTTAGTCACCGTGACTCACTCGAGAACACTAGAGGCTAGTGGCTGGACGGGGACTGGACTCGCACTCGTAGGAGTCCTTGTGGCCAGCTCTGGGCGAGCAGGCCTGCGTCTGGCTTGCCAACATGCACAGCCACTGTGCCCACCACATCCCGGATGGGAAAACTGAGGCCCAGCCAGAAGCGCTGGGGTCCAGGTTCCCAGAGTCAGGCCCGGCAGAGCCAGAACCACACCAGTCTACCAATGCTGGACACCCACCACAGCTGCTCTCAGCTGCCTTCTGACCCCGTGTTGCAGAGGACTGGCCCTTGGGTCAAGCAGTCAGGGCCATGGGACTACAGAGTGGACTGATCAGAGACAAGGAGGCACATACGGGAATGAATCAGCATGGAAAGGCAGGCATACCACTCAGCCACGCACCCCCAGATGCATCCATGGGCCACTCCCTCACACCACCCAAGACAAACCAGGAGAGTTGAGGGCACAACCAGACAGCTGGACCCACTGACCAATCCAGCACTCACAGAGCCTCAGAGACCTCAGGATTCTCCTGGAATAGGAGGCTGATGGAGGAGGGCTGGGCCTCAGGTGGAGGCCAAACTCAGTTCCTCATCCCAAGGAACCCAGATGCGGGGGAAGAAGTAAGCCCACCTGTCCCTTATCTCCTGTTCCCATCCTGGGCTAGACAACCAGAAAGAAATGTGGCCAAGGCAATTTTGGTTCAAAAGAAGGAAGACTATTCCCACAGAGAAGAGGGCTACCTTGGGAGCATGGTCAACCTTCAGAAATGTCCATGGAGGGGAGTGGCAAGAGCTGATCTTTCAACATGGCAGCCAAGGTACATAGTTTTTTCACTAGGACGTGGTGTGATGTGGATAACAGGGTGGAATTTTGATGTCAGCTTCACTATTAATTGTCCAGGCACCCACCCAGCCACCAATCTCTCCTTCCATCCACCATCCCTCTCTCCATCCCTCTCTCCCTCTTCATCCATAGATCCACCCTTTCTTTGTGATTTGTCTTGCTATTTCTCATTTATCAGCTCACCAACTCCTCAATATACCTATCCATTCGCTCATTTGCATAAACATAGTACATTCTTCTAGTCAATCATTTTAAGCAACCTTCTATCCATCCATACCTATGTTCATGTCTCTCTTTACATTTTTCCATTGAACAAGCATCCATCCACCCACCTATTCATTTATCCATCCATTCATTCATTCACCCATCCATCCACCCATCCATCCATCTACCCACCCACCCATCCACCCATCCACCCATCCATCCATGCATCTATCCACCCATTCATTCACCCATCCACCCATCCACTCATCCATCCACGCATCCATCCATCCATCCATCCATCCATCCAATCACCCATTCATCCATCCATGCATCTATCCACCCATTCATTCACCCATCCACCCATCCACTCATCCATCCACGCATCCATCCATCCATCCATCCATCCAATCACCCATTCATCCACCCATCCACCCATCCATCCACCCACCCACCCACCCATCCATCCATCCATCCATCCAATCACCCATTCATCCACCCATCCACCCATCCATCCACCCACCCACCCACCCATCCATCCACCCACCCATCCATCCATTCATTCACCCATCCATCCACATACCCATCAATCTGTTTGCTTATTTAATTATCTCAATACATGTAGAACACTCAGAAGAAGCACTTGCTAAACCTTCCATCCCTTTGGATCATAAAAAAACACTCCTCAGTGTTCATCACTACTGTCTATATGTTCACCCATCAATCAGCGTATCTGTTTGACTAGCTTGGACGATTTCTTTAATACATGTTTCTATGTCCAAATATTCCTCTGTCACTGTTGTCATTCATCTGTCCAGATGTTCTACTGTTTTTCCATGCCTGTTGTACATCACATCCATCATTTCTTCCACATGGATACCTTGACCCATCTTCCCATCCTAGCAAGTCATGAACCCACCTGTGTGTATCCTTCTGTACCCATAATCAGCCAAGCGAGTTAATGCTTAAGATCACTCCTGGGAAATAGTCACCTTAAACAGTGCCAAGAACTCCCCACCACTCACTCACGCATCCGGCCAACCAGCCCCCATTCATCTTTCCACTTGCATATCACGTATGTGCCCATCTGTCTATATATTTATTCAACAAATTCATATTGAATTTCAGGCTTTTTTGAGGTATGGGTTCAGCATTAACAAAGTTCCTATTCTTATGATACTGGCATTTTAGGGGGAACAAACAAATAAGTATATATATTGTAATATATTAAATGATGATAAATACTCAGAAAATATAAATCGGGTTAGGGAATGAGGAACTCTGGAGAGAATTGATGTTTTGTATATGACAGTCAAGGAAAGCCTCATAGGAGGGGAAAAAGCAGCTTACTTGAAAAGAGTTGAGAAAAACATACGAGAGAGAGGTGCAGGGAGCACTGTATACACACAGCACGAGAAACGATTCTGGGAAGAATGCTACATTCCAACTGAGAAGTGCCTGTTTATTTATCTATGTCGTCAACAGTCCATCAGCACCAATTCATCCTTATTGGCTTATTTTTTACCCATTTATCATTCAATCCATTTCTCTCTTGTTATATTTGCCCATTTGTATTTCTGTCCATCTATCCATTATTTATATTCATTCACATACTCATCTCTTTAGATATCATTCTATTAGTCACTCCAGTGTCTATATTCCACCTTTCTACTCATCCACCTTCCATTCTTTCCTTCTATGCATCCATACTCCAATCCACTCATTTACTCATTCCTACACCTATTCATTCATCCATCCAGCCACTCATCTATCCATCCAGCTATCCTTCCATCCATCCATCCACCCATCCATCTACCCTTTCATCCATTCATAAACCCACCCAACCATCCATCTACTCATCCATCCATCCATCCAACCATTTATCCCTTCATGCATTCACCCATCCATCCATCTACCCACCCACACATCCATCCATCCAACCATTTATCCCTTCATGCATTCACCCATCCATCCATCTACTCATGTATCCATCCATCCGACCATTCATCCCTTCATGCATTCACCCATCCATCCATCTACTCATGTATCCATCCATCCGACCATTTATCCCTTCATGCATTCACCCATCCATCCATCTACTCATGTATCCATCCATCCAACCATTTATCCCTTCATGCATTCACCCATCCATCCATCTACTCATTTATCCATCCATCCAACCATTTATCCCTTCATGCATCCACCCATCCATCCATCTACTCATGTATCCATCCATCCAACCATTTACCCCTTCATGCATTCACCCATCCATCCATCTACCCGCCCACACATCCATCTACTCATTTATCCATCCATCCAACCATTTACCCCTTCATGCATCCACCCACCCATCCATCTACCCACCCACACATCCACCCATTGTTCCTAGCTCCCACTTTTCTTCATTCACCTTTCTGTTTATTTATACTTTTCTCCATCATTCTTTCTTTTATTATTTTCTTATTTCATTTCTTCTGTGAGTAAGACATGGTTCATAGCTCGTGGCTGAGAATTAAGCAGGCCTTCATGGCCCAGGAAACCGAGAACCACGAAGGAGGCTGAGCAGAGCCAGGAGAAGTGCAGTACACACATTCCCGTGGTCCCCAGCACAGACGGATTCTGACAACACATGCTTCTCGTGAAAGCCGCAATAGGCAGTGAGGTCCCTGGGGGTGGAGGACGTCAGGGCTGGGGGTCTCAGTGGCTTCTGGGGAGCTTATGATCGACAGAGGCAGCAACCTCCAGATGCCCTGGGCACTCATCAGTTCAGTGAGTCCACCTCTCTGAGCAAGCACCTCTAACGGAAGTCAAGGGAACCAGTCAGGGGCAAGGGCCCGGGTGGTGGGTGGTGGTCATGAAGGTCAGATTTTGGTTGGGGCTGGGGCTAGGAGAAATGTGAAAGGCTTCTTTCCAGATGCCTAAGGAACAACCTGGCTGAACTCACTCATCTCAAGAGCCATAGCTCTTTCCAGGAGGGAACCGGAGGAGAGGAGAGCCCGGCACCAGCTGGTTTCTTTGGAGGCCGCCCTCCAAGAGTAGGTCCTGTCTAGGAGGTGGGGCACAGACTCAGCTGGGACAAGGGTTCTGCTCTTGCCCAGGCAGGAAGATACAGGATCTGAGGCCCCACCTGCCAGGGATGGGATCCCTGACTCACCTATGTTGCCTTTGGAGAAGCCATGGAACTGGATCTAGGACCCACCTCACCTGGCAGATGGGTCCTCCTGACACCCTTCGCGTGCGTGTGTGCACGTGTGAGTGCATGCGTGAGTGTGTGTGCGTAGACGCTCTCCCCCCACACCAAGCAACCAGAGATCCCAGGATTAGGGTGTGGGGTGTCAGGAGCTGACCCTGCCAGCCTTCTACAGACCTGCCCTGCACAGAGGAGGGCAGAACCCCAGTCCCTCCCTAGTCATTCTGGGGATTGGGCTCTATGGGGGACACAGGCCACTCCCAGGCATCCAGATAGCCCCTCTCTGCCAGTCAGTGGTGTCAGATAGGCCCCTTCCCCACCAACTTGCAGGCAGTGAGCAGCAGGAGCTCGTCCAGGACTGGCCTGGCCCCAGGGCAGGGCCAGAGGCTTTCCCACCTCACCCACCTCCTGGATAGGGCTGGGGACCAGACTGTCCCGTCCCTGGTCCCCTATAAGCTCAGCTCCATCCAGCCCTCCAAGGCGCTCTCCCAGTGCCTGGGTAGAGGAGCCAGGAGGGCTGGCTGGAGAGATGCTGACCCTGGGAAGGGGCCCATCTGGGTCTCATCACAGCCTCATCCAGAGGTCCTGATTCTGTCCACCTCAGGGGCAGCTGGGAACCCCCTTGTGGTCGCTCTGTAGCCCCGGGCCCCTCTCCCAGAAGGCCTTCAGAAACCCCCGCCGAGCAGGCTCCCTGAGGCAGGAGGGCTGGGCTGGGCTGAGGCTGGGCTGCCTCAGAACCTTAGAGAGAACCCACTCAAGCCCTTCTGCTTTGCCTGAGCTGCGCCCATGGGCTTCTCTGGCCCCTTGGCAGCCCGCATGGGCAGCATGTCACACTGGGGGAACGGACCCCCTGTGCAGGGCAGCCCAGCGCAGCCAAGCCTGGCTCCCAGCACCCCAGCTGGAGCCCACAGGAGATGCCGACCCAGCTCCTCCAGGCACAGCAGTGTGTTAGCCACACTCCAAGCCAGCTCTGGAGGCCCCCCAGGGGAGGCGCTGTTCAACAGAGCTTCAGGGGTACCTGTCTGTGCAAGGGAGGGTCCTGGACCCCCTCCCTGGGCTACGAAATGTAGCCAAGAGCCTGCATTTAAGGTCTCAGGACGCATGTGGTCGAGGGGAGGATCTGAGTGGTGGCAGGTGGAGACACCTGCCACCCCACAGGCCAGGCTCACCTGGTCAGAGCAGCAGATGCCCCGTGTGCAGGGGCCGTGCCCAGCCCACCCTCCCCACCGGCCCAAGCGCTCCCTGGGAAAGACCACAGGCACCGCCACCCGAGACTGCCACTGGCCCAGACCTGCGTTTCCCCAGGGGCTTGCTCATCCCCTCTGGCGTCCTCTCAGGGAAACCGAGGCAGAGGTGGGCAGGCAGCGGAGGGTGGGCAACTACTGTGAGACTCACAACGCCACTCTGGCCAGGCATCCTATCCTAAGCTTCCTGTCCCTAAGACCTTCCTGGTCCTGCGTGTGGGGACCAAGGACTGTCCCATAAGGGGACAGTGAAGCCATGAATGAGCATGAGGGACAGGCTACTGGCTCCCAAACCTGCAGGCATAGGGCTTGTGGGGCCCCGTGCCAGGTACCTGCTCCCACGCCGGGAAGCAGAAAGGCCAGAAGCTGGGAGAAGCCCGTGGTCGCCTGCCCCAGCTCAGGAGGGAGCGGCTACCTGGCCCCTGGGCTGGGCTGGGCCTCCCTCCTCCCCACCCAGGGGAGGCGAGGAGGCCCTCAGGGAGCGGGCCTGGCCCTGCTGCCGACAGGTCTAGACCCCAGCAGCCTGGGCAAAGGGGCTTGGCCCCGATTCTCCCACCCTCGCAGACCCCGTCCAGGGTGCCCAGTCCCCTCCAAGGGGTGCAGGTTCTGTTGTGTGGACGCCCACTCCTTAGGTGATGGCTCCTGAAGCTTCCAAGCTGCAGTTCGGAGGGTCAGAGGGTCAGAGGGTCAGAGGTCAGACGTCAGACGGCCCAGGAAAGGACCCTTCCCAGGGTGCCCTTCCCACCCGTGGCTTGTCGAGGGAGGCACTGTGGGCCTGAGAGGCACTCCAGGAGGTGGCCTCTTCTATGCAGTGAGCTCGGGAGGCCCGAGGGGAGGCCAGGACGCCTCGGGAGGTGGCCCCGCTGGTTTGGGCCTGGGTGCGTGTCAGCCAGGCGGTCAGGTCCGGTGTTAACGAGGGTGGGTGCGTGGGACCCCGTGGAGCTCCGGGATTTGGACATGTTGAATCCAGGACCCTGAGGGTACCTGGTGATCACCTGCCCTCTCCAGGGCCCCGGAAGACTGTGGCACAGTACGGGTGACCCTGCTCTGGGGGCCACATTGGGGCCACATTGGGAAGGGAAGAGTGCCCCCTGCATCAGCCTAGAATCCCGGTAGAGCCCCGTAACCCTGTCAAGTGTCACATCCTGTCCCCAAGGAGCAAAGGCAAGCATGCTGGTGACCGGCTGCTGGGCAGCAGGCGTAGGGAGGGAGCACCCAGGAGGAAACAAGGCTCTGTGGTCCCGAAGGGTGGGCCATGGGCCCCGCCTGCCCTCCCGGTGGAGGAAGACAGCACCATGCTGGCAGCGGCCCACCCAACCAAGGGACTCCACCTGCATGGGCCTGGGGTGCAGGGCCCTGGTCTCCCCTGCTCTACTCCAGTCCTGGCTGACCCTGCCCAGCCATGGCCCTCTTGGGGACCCCGGGAGGGGCTTCTCTGACACCCTGCAGAGGAAAACCCCAGTCATCTAGCCGCCTCGCAGGAGGATGGCCCCACCCCGCCGCGGGCCTTTCTGACCCGTCAGTGCCACGCTTTCCCTCCGCACACTTTGGGGAGGGTCCTTGGGGGATGCCCCGACCCTCAGGGTCCAAGGAGGGTCTGCTTGGGTCTCCGGCCAGCTCCTAACTGACCTGACGCAGGGCAGCCCCAGACCCCGGACCTGCGCCCAGCGCCTGGGGATCAGCTGTGCCTGCCAGGTCTCGGGCGCCTGGACCATGCCCTCCAACCTGGCATTCAAGGCAGCTGGGAGGGTGTGGCCAAGGACGGGCTGAGGAGGAAGGCAGGGCCCGTTAGGCCACCGAGCCGCTGTCCTTCTATGGGCATGAGGCGGCAGGAGCCAAGTCCAGCACCGGGGACGGCACGGACATGCTGGGACACAGCTGTCACCCAGCCACCCTGTCTGAGAACCAGCAGCCTGTGTCCTGGCGGGGCGCACCCTCTGGGCAGGGCATCCTCTGGCCCTCCATGGCCCCTCATGCTGACATGCCCCTACCTGGGGGACAGGCTTCATGGAGCCCTCCAAGGGGCATGTGGCCCTGACAGCCTCGGCCAGGCCCCACGCTCCCACCGGCCCAGCCTCTGCTCAGCCTCCGTGCCTCTGCTGCCATTCCGGGGCCCTTGGTACCCACAAGCTAGAGCAGCGTTTGCAGCGAGGGCTGGCGGCAGGCAGCCCTGCACCTCCCTCACCGCAGGCGCACTCAGCTCCCTTCTGCTGGCCTCCCGTGGGCTCAAGCGGAGCTGCCACCTGCCATCTGCAAGGAGCAGGGCCCAGATCCACTTGGCAAGACGCCAGAGGTGGTGGAGCCCTGACTGCCTGGACAGGGCTCTGCACAGCAGCACAAGGCAGAGCCCTGGAGGCCACGCCTGCCCACAGCCCTGCCAGCAGCTTCAGGCCCGGGCTCTCCCCATCTTCCTATAACCTGCGTCCAGCTCCTCTCCCACATCACTGGGCAGCAGCCCTACTGTCCGGCTCTGGGCCGGCCTCCAGTCCCCCAGCCCAGGCTCCCCAACCCTCTGACCGTCAGAACAAGCCCCTGGGTTCCTCAGTGCCCTGCCTGCCCCCAAGTCCTCTGAGATGGATATCCAGGCAATTCAGGCCCAGGGCCACACTAGGCCTCTATGTCTGACCACCAACGGGCCTCCCCAAGGGGCCCAGCCCTCACACCATCCCCCGCGCAGGACAGGTGTCCGCAGGCTCCAGAGCAGGCTGGCCGCCCTCGGGCTTCTCTGTGCAGCTCTGGCGTGGCTGCACCAGGGGTCTCTTTTCTTTCCTTTTTTAGCCACCCACACGCAGCCTCTGCCCAGTTCCCTTCAGATCTCAGTGGACAGCACTGGGACTGATGCCCAGGACAGGCGTCTGCCCGCATCTGGGACTCCTCCACCACCAGGGCCAGGCGACCCTCCCCATGAGGCCTGGCCAACCCCCAGGGTCTCAGGACAGAGCAGACCTCGCATGGTCCTGTGGGTCAAGAGCCAGGGGCCGGGCCCAGTTGCCCAGCCTGCCCCTTCTGTCCTTGTCCTGGGCTTTGGACTCTACAGGCTCACAGGGAGGCCACGCTGCAGAGGCAGACAGAGGGCCATCCACCTTCGCGGTGAGGAGGGGCCCAGGAGGAACCCCTGGAACCGCAGGGGAGCAAAGCCCAAGCCGTGGCCGCACACCTTACCCAGTGCCTTCCTCGGCCAGCAGGTCTTCCCGCTCCTCAGAGACCAGGTCGCTGGGAGCCTCCGCCATGTCCTCAGGTCTGGACCCCCGCCCGGTGTGGTGTGTGCCGGGGCTTCGAGCGTCTAGCAGGCGCAGCCGTCCCGGGGCCCCCGCCCAGCTAGGTTTCACTTCTCCCTTCCGCTGCAGGTTGAGGTTCGGGACCTATCCGCTTGGGTTGGGGTGTTGTTTTTTAATTTGTTGCTGCAACAGGAGAGGAAAAAAAAAAACGGTAAAACCCAAACCACCCATCAGGAAGTGTTAAGCAAGCTGCAGGCGCCCAGGGTGACAGAAGAGGGGACAGGGCAGGGGTGGGGCCAGGCAGCTCCTGCAGCTCAGGGCAGGTGTGGCCCCGCTGGGACACCCCAACACCTCCCGGGCCCCTGCCAGCAGCCCTGGCCCCCAATGCATTTGTAAGACACTGCTTCTCCCTGGAGCCCCAGGGGGCTGGCCCGCCACTCCTGACATGTCCAGAGGAGGTCTTCCCGGAGGCCTGTCCTCTTGTGCCCACTGATCCGGCGGGCCTGCTCTCTGCCTGGGGGTCACGTCCTGGGCATCTGTGTGGCTGTGTTCCTGGGCAGGCCTACGCTCTGCATGCAGCCTCTGCCCTGCCTGCCCATCCCAGTTGTTGGGTGCCATCAGGCCTCCATCTCTCCCCGTGCCTTAGACTCCACTGCCCCTCACCTCTGTGCTCTGGGTTCTTGGAACTGTCCCTGAAGCTGGTTGGAGTCTCCAGGCTCTGGGGGGAAGTCTCAGGGACTTTCCTGGGTGGTGTTGGCAGGACTGAGAGTGGACTGAGTCCATTTCCACCCTCCACTGTCCTTGGTTGGGGGGCTGGGCAATGGCGCCAGGACCAGCAAGGGGTGGTGGGTGGTGTGGGCCCCGATGTGCCGCTGGGGGACTCTGGCGGAGGTGTTGTGGACTAGGCCGGACAACCATGGGGCAGCAGAGGCTCCCCAGGGACACACCCTCAGCCCAGTGCCATCTTGCCCAGTCCCACCCAGCAGGTGTCCTGAGAAGCCCAACCGCAGGGACTTGCAGGGGTTCTGGGGCATAGAGGGGTAGGAGAGAGGCCCGGGAGGCCAGCAGCACCCACCCACCAGCACACAATTTAAGAGGCAGTGAAGGCCCCACACCAGCCCTTAGCGTGGGTGCCCCACGCCACAAGCGCTTGGCAGGCCTGAGCAGGGCGGGCTCGGCGCCACCAGGAAGGCCTAAGGCCCAAGGGCAGCTGGCTGCTTCCCCTTCACTGCCCACCCCTGGACTTCTGTTCCCTCATTTGGTTGGGGACCCCAATTCCCCTTGGTGCACGTGACCTTGGCAGAGCCCAGAGGCTCGCTCTGGGATGCCCACGTCTGGAGGCCATGCTGAGATCCCCACGGGCTCCCGGCTGGGAGCCCCAGTCCCCGCTCACCCCAGCCACTGTCCTGAGGAGACAGGAGGAGGGCGGGGCGGAGGCCCCTGTCCTCCCTCTCCTGGCCACCGCCTGAAGGCTGGCCCACTCCTTACCCTTGGGGGCCTGGAGCTGGGGCGGAAGAGGTGCCCCACGCACCTGTGTGGGAAGCAGGACTAGGGTGGCACGTCGAGGAGTCACGTCAGGGAGTCGGGGACATCGTGGAAGGGCACTGTCTTGTGCTGCATGGCCTCTCCGAGGCTCGTCCTCTCTCCTGTGATGGCCTGTGAGGCCTCGAAGAAGCACCCAGTGTCGGCACCGAGCTCCTGGACCTGCCCGCCCCAGAACCCTGAGCTCGACGAACCACCGTGCTTCATAAGTCACCCCATCAGGCATTTTGTCACAGCCACAGAGAAGGGACTAGGACACTCAGGACCTGCCGACCACTGGTTTTGGTGGGGGGTTAGACCCAGGGGTGCTTCACCACGAAGCTATGTCCCCGGTCCTTTTTTATTTTGGGACAGGGACTCACAAAGTCGTTCAGGGTCTCACCGAGTTCCTCAGAGCCCTGCTAAGCTGCTGAGGCTGGCTTTGAGCTCATCCTGCCTCAGCCTCCGGAGCCGCTGCATCAGTCATGTGCCTCCAAGCTCGCCTGGACCGACATTCTAGTCCCATCTGAGATGGTAGTTTTTACCCTCCAAGCTCTAGCCAGACCCCAGCCCTTGAAGGGGATGTGCTTCCTTGTTGGCCAAGGGAGGAACCTGCCCCTCCTGTTACGTCTGCTGAGGTCCTGACTCCAGGACCATATTTGGAAATAAGGTGGCTGCAGATGGAACTCAGAAGGTGAGGTCACCAGGGAAGGCCCCGCTCCAGCGTGACTGGTGCCCTTGTCACATGCTGGGAGCACAGCACAGCATGATGGAGGGGAGCTCGGGTGACCTTTCCACGCACAAGGGACCAAGGGCCCCCAAGGAGCAGAGAAGCTGAGACAGGGCCTCCAGCCTGGGAGGGACCAGACTGGGAGGATCCAGCCTCCAGCGTCCATGGTGCTCCAGTCCCATCTGTGGTGCCACAGGACCTTTGAATAGCCCCTCTGTCTGTCCAGTGGGGTGGGACCACCCTCCCTGTCCTCCAGGACATGTCCATCCATGTCCAGCAGGCCATGAGGATGCTGGGAGCTGGGACACCGTGGGGCCACATGCAGTCTCCCCAGCCATGGCTCCGGGCCCCTCCTCAAATCAGATGAAGTGGAGGGCAGGACATCCTGACTCTGGCCCCTCCCAAATCCTGTAGAGGTGCTCCTTCCGCCCGAGCCCTGCTCCCTGAGCTCTCCATCCAGCCTGTCCACTCCTGGGCCCTTTGCTGAGGACCCCGCCCTCTTCTCGTGCCAGGCGCAGGTCTCCCAAGGCCCACACGCAGGGAACCAGAGCAGAGTCAGCTGCAGGCCACGGGCCCTCCCCTCCCCCTCCCAGCCAGGCCCTGGCCTCTGCCCCACCTCCACTGCACCGGGCCAGCAGGCATACCAGAGAATGTCCCTGGTGGGGCCAGCACCCATCAGGCACCCGTGTGAGCTCCTGAAGCTGCACAGGCTCTGCTGGCAGCAGACTCGGGAGCAGGACCCCAGGAGCTGAGGGTCACCCCAAGAATCAGACGCAACTTTTGGTTCACTTGGAATCGTTCCCTCAAACCCTGAGGCTGTGTGTGGGGGTGGATCCTCGCCACGTCCAGCCCCTGTCCTCAGGCCTGGTGAGGGTCCAGCAAGCAGCTTACCGTCAAGCAGCACACGAGGGGCAGAGGGTCACCCAGGTGCTAGGCACTGTGGCAGGATGTGGTGGACAGCTAGGTGGAGCCCAGTGGTCCAGGAGGAAGTCGGTGAGGTGGGCAGGGCAGAGGGACATGGGATGGTCCAGGTGGAGTGACCAAGGGAAGCCTGCCGGGGCTGCAGGTGGCCTGGAGCCCAGGATTGCTGGGCAGAGCCTGGGGACCACTCTGAAGAGCTTCGGGAGGGGTGAGCTGGACAAAGTCCACCTCTGAGGCCGTCCCCATGGCTGCACAGGGGACAGACTGCAGGCCAGCCCTGAGGTGGGCAGGGGTGTGGGGCCTGGCCAGGCGGTAGGGAGAGGGGAGTCCAAGAGGCACCGGGGACAAGGCACCGCCCAGCGGGTGGACAAGGGGCTGGGGCAGAACGACATCCAGGCCCTGCTGGGAGACAGTGGCGCACCCACTGCAACTGGGGGTCGCAGAGGGCCGGCCGGCGGGGAGCTGTGGCCAGCACTGTGGCCCAGCTCCGATGTGGGAGGGGGAGGCAGTCGATGGGGCTCTGAGGGGCACGTGGAGGCTCCGGCTCCTGCAGGATGCTGGTGGCACAGAGGCCAGGGGAACGGCCGGGGCCCCGTGCCCCCTGCCCTCTGCCAAGTGGGGCTGTGGAGACGAGCTGCCCTCCTTGAGCAGAGAGCCCTTGCTAGACACCACGCCTCCCAGAGTCTTGGCCCTGGACCTCCAGGCTCGGAACCAGCATAAGCATAAAATGGGTTTCTGTCCTTTAAAGGCCCAGCCTCCGGTGTCCTGTCGACGGCGGAAGGCCTGAGGGGAGATGGGCTCTCCATGCGACGTGGGGGCGGGCCGACCACTGACAGTGTCCGGGCCACACGCCTAGGGGACAGAGTGGCTGGGCTGATCCAGGAGGAGAGCCCAGGACGTGGGGACGAGATCCAGGACATGGACCCTACACCAGGGGACCATGGCAGCACGGTGACTGCAGCCTGAGTGACCGGCACCACTGGTCCCAGGGGGCTCTGGCCTGCACCAGGCAAGCTATCAGGTGTCCATGGCCTGGCTTGTCCTGGGGACACCAAGGCAGCCTGGGAGCCAGGAAGCTGCACCGTGGGCTGTGGCCAGGCAGAGTGGAGCTGCAGGGACAGCCGGAGCCGTCTAGAGCTCATGGACGTCTCTGCGGGAAGACATGGAGAGCTCAGGCCCAGGAGGGACTGTGGGTGGGGTGTGGTGCAGGTTGGGAGAGTTGGGCCCAAGGACTGGAGGGCGCCCACGCCCCTGACCAGCACAGGACAGAACCCTCACGCTGTTCCTCAGAACGTGGCTGAGCACGAGCTGCATCCCTAAAGAGGCGAGTCACTAGCGTGGCCCTAATCAAGCACGATGTCCACCAGGACAGACACAGAGGACCAGCTGAGGACACAGGGAGGAGATGTGCCTGCATCCTGGACTCCAGCCCCAGGACAGGGGATGGTGGTGGCCGTCTGCTGCGGCTGCCGGGAGACTCCCACAGGGGTGAGGTTGGTCACGTAAGGAAGATGCCCGTAATGAGCAGTCGCACCCCTGGGCCGAGGGAGGTGGGATTCAGGGTGGACAGTCCAGTTCTTCACTGCCCAGTGTTCTCAGGCCTGGCCTGGGGAGGGTCTCAGCCACAGCTGTCCTGGGACCCCAGGCTCCACCCTCAGGGACCTGTGTTCAGCTGGCAGGGGCTGGAGAGAGACCTAGGGAAGCAGGGGAGGTCCCAGGCCCAGACCTTACCCCAGAGGGTTTCCCTTGTTGAAGATGCGCCCCTGGAGGAAAGGGAGTCTGTGTGGGGGCCAGCCTCCATGGCCTCTGCTTCCATGGCCTCAAGATGTAGGGGTAGGGAGAGAGAAGGTGCATCGGGGGGATGCTGGGACCACCACAGGGTGGAGTGGATCCCCGTAAAGGCTCTGTGTGGAGAGTCACTTCCACGGGGTGCGTGGGGGATGGACGGGTCTAGTCTGGCCAGCAGGGTTGAGGGGGCAGACACTTCTCTGCAGGCCAGTTGGTGCTTCTCTGCCCTCTAGGAAACAGGCAGGAACTCGCCCCAGGCCAGGAAGGAGTCCTGAGGATGGATTCAGAGTGGACGGGTCAGTAAGGTAAGGCTGAAGGGAGGCCAGTGGATTTAGGGAGAGGTGAGAGCCCCTCGCGGACAGTGGAGAGGCCCTTCAAGGGGCAGTAGCCAAGCAAAGAGGAAACACGTGTATCAGAGGGTGCTCACCCCGAAGGTGCCCAGGCAGTGGCGAGAGGTCAAGGCCCCTGGGGCCGAGGGAGCCTGGCTTAGTTTCACAGCTTGGTGCAGTGGAGAGAGAGGCCCAGCCTAAGCGCCAGGGCCGGGGACTGGCTCCTGTGGCACGTGGCATCAGAGCTGTGGCCACAGGACATGTGTCCCTAGAGACACGGCCACGGTGGAGAGGCAGTACTCCCTGGGCTCCTGGAACAGCCACACACAGCCCTGCAAGCTGGGGACTGTCCCCTGGAGACTGCCATGTAAGCAGCCCAAGGCGGGTGACGGACATGTGGGTGATGGACGGGAAACCCCGCCCCCGCCCCAGGGTCTGGTGGCTTTGTCTGCTGGAAGGGAGTCCCAGGGCACTGAGCCGATGCCTGCATCAGAGACACAAGGAGTAGCACCACGTCCCCTGCTTCACCAAGCTCACCTCCTAGTGGGAGAGAGCCAGTCGCACGCTGAGGAGCTAGTCAGTGGAGTTTGGAAAATCACCAGGAGAACGGCTGAGACTGTGGGTCGGGGGGCTGCGAAGCCCGGGAGCCTGGACGGCAGGAGGCCAGGGCCGGGGGCAGGCTGGGCGGCCCTCAGGAGAGACCGAGCCAGGGGACGGCGGTGGGAGGCGGGGGTACCTGTGCCCATCCTGAGAGCCAGGTGCTCCCTTCTCCTCTTGAGGCCGGGAGGCTGTGAGCATCTGGGTGCAGTGGAGTCTGAGCCCTAGACCAGCGCTAAGGACTCCAGGGCCGGTGGAAAGCCAGAGCCAGGAAGAGGGGTTCAAGGAGGTGGGTGAGGCCCTGGAGCACACCCCGGCTGGCCAGGGCCCAGCTGGTGTTGGGGACTGAGAGGACATAGCTGGGGAGGTCACTGGAGTGAGGGAGAGGCTGGCCTGGGTCCTGGTGCCCAGTGGCTGAGGTGCCACAGCAGGTGGGCATCTGGGGGTGCTCTAGCCTGCAGGACCCACTGCTGGTTCCCTCTTGACCAGGTGGGGAGTCCAGACCCCAGACCTTGCCTCCATTGATCCCACCTATGCCCCAAAGAACCCTGTTGTCCTTGCTCTGTCCAGCGTCTGGCCTCTGCTCCTGCTGTCCCTGGAGGTGGTGGCCACCCGTGTGACCAAGGGGTCCGCTGAGCAGCGTGGACCCCTCTGGCCCTCAGGAGCTCCCAGGGGCCTGCACCCTCCCGAGCAGCACGGCTCCCTGGGCTGCAGCCCCTCCGGCCACACCTTGGCCTCTGAAGTCTCATCACCGGCTCCTGTTGGCTCTTGACTGAATTTCTCCTGTTGTCATTTAAGAATTTTATTGTCTAAGCATGTGGAGAAGTTCGACTCTTTGGGAAATGATCTCAAGTTTCCAGAGAAGTTTCAAGAACAAGTACGTCACCGCCCTCGCCTCCTCGTCCCCTGTTGTCATTGCTGCCCCTCTCTGTGCAGGTGCCTCTCGGTTTCCCTTCCCTCCTGCCCCCTTTAACCCGAACCCTTCGCTCTCTCACCCAAGCACTAGGCAACACCAGCGGGGCCACGCTGACCCTGACTTCCTCTCACCGACTCTGGCCCACGGCCGGCTCCCCTGCTTCCTCTTACCTTGTCTGAGCCGCCTGTGGCCTTCCTGGTGCAGAAAGAACTCAGATTCTTCTGTGCATCTGCCGCCCAGCCCGAGACAGCTGTGTCTCTAGGGAGCCCTGGGCTTTTGGAAGGGGAGGGTCTCGGAGACCCGCCCTCTTGCTCCTGGCTCCTGGGTGTCCAGCGGGAGACAGCTGAGTGTGCAGACCCACGTGCACCCACGCCTGCTGGCCTCCTCACTTCAGCCCTCCTTCCCCTGGTCTCCAGCAGCAGTGATTTGGAAAGCATGGTTTTATGTGCCTTGTCCACTTCCCCCCAGCATGGCCAGGCACAGGTCATTTGTGACATCTGTGGCCTGCCCTCCCTGACCTCCAGCCTCCAGCACCCACACCCGCAGGCGCAGCGCCCTGCTTCCTCCTGCTCTCAGACTCACCCAGCACATCTGCCAAGACCTGCACCTAGTCTCCGTCTCCGTCTCCGAGGCACCTGATCTGCGCTCCGGCCAGCCCCACTCTGCTGCCTCTGCCCGCGGAGCTCCCACTGCTGTTCCCCGCTGCTCTGGAACCCTGGAGAAGGGGCACACTGCTCCACGCCTCCCCCGGTCACTGAGGCCTGAGGTCTCAGCATCTCCATCCACCTGCTTCCCCGGGTGAGAGTGCGGGCTTAGACTCCATCCCCCATCTTGCCTCCAGTCTTGCCTGCTCTCTGCCTGTTCTCCACCTGCTGAGATCTTTCCAGAAAGCAAGGCTGACAAGGACAGTGCCGGCCAGGTGTTGAGCTAGGTGCTTCACAGGAATCGCCCCGTTGGGTCCTTGCTCTCTGTGGACTTGTGCCCTTCCTGCTGGGGCACCTGAATCACCTGTGGGCTGCAGGGCAGCACCTGGCCAGGAGCAGAACTGGGCCTGTTTGGACGTCATCTGCTGGCCTGGTCCGCCGCACCAGCCTCCTTACCTCACTTGCTCCTTCATTAGACCTGAACAGGTGTCCACGTGTCCTCTATCCAGCCCAACTCCAAAGCTCAGGAGCTCTGCCCTGTTCTGCCCCTGCTCAGCCTGCCTACCCCAGTCATTTCTACCTGGAATATGCCTTTGCCTTAAAATGAAAAGGAATTTCCTGCAGCATCAGCCCAGATGAGAGGCTGAGTCCTGCCCGTTGGGAGTGGGGTCCCAGTGGTGGGACGCGCCTGGGCCTGGAATACCCTGCTTCCTCCTGCTCACCTCCCTCCCTGATCGTCTCCCTGGGGACTGCTCTGGCATGTCACCATGAGGGCACCCGACCCCAGGCTGGTGTGGGCCCTACTCACGGGACCTGAGGGGCCTGAGTGCCAACATACCCAGCCACATGTGCCAACGCCTGTCCCCTGCACCTGTCCCCTGCGCCTGTGCCCACCTAGCGTCCAGTCCCCAGCCCTGCACAAGGGCTCTTTCCAGACAGCTGTCTTCCCCTGCAGGAGCTGGCGGCCCAGGCAGGAAGTCGGGGCTGGGGTGACAGGATCCCCAAGCTGGGAAGTCCTCAGGGTCTTGACAGGAGTACAGTAGGCACCCCAGAGCTGTGGTGAGCAGGAGGAAGCTGTCCGCAGTGAGGCCATCCAGGGCACCGGACTGACCTGCAGCTGCCCTTCCTACCTCCAGGAACCCTGCAGACCCAGCACAGGACCTCTGCAGGGCAAAGGCTGGCAGCCTCCCTGGGCTCCCACTGGAGGTGTGCAGAGGGACTTCCGAGGGCCCACGGCACAGGAGACTGACACCCAGCCCTGCTGTGGCAGCTCTTGTCAGGGACTGTGAGGGACATTGCTCTTGCTGCAGTCAGGGCCTGGGCTGAACAGAAACCAGAGGCAAGCTCCTCTGGGCCTGGGGGTGGCCAGGCTGATCCTGCATCAGTCCTAGCACAAGATGAAGGACACGGCCCTTGCCTGGGGGACACGAGGCACCTGGGAGGGCAACCCCAGGTGACCTGCATGCCTCTGTGGGAGGGTCTGGGGCTTGAGTCTGAGGGCCTGGCCTAACTCTGCAGCCACGCCTGAAGCCAAGGTCCTCTCGGCCCCTGGCACAGTGGGGAGTGACCTCGCTAGTCCTGCACAGAGTGCGGACTCGGGTCCTGGTGCCCAGACCGGGGGCAGGCACAGCACACAACGAGATCCCAGGAAAGGACACCACGCCAGACTGATGTGTGTGGGAATTCGGGGACAGCAGACAGGGACCCAAGGGGGCTCCCAGCTTCTGGCCTCCAAAGGGAGGGAGAGGTGGGGGAGGGGAGCCTGCCAAGTCCAAGGCTGGTCCTGTGCCCCTCCAAGGAGGTTCCTCGGATCCACACACCTCTGGCGACGACGCGGTGAGCTCCCCTTGGGACTCCCCAGCAGACGTGGTGGGGCTCTCAGGGCTTTCTCTGGGCCCTGTGGTAGTGGACGTGTCCAGAGCGGACCTGAGGAAACCTGAGTGTGGCCTGGGGTGGACCCCACATGGGGCTCCCCCCGGGGCTCCCCCAGCCCTGAGCCTAAAGGGCTACAGGCCAGCAAAGGCCAGGGAAGAACCAGAGCAGACCAGTCGTGGGGTCTCAATCCTTTATTGACCACTGGGATGAGGCCGAGGCCAGGTGCCCCCATACTGGGCTGGGTGTTGGGCGCCTCCACAGTGGGTTCTGCTGGGTGCTGGGGCCTGGGGAGGGGCAGCAGGCAGTCTAGGATTCCGACTCGAACATCTTCTTCCGGCCCTCCATGCCGGACTTCTCCTCGATGTTCTTCCTCCAGTCGCCCACGTCGCGCAGATCCCGCTCCTGGGGGTCCGGGAGAAGTCAGGCCCCGCCACCCGCCCTGCGGTCCCTCTGCGGCGGGGCCCTGGAGGAGCAGTCGGGCTCACCTTCTCCGTGTCCTCCTTCTTGACCTGCTTCAGGTTGGCCCTCAGGTCCATGCACACCTTGTGCTTGGAGCCCAGCAGGGCCTTCAGCATGGCGTCTGCAGACATGCGCACCCTGCGCAGCGGGGGCCTCTTGAACTTGCCCCTCAGGTCGAACAGCTTCTGGTTCATGTCCTCCAGCTGCAGGAGGGAGGTCCGTGGGTGGGTGCGGGCGCCCGCCTGTGCCCCGCGCCCCGCGCCGTGCCTGCCCTGTGCCGGTGCCGCCAGAGCCGGCCACTCACCTCCTTGCTGCTCTTCTGCACTCTCACCTCCATGTCGTATTTCTCCTCCTCGGCAGCGTCGATCTTGGCGTGCAGCTGCTTGCAGAGCTCCTGGGGGCAGGGGCGGGTGGCGTGGGTGGGCACCCTCCGCACCCGCTGTGGCCAGCTCCTGCCCCTGCCCTGTGCTCCCCTGGGGCGCGTGGCGCCCATACCTGCACTTCGGCCATGGAGCCCGGGAGGTGCAGCGGCGGGCAGTGCTCGGAGAGGTAGTTCTGCTTCTCCGTCTCGCGGCGGCTCTCTTCCTTCTCCAGCTCAGTGGCCGCTATCTGGAGCATCACACTCTGCGGGGTGGGGTGGCAGGCAGGCAGTGAGGGGCTGCGGGCGTCCACACCCCTGGCGGCCCCCGCAGCCCGTACCGACCTTCAGGTGCTGTCTCCGGGCCGTGATGGCCCTGTTGCGCTTCTGCAAAGCGGGGCGGAGGGGGCAGAGTCAGGCCGGCCAGGCCGGGGCTCCTGCAGGCTGCTGAGCCTGGAGGCTCCAGGGGCTGCAGGGCCCCAGGGCCTGCTCCCCACCCAGGGCCTTCCTCCAAGGACTCCGCGCCTGTGGCTGAACACTTTGCCTGGTGGAACATGTGGCTGGGGAAGGGGGCTGGGGAAGGGGGCTGGGGGATGCGGCTGGGGCTGGGCCGCAGAGGTGGGGGAGGCTGGGGAGGTGCGTAGGGTGCAGACATTAGAAAGAAGAAGTGATTCTCGGGCGTCCAGGTCCCGGCTGCACTTCCCCTGCCCCACCAGGCAGCAGGCAGCCACTTCCTCTCTTTCATCAGCATCTCCGGGGAGCGGGGCACTTTCCGAGTGGTGAGTATCTTCCTTGGGCCTCACGGCCTTGCAGTGCTGCCCGCTGACCTATCCTGAGCAGGGGTATGGCCCCTCCAGGTTTCAGGCTGACAAATGGGTACTTACCTCCTCACTGTCCCAGGAGGAAGACAGGAAAGGGAGAGAAGAGAGAGTTAGTCCATGCTGGTGGCATGTGGCCACAGCGTGGGGGTATCAGGGGCTCATGGGGCCAGGGTGCTCAGGGGCCGCTGCTGTGGAGCTGTGGGGACACCCACCCCAGTGAGGGGAGGGTGGGGGTGGTAGGGGCCCCATGCTGGTGCCACTTACTCCCCCATCCTGAGGTCTGGAGCTCGGAGCCTGTGGGGAGAGGAGGGGCGGAGGTGTCGGGCCTGTGCCACACGAGGCCGCCCAGGCAGTGGCGAGGGCAGCCCTCAGGCCCACGGCCCCCTCTGCCTGCTGGCCCCGGCGTGACCTCCTCAGAGGGCAAGGGCTTGGAAGAGTTCCCCAGGGTGAGCAGCCAGGGGCGCAAGGCTCCCAAGTGCCTGGGGCAGGGCTGGAGGAGCTGCAGCTGTCCCGAGGGAGGGGGACGGGCCAGCGCAGGTGGCCGCTCGCCGTGCTGTTATTTTTAACTCTGCTCCTCTTGCTCTGGACCCAAGTGCATGCCGAAGACGCCCCTGTGGCTGGGGGCTCAGGTCCCGGCATTGACCTGCAAACTCCTGCCCATGTCCCCATCCGAGCTCATCGGGGGCCCCCAGACCCCTGCCCCATCCTGGCTACCTCCCCAAACGGCTGCTTCTCACTCCCTGCTTTGTGAAAGCCCCCAGGGAGGGTTGCTGGCAGCAGCCCCCAACACCCTCAAGACCCTGACCCAGGCCGTCCTGCAAACTTGAGAAGCTCCTTGTCCGCTGGCCTCAGTGGGCCAGGCTGGGCCTCACCTAGAGTCTGGGCAGCAGGGCTGGGAGCGAGGTCAGGCCAGCAGTGGAGAGTAGGCTGGTGGGCCCGGGGGAGGGGTATAAATGGCCTCCCCCAGGCTGGGCCCCTGCTCAGAAAGGGCATGGAGACTTCCTTAGACCAATGGGGGCACAGAGAGCCGAGAGGCCTCCCCACCTGCCCAGGCCGCCTGGCCCGGCCCAGCCCAGGCACTTGCTGCTGGCCGCGTGCTGCCGTCCTGTCCAAGAAGTCTTGGGGGGGGGGGGGCGGTTGGGCTGCTCTATTTAGGGCTCAGTGACGAGTTCGAGAATCCTCCCGTGTTCTTGTAAGGAACAAGGACCCTGAGGACACTGGTGGCTTTGCGTGTGGGCCTTTGGGAGGCCCCAGCTCACGCATCAGGGGAGCCTCCTCCACCGCGAGCTTGCCCACAGCACCCAGCTGCCTAGGTCCATGTCGGATGCCCCTCGGACTCCCACAGTCCCTCGGAGCTGCTTCCACAGGGCTCCCTCACTGCTTGCTGGGTGGCTGCCCCCCACTCGAGTCCCAGGGCTGGCTGTTCAGGCAGATCTGCAAGCCCACTCCTGGGGAGGAGTGGACGCCCACACTCAGCCTCCTGGCCCTGACCGTGCGTGGGGCTGGGGTGCGACTCTTCCCTCTGCGTGACCTGCCTCCCGCCTGGTTGCTGGAGCAGGGTGGGGCCCTGGGTGAGCAGCTGAGCCGCCCCAGCCTGCGCAGCGCCTTGCCTGCCTGCTGCGCCTTCGGCTGACAGCTCGGAACATGCCCTCCACCCCAGGACAGCACAGTGCCGCCCTGGGAACCTTTCTCTGACCTGCGGGGGCTCGGGGCCCCTCTGCCGCCTGCAGGCCTGCGCTGCCCTCTCACCCGGCCAGGGCCCTTTCCCCATCCGCCCCGGGGCCCCACCCTGCAGAAGCACCGGCCGTGACTTGGCACCCTCTCTGAGTGGTGGGGCACGTGGCCCAGCCCTGAAGGCTCCCCAGCCCACGGGGATCAGAGGAGACACGAGATGCAGGAGGTTTGGAGCGCTGAAGCCCTCCAGATGTGCGGGGATTAGGAGGTGCATCCTGGGCCAGGGCTGCTCCCCCTGAGGCCCCCAAGCAGCTTCCAAAGGTGTCTACTGCCCCCTGCTGCCCGAAAGGGGGAGTCCATAACTGCTGGTCCCTGAAGGTGCCGGGTCCCCTCACTCACCTGTCCCCATCTACAACGCCCTGTTCCCACACCAAGTCCCTGCGGGACAGCTCCGGGCCCCTCCCATACCATTGCCAGCCCACCAGATGGGAGGTCCCCAACCCCCCGCTTGGACCTGAGCCTCTTGCAGGACCCCACCCCCACCCAGGGACCAGCCTTTGGGCAGAGGCTCAGGGCCCCAGGAGTCTGGAGAGGAAAGCCTGCTCCATCCTTGGGAGGGTCCGTGGCTGAGGACAGAGCCCCGCTCTGTGTCCATGCCCCCAGGGCCCAGCAGAGCACACGTGGTGGAAGAAGTTTATTGGAGAACGGAGGCTCCTGATGGTTTCAGGAGTGGGGCACTGGTAGGCGCAGTCGGGGCTGCAGGGCCAGGAAGCCATCCACCTCCCTGGCAGGCCTTAGGCGGTGCCACTGGGCAATGGGCCGCCGGGCATGGGCCAGCATGTCTGCCCAGTGCTGCAGGGGCTGGCCGGAGGCCCGGGAGCCAAGCAGCACCTTGCCCACAGGCTCAGCTCGGAACTGCAGACCACGGGCCCAGACGGCCAGCACCAGGTCCACGCTCTACACAGACAGGCAGCATGGGGAGAGGAAGAAAGGCCTGGTCGGTTCAGCCCTGCTGAAGGTCCTCCCCACCAGGCCTCTGCGCCCCAGCCCACCTGGACCTGGCTGAAGGGCACCCGGAAGGTGAAGGCCTCGTTGAAGTAGGGGGTGGCCGTGCCTCTCTTGGCAGAGGTCTTTCTCTTCTTCCATTTCCTCCGGTTCACCATGAGCTGGACCTTCACATAGGGCTCTGGGAAGACAGGAAGGGGTCGCAGGTCCCAGGTCCAGCACAAGGCTGCCAGCCCTCTCCCGAGCGGGCAAGTATGGCCCTCACCTGCCAGCCCTGGACTCAGGCCTCGGGCCTCCAGCACCACCACGGTCAGGCGGCCTGAGCTGGGGACGTACTGGAGGGAGAAGCAGAGCTCCCCGGTCCGCTCGGGCTGTGGACGTCAAGAAGGGCTTCGGCTGGAGGACTGTCCTTGCCGGGAGTTTGCCCACACTGCTCCACCCTGGGCCCTCACCTCTCCAGGCCCCGGGGGGCCCAGCTGGTACCAACGCTCCAGCACATGCTGCGGATCCACGGACCCCAGTGGCAGACAGAGCTCCCCGAGGGGCTGGTGCTCCGAGAAGGGCTTGAAGTCCAGCAGCCGCACCTGCAGTGTGGCCTGGGGCAGCTCTGCCTGCGGGACCTGCCAGCAGGGCCTGTGAGTCGGACCCTGCCACTCTGGCCCTGGCCCTGGCCCACCAGCCTGCCCGGCCCAGACTCACGTGGAAGCAGCAGGTCTCCTCAAACACGGGGCAGAGCGTACCGCGGTGTACCTTGGTTTCATGCCCATGCCTGGCCTGAGTGGAGACGCTGACACGGGCGTAGGGGTCTGCTGTGCCCCTGGCCCTCAGGTCAGCTGCCTGCTTCAGGCCCACCCTGATCTGGGAGGCAGCAGAGTGGGCTCAGCCAGGGGCTTTCCCAAGCACCCCCACATTGCCCACTATAGCCTCCTGAGCCTCAGAAGCTCGGGGCCTGCCGAGGGGCCCTCACCTCCTGACTCCCCAGGTCATACTCCAGGGAGAGCTGCAGGCGCCCCCACTGCCGAGGGTCCTCCAGGGTGCCTGGCTGCTTATCCACATCTGGCTGCACCTGGGATCATGTCCCCATCAGAGCCCTGTGCTCCCAAACAGCAGCTCCATGATGTGGGTCAAGCCTCCCACCTCCAGGCCAGGCTACCAGATGGCTCACCTCCTGAGCTCAGCTCTGCAAGACTGGCCAGTCCCCCAACCCCTGTTGCAACACCACCTTCCTCAAGAACCTGCTGTGGCTCCCCCTGACCCACGGGCTCACCTATTCCTCCTTTGTGGTGCCTTCCCTCACCCTTTTTACCCGTTTGCCTTGCGAGGAAGGCCCTCCTGCCCCTGCTTCTGGGTAGATCAGACTGTCCCTGGGGGCCTAGTTGATCCCTAACTCCCTGTGCTGCCCTGAGCTCCCAAGGCTGGACCTTGCGTTGCCCTCTCTGTACTGAGCCCGCATGGAGCGGGGCACCAGGGAGGCACAGGCGCCTGCTCCTACCAGGTGAGTGGTGGTGCTGCTGTGGGCACTGCCCAGGCCCACAGCCTCCTTGTCCCTGAGTTGCTTCTTGTGGCGGCGGCGGCGGCAGCAGAAGGTCCACAGCAGGCAGGACACAGTGAGCACACCAGCAGCCAGGGCCACAAGGACGAGTGCCCAGCGGGGCCCTGGGGCCAGGGACCGAGATGCCTCTGTGGACCCCCTGGGACCAGCTGGCCAGGCCATCCCCACGCCCTGCTCCGGGTTCCACACTCACAGGGCGTCTGGGCGACGAGGTCCGGAGTGAGCCCTGGCAGAGCTGTGGTGCCAGCTGGGGCCGGCGCGCTGGGGGAACCAGGTGGGCGCCCCATCTTCATGCCCTGCTGGCTTGAGAGAGATGGACAAGGTGGCCAGGTCACCTGGCTGGAATGGCCACTCAGGCTCCTGCCTGCTGCCCCATCTGCCTGCAGTAACTATGCTGGGGCTGCCTGGGCAAGGAAGAGCCAGGGGTGGCCAGGGACAAGGGTTCTGGGCGCAACAAGCCAAAGGGAGGGAGGCACGGGGCCTTGGCCGA
The DNA here is from genome assembly GCF_902686455.1 of Sciurus vulgaris. Lineage (NCBI taxonomy): Eukaryota > Metazoa > Chordata > Mammalia > Rodentia > Sciuridae > Sciurus > Sciurus vulgaris. Next base: position 1,543,837 of record NC_136472.1, on the reverse strand, counting down.
AGCACCGGCTGCCTCAGGTCGGTCTCCTGGCTGCCTCCCCAGCCCCAGTCACAGCCACAGCCAAGCAGGCCAGGCGTCCCTGCCTGAGCTGGACCTTCTCCCCCACTACAGGAAGTCCCCCCTTCCAGGAAGCCCTCTCCCTGCCCCTTTCCTGGGCTCTGAGCCCTTCCTGGGTTCCCTGTTCATGGGGTGAGGGTTTCACCCCCTTCCTGCCGGGGCCCGCTAGGGTTTACATGTTCTCAGGTGGACCTGCTCAGAGGTGGACCTGTTCTCAGGTAGACCTGCTCTCAGGTGGACCTGCTCACTGTGGCCCCAGGCCCAGAGGCTGCTTGGCGCCATGGACATGGAGTTTTGTGGGGTCATGGGGGTGAGCTGGGGGTCTGGGGAGCAGGGCTGGCTGCGGGCAGGGGCTCGTTGGAGCAGGCCTGGGCCCAGGTACATTTGTTAGTGGGCGCCAGGCCAGCAGTGCCTGGGGATGAGGCGAGGTGGGGGCAGGCAGGGGCAGGGTGTAGCTGGGAGCGCCAGAACATTCCTCCACTCTGACGCAGCCCTGCCCAGACTCGCCTACCTGCCTGCCCCCACCCCTTGGCATGCGGGTGGGAAGGAGGGTGAGGTATGGCTGCCCCACCCTGCACCCCACCTGCCTGGGGCTGGGGAGGAAGCACACCTGGCCCCAGGAGCTTGGAGGACAGGTCCCCAGCTGGGGGCTGGGGTTCCTCTGTGACCCTAGGGAGGGTCCCCTCTGGCTCGTTTCCTCCCGCCCCCAGGGCAGTAGCCAGCCAAGAGTCTGGATTCCAGCACTTGAAGCCTCCCCACAAGAGCCCACAGGCCTCAGGGGCCAGCCCAGGGAGCCCCCCAAGAAATGACCGGTTTCTGGAACCCCCCTCCCTTCCCCTGCAGCACACCCTGGTTCCAGCGGTGCCCCCACACATAGCCTCGGTGCCTCGCTGCCAGTGGGCTAGGAGGGCAGCTCTGGTCCCAGAGGCTGAACAAGGTGGACCCTGCCAAGTGCTCAGGAGAGTGGACCAAGGCAGGAGCCATGCAACCCCAGGGCAGGGCCTGGGGTGTATGGGCTCCAAAAAGGGAAGTGAGGGTGGGGCTGGCTTCTGGGGCTAGACCTGCGGCACAGAGCACCCCACCCAGACAGGGACCCCTGCTGGGTTAAATGCCTGTCATTGCTCCTGAAACTCTTGATTTTTGAATAAGAGGCTGCATATTTTCTTTCCATGCTCGCCCTACAAATTGTGTATCTGGTCTATAATTTGTTTACACACCCCGATTTCATAATTTCAGTTCCTAATTTGGTCGGGGGCCCTCAGCCCACTGCCCTCCCTCTTGCTCCCGAGGATGCTCCCAGGTGGACCTGGCAGAGGCCCGCAGTCGTTGCCAATGGGTTGAGCAGGCAGGAGCCTCAGGGGGTCTCACTGGGTCCCCCAGGGTCCCTGGAGCAAAACGACAAGGTCCAAACAGCCCCCTGCTCCCTGTTAATTAGAATTCAAAGCCACCTTTTCCACACACAGAGGCTCCCGTGACCGCAGCAGCCTCCTTTGAGACTTTATGGCTGAGATCGCGGGAGAGCACCGGCAGACTCCATCTGTGTGTGCTTCTGTATGTCCGCCTGGCCTCCCTCAGTCCCTCTTGCCTGGGGTCCTACCTCCCTTCATCAGAGCGGGGCTGGGGTGGAGGGCAGGGATGGGCCCTGAAATGGTGGATTGGGGCTGCCGGTCGGGCAGGATTCCTGGGCTGGCCTGGTAAAGCCAGTCAGCAGAGGACCACAGGGGTTGGCTGGAAGCTGAACATGGAGGATCTTGGGACCCTGAGGACGCCAGTTGCTGAGCTGGGAGAATCCACAGGGTCCCGCAGGACCCCTGGGTCCCTATGGTGGTAAAGGTTCAGGCAGGCACACAGCCACCAGGTGGCGCCGTCTGCCCCACTGGTCCCCATCACTGGGCAGCAGCCAGCCTCCAGACTGGGCATCCAGGGGAAAGCACCCAGGAGCCCAGGGCCAGAGTAGCTCACATCCGAGAGTCCCACCCCATCCCAGGGACTGAGCCATCCTTGGGACAGCCTGGGATAGCGTCCTCCTTGAGAGGGAGTCTGGCCTCTCGTGCTGTTGCCTGAAATTAGTTGTCTGTCTTCTGTGGACCCGAGAAGAAAAGACTCTCTAGGGGACAATGCAGTTTTCCCAGGAGAGAGAAACAGGTGTCCTTCCCACGTTGAGGTCCCGCCCCCAGGCTCCCCCCCCCCCCCGTCCCTCTGCACCCAGCTCTGCTCTACCCTGCTGGTAGGGTTCCCCAGGCTGCCAAGATCAGCTCCCACTGTTCCCATCCCATCCCACCAGCTCTTCGAGGCCTGAGCAAGCCCCACTCCTCCAGGAAGCCCTCCAGGCTGCCAGCTTTGTGCTGGATTCCTCCCTGAAGTCCCTCCCAGGCAGGAACCCAGGCAGATCAGTGCCACTCTCTGAAAGTCCAGGCTGGGCACTTACTATTGATTAGTTAGGCCTGTTAACTAGTTTCCTCCACCACCAGTCAGCTGAAACTAGGGTGTCTTTCCGTGTGCCTTTCCTCCCAAAAAGCGAGATTACCCCCACGAGCCGCTGGCAGACCCCAGGCGCGTGGCCCCCTCACCTGATGCCCACCACTTCCCTGGCTGGCCGGCCTCAGGCCTTCCTCTCAGACCCTGGACACTAAGAGGCCAGGCCCACTTGCTGCCTGTGGCTGGAGCCCGGCGCTCCCTCTGCCTCGAGGGATCAGGAAAGCCCAGCGTGGGAGGCAGGGCTGCAGGAGCCCCACCTCGCAGCCGGAACTGCTGGCCCTCAGGAGCCGGGAAACTCCCCCGGGGAGGAAGGCTCCCCTTAAGCCCAGTCCGAGTGTCTGGGCTCCAGCCTATTTCCAGGGGTCCCTCTGGGCTGGAGAGGCGATGGGCCCAGCAGGCTGACCTGGTGAGGGGCAGACTTGGCTTGAGCAGTGCTGCACACCAACTGGGCTTCTGAGTCGTGGGGCAGACTTCTGGCCCTGCTGGCCACCGCGGCAAGCCTGAGCCGGGTGTGGCTGGGCAGGGGCTGCAGGGCACTCTGGCTGGGGCCGCCCCGAGCAATGCTGGGTGGATATCAGAGGGCCACATGGTCCTGCTTGGTCCTGCTGCCACCTGGCTTCCAGGACCAGAGAACATTCTGGAAGCCATCCTGTCTGTGCCTTGCCCCAGTTGCTAGAGTTCTTGGTTTCCCAAAGAGGGACCCCTCACCCGAGTGACTGGTGAGCCAGTGGCCCAAAGTCCTCACTGCAGTCTAGCCTCAGTGGTTGTTGCTTCAGTTGGGCCTGATCATCCGAGCTCCCCCACTGTGCCCTGGCCAGCTAATCTGGTCCAGTCACTCAGGTCCTAGGCCAGGGTGTCTCACCAAACCCCTTATCTGCTGCTGGCAGCTAGACGTGGCTGGTTAATGCTTAACGTAGAACCTGCTGCATGGGCGGGGCCCAGGCCCTGGATGCTCGGGCTGTGGGGTGGCTTGTCAGGCACTGCGTGCCTGTGTGGCTGGTCGGCGGGTGGGGCACAGGGACAGCCACGGGGATGGCCACGGGGACGGCCACGGGGACGGCCACATCCCTCCATGCAGATGGGTCTGGCCTTAGTCTGACCTCGCTGGGGTGAGAGGGGTTTAGAAGAAACTCAGCCAGGGGCCACCTGGCACTGTCCAGGGCCAACAGGGCACCTGAGCAAGCAGGCGCCTGTGCTTTGGGGGACTTGTGGGGCCCGAGCCCAGCAGACCAGAAGCCCGTGAGCGGCTCCCCAGCCTGGCTGTGTAGGGCTTTGTGCCTCCCCAGGATGAGGGCGCCTCCGTGGCGAGACGGCGTCTGAGGTTCCTGGGCAGGAAGGAGAAAACCAAACAGCGCTGGCAGCCTGCGCCCAGCCCCGCGGCCAGCCCCCCGGCCCCCGAGACGGCGGCTTGGCAGCCAGCAGCCCCGTGGAGCCCCTGGCGGGGCTCCTGGACGGGGGCTCTTCCTTTGAGGGCGCCTGGGGAATGTTTGAGGTTGGAACACAAGGCAGACACTGGCCGGGGAGCCGTGCGCTGCTGGCACAGAGGAGTGAGACGTGCCTGCTCGGCCCGTGTGCTCTCCGCCCGCACTGACCTCACTGTGCACCCAGCTGCCTGGGGAGCCCCTTTCACCTGGAGCCTGGGACGGCCTTGGGGTGCTCAGCTGGCCCTGCCCTCTGTACCCTGAGACCATTCTCTGTGTCCCAGCCTATGTGTGTTCATGCTCTGTTCACCTGGGGAGCTGCACCCCAACCTTCCAACAGCAGAGGTAAACTGGACCTCACCATCCTAGCCCCAGGGGAGAGTTTGCCCCGTCTCCTGAATATCTGGGGAGGTTACGCTGTAATCTGAGCATGTGAGGAACTTGTACCCCATCTGAACTTCTGGAGAAGCTGCACCCCATCTTTGGAGCACTGGTACCTGCTCCCCACTCTGACCGTGACGGTGTGTTCTGGTTCTTTGGGTACAGGGCCCATGTTCTGAGGATCCAGGCTTCCAGGACTGTGAACCCCACTCCTTGGAGTCCAGGTGACCTCATTTGCCTGGAGGTCTGGGGGCACGTACCCATTATTCACTGCCTGGAACCCACTCACCAAGTGGCTGGGGGTCTCTGTGCCTCCCCCACTTGCTGCATCTCCCAGGAAGATGGGGTACAGGGCCTGGGGGCCTGGGGGGCTCCTTCGGTAGGTTTGTGTGAGCCCCTCCACTTTATCCCAGGTTCCCTGTTCATGCTGGGACCCCTAGAGTCAGGGCCTCTGACCACTTGTGAATACCTGAGCCACGAGCCGATCCTCTGAGTGCCTGCACAGCCTGAGTGAGCTGCCCCGTCAGAATAGGGCTCTATTCTGTGGTCGCCAGGGTCCTGGACAGCCTGCGCTGGCCTGTGGAGCCCACTAAATCCCCCACTGACAGCTCGCGGGCCTGCATGCTGGGCCCAGGGCCCGGGGGCCATGCCCTCTTCCTGTGGTTTTGGACGCGCTGTGCCCGGTCCCTAGCACGGCTGTATGTGTCCCATTCACCCTTGTCTCTCCTCTCTGTGTGCCATTCATTAGCCTGCTGGGCGTCTGCCCACCCCAAGCGCCCAGGTGTCTGGACTGTGTACCTGTGCCCAGACGAACTGAGCCCTGCCCAGGAGTCCTTGACTGGCTTCCTGCACCAGAGAGGCCCAATGTCTGCACCCCATTGGTCTCAGTGTATGGGGCCGGTGCCCTGTACCCCATTAGTCTTGTCTAGTCCCTTTATCCCATTAGTCTGAGCCTAGTCCCTTTACCCCATTAGTCTGAGCCTACTCTCTGTATCCCATTAATCTGAGCCTAGTCTCTGTACCCTATTAGTCTGAGCCTAGTCTCTGTACCCCATTAGTCTAAGCCTAGTCTGTACCCCATTAGCCTGAGCCTAGTCTCTGTACCCCATTAGTCTGAGCCTAGTCTCTGTACCCCGTTAGTCTGGGCACTTGGGTCCCTGTCCCCCATTATTCTGGGCACCTGGCCCCTGCCACTTGCCGCCTTCTGAGCAGGGCCTGGTGGTCTCTGGGTGCCCTGAGTGCTTGCACCCCACTTTAGGGCCGTGACCTGGCCCATGTCCTGAAGAGACGGCTGGCGCCCATCACTGTTCCCTGACGTGTCTGCTGCCTGGACTCTGCTCACCTGGAACCAGGTGATCATTCACAGGACTCCTGCACCTCACTCGTGTGGACGTCTGGACACCTTGCACCCCAGCCTCAGAATGTCTGGGTGCTGAGAATCCCACCGTGGGACACTGGACGGCCACCTTCTTCCAGCTGAGGGTATAGTTGCCCAACCTCCAGGCTCTCAGCCACCAGCCTTCTGTGTGACCAAGTCCCACACCCTCACAGATCCTCTGGTCACCAAGGCTGCACAAGTCCTGCCCTCCCCTGCAGGGCTGCCCCCAAGCTTCTGGACACCACGGCCCCTCTGGGCCACCTGCAGCCTGGCTCCTGTTCCTGTGGCCCCTGCTCAGGCCCCAGGTTTCAGCCCTGGCCCCTCTGTGTCTGGCAGCCTGCTCCTCACTCCTCCACATCTCGTCACATCTAGGTGACCAGAACCTCAGGCGTCACCCACAGTCGTTGAAGCCGTTTCCACCGAGCATCGGGGAGCTGGAGCCTGCTGCCATCCCGTGTCCTCGTTCTCCCTTGTTGCCCAAGGGTTTGAACTGTGTGTCCCCACCTCCATCAGGGGCTTTGGCAGCCCGGCACCCCCAGCTGTCCCTCACTTGTCTCTCCCATGGGCCCACATTCCAGTTCCAAGTCCCACAGTGTCCTTGGTGCTGCTGCCCGTCATGGAGGCAGGCCTGGCAGCCCCGGAGCCACATCTACCCTGTGCACCTCCGTGCCCTCTGCATGCCTGGAGCCAGGCAGGCGACCTGGCCTCCTGAGCTCCGGGTCCGTGCCCCTCCCTGGAGGTCTGCAGCCCCCATCTGAGGAGCATCGGAGGGACGTGAATCCCATTGACCCAAGACCTGGGTGTCTTGCACCCCAAAACTTCAGTACCAAGTACTGGGTGACATGCCCTTTGACTGAGCACCTCCTCATCATCTGGAATCGGGTGCTATAACTCGTACCCCTCCAGAGCCCCACTCAGACGTCCCTGCGACTCACTACCCAAGTGCATGTGTCCCCAATGGTCCAGTCTCTGCACCCATTGAGTCCAGCACCCCCAGTCCCACATCTCAGGGCTCACCTAGGCCCCCGGCCCAGCCTGGGCTCCAGGTGGACATGCCAAGTTCCACTGCGTCTTTGGATGCCCCAGGCCCATTCAGGGGTGTCTGGGCTCGGGAGAGGCCATTCATCCCTGTCTCGGGACTCTGTGCCCTATTCATGCGTGGCCCTGGGCAGTCTGCACCCCGTCCGCCCCCATCTCCAAGACAGTCTGTCCATTGTCACCCCTGTTCCAGGAACAGCTGCCGTGCAGCCAGCAGGCACATTCCGGGGTTTGGCTGAAAGCCAACGCAAACCCCAGCATCGCTGGCACAAGCACCCGCAGCAGCAGGCGCAGGACGCCGAGGGAGGGCGGCCTGGAGGGAGAGCGGGACCCTCGGTTCAGGGGCATGCGATGAAAGCCTTCCCTGTCCACAGTTCCTCAGCCAAGGGGACGTCGGGGTGCGGGGCCAAGCCCCGAGACGGAGGCACGGCCTGGACAGCTGCCAGCAGGAGTGGCTGTGTGCGCTGGGTGGGAGGAATGTGCCAGATCCCTCCACCGCGGCCGCCATTTCCTGATGAGGCTGCCCACCCACTGCCGCCCAGCCAGGAAAGGGGGGCCCCCTGCTGCCAGACTTGTCAGCATCAGCTGGGGCAGGGGTGCACGATGGGGGTCTCACCTCCAGGATGCAGACCCCTGCCCCCCTCCAACACTGGGAAAGACCGAGGGAGGTGGGTCTCTGCTCCTGCACTCCCTGCCCACTGTGGCTCTCTAAAGGACGGCCCTGGCTGGGCCTCCCCGCCTGGTGATGGTTCCTGGGGTCAGAGGTGAAGAGGAACGAGTACATGACCCCCTTGTCCTGGGACTCCTGGTGCTGCATGCGTGGGGTGCCAGAGCCACTCAGGGTCCTAGTGAGACTGAGAGCCACACTCATCCTCTGTCCAGGGAGTCTGGGTAGCTCTGGTGGAGGCAAGGCCTGCCCTGAAGGTCGCCTCTCTGGGTAACCCAGGTCCTCTGGTTCAGAGCACCCTGCCCCGCGGCCCTGCCTGGCCTGCTCTCTGGGCCTAGGCTCCTGAGCTCTGGACCTGGTGCTCAGCGTCCCCCACCCTGCCCTGCTGCTCATTCAGGACCTCACCTGCACCCTCCGAGGCCGGCCCCACCTCCAGGCTCCCCAGGGGACACAGCCCAGAGGATGGACAAAGGAACCCTTTCCAAACAGGCTGGGGGTCTCTGGGGGCCAGCCAAGGCTTTCCCGAAACTTGACTGATGGGCCTGAATGAAGCAAAGCCCCATGGGCACTGGCTCGGCTGTGGGGACCCGCCGTGGGGACCCTGGGTGAGAGTTGTAGTGACATGCTATGGTCAGACGCAGGGGTCACAGGCTCGGGGCTGAAGCAGCCCTCTGGCCAGTCTCCCTGCAGCCCAGGGGGACCTGGTTTGGGCCACACCTCTCCCTGTCCAACCCTTGCTCAGGCCAGGGGTCTGAGTGGGGTGGGGCTCTCCCCACTGCCTGGCCAGTGGTGTGCAGGTCAGCAAGTCCCAGTCCCTGAACTGGCTGTGAGTGGCTCAGACTGGTTCCACATGGGTCTTCAGGGCCTTTGTTGGCCTCGGGGGTCATCTGAAGGGCAGTCACTGGCCCTGAAAGGTCTGCCTGGTCCCAGCCAGTACGCTCTGCCTGGGAGGTCACGGGCGGCGGGCTGTGCACAGTGTGGGCAGGCCCAGCCAGGCTCCCAGCTCCCCCTGCTGTCTGCTGGCCGCTCCTGACAGCGGCCTGACCTCGGCTCCCGCCCGACCCCTGCTCACACTCCCCTCCCGCCCGCCTGGCCAGCCTGGCTCCGCCCTGCCCTCCCCTCCCCTCCAGCAGGCCTTTGAGCGCCCCCTTCCGTACACAGTCCTCCAGCTGGGCCCTCCACCACCAGCCACAGCCGGGGCCCTCCTCCTCCCAGGGGGGCTGTCCTGGGCCCCTGGCGGTTCAGCGTCTCCGCCGAGGCTCCCTCCCCACAAGGACCGGCTCTCTGGGTAGAAGTCTCAGTGCTGGGGGGTCTGGGCTAGGCAGAATGCTCTGGACGGGTCCCCTCTGGGCAGCCCTCCCCCAGGACCCTCTCCTGCCCACGCAAGCTCTGGGCAGGGCTCACGGGGACCCCAGGACACCAGATCATCTTGGAAGGAGCTCTGGCCTTCTGATCCTGGATCTCCCCCAGCCTCCAACCCAGAGGCCTAGGGCCCCAAGATCAGGCTGCAGCACAGAAGTCACCAGCGGCTGGGAGAGGCGGAAAGTGGCCCAGGAGCATGAAGCCTTCACAGGGCTCCAGACACAGAAGAGCCAGGTGTGCTAGGCCAAGCTGCGGATGGTCTGCGGCGGAGAGGCCACCAGCGCCAGGGTGAGGGCGAATGAGAGCTGTCCAGCCCTGCCCTGGGCGGAGGCCGAGTGGGGTCCTGGGAGGGAAGTAGAGACTTGCGGGGAGCAGGCACATGGCGCATGGCTCCCCGCTGGTGGGAAAGTACCAGGCAGACCACCAGCTGAGGGAGTGGGCAGAAGATTAGGGGCAGGGACAGCCGAGGGGGTGGAGAGGAGATAAGGGTAGGGCGCCAGGGAGCCCCCCGCTTCCCTGGGTGGACTTGGTGATAGGGCTCCTGCCATCCACTCAGCGCCTCCTGGAAAGGCAGGGGCTGTCCCCCCTGGTGTGTGACACACCAACACGGGCACAGGACTCCCGGACACAGGAGCACACAGGACCGCATGCGCACAAGCAGGTGCACGCTATCTGTCAAAGCTGAAACCCAAGAGGCCATCCCACCTGCTCGGGGAGCCGGAAGAGGGTGCCTTTCTGTTCCCGCCTTGCTGCTTGCTTGGTGGAAACCCTCGGCCCACCACAGAAGGGATTAGTCTGGTTTCCCCGATGGCCACCAGCTCCCAGGCACCTGGCACTGCCCAGCAGGACAGCTATACACAGAGGCACAAGGACCAAGGCCCCAGCCCGGGAGCAGGTGCAGCCTCAGCTGGGCAGTACTCAGCAAGGCTCCCCAACTCCACCCTCACTCCTGACCACAGTCTCGGCCTTGGATTCATGCTGGGCACAGGGGGTCTGGGGTGGCCGGCAACTGCTACAGAACCAAATCCAGCCTCATCCAGCAGAATCAGGGAGAGGCCCTGCCACCCTCCTCCAGGCACCCTCTACCAGCACCACCCAGCTGGACAGGACCCACTCTCCGGCCCTTCTCTCCTCTGCCCAACATGGTGTGTCCAGCCACATGTGGTGGCTAAGGGCTTGCTGCCCACCTCCCCTGGACTTGAGTACCTGTGGCCTTGGCTTCTGCCCCTCCCCATAGGCAGGGGATGCAGAGACTCTCCACGGCCCAGGAGCCTGCCTGTGCCTGGGACACACTGCCCTCTCAGCCTGCCTGCCCAGCCCGGTCCCCAACAGCCACGTGGCCTCCCTCTCCTCACTTGTCCATTCTGAACTGAACCCAGTCAAGGGCTGGAGGTGCAGGGACCCCTGCCCTGACCCTGACCCTAGGCAGGGGAACCCAAGGGTCAGAGCAGTCCGGCTTAATGTGCAGCCCCTTCGGGAGGGTGCAGGGCTCAGTAGGGGAGAGTGGGGTCGGCCTTGAGCCCCCTGCAGGGCAGGGTCTTCAGGGCTGTGGCTCCCGGGTCTGGGAGGGGCAGAAGGGGAGCTCACTTCCTCATGCTCTGGAGTCACACCTGTCACCGTTTTCTTGCCAGCTTGGCTGTGTTGTGTTGTGACCTCCAGGGCACTGTGTGACCTTTTATTTCTGGGAGTCCCCGTTGGTGCCTGCAGGCACTTGGTGTGGCTCTGTCCGAGGCTGGGACATTTTGCACTTCAGTTCCCTCCTCTGTGACCCGAAACGGCCCCCGCGCCCACCTATAGGGCTGCTGTGAGGACAGAGTCGGTGCTGCTGGGGAGGTGCAAGGCGCACAGCCAGCGCCTGAGCATCCCTCTGCTGAGATGTCCACATCCAGGAGGCTCTGCCTCTGCACTGGGCCTCTCCTTGCATGTGGGTCCATCTGTCAATCACCCCACCTCTCTGCATGTATCTATCTATCCATCAGTTCATTCACCCAAACTTCCATCCAACCATCCATCCATCCATCCATCCATCCATCCATCCATCCATCCATCCATCTGTCCTTTCCTCTCTCCACCCACCTACCCATCTACCCATACACCTATCCATCCCCATCCCCATCTACCTATCCACCCAGCTACCCATCCATCCACCCACCACCCATCCACCTATCCATCCCCTTACCCATCTACTTATCTGCCCACCACCCATTTACCCATCCATTTACCCATCCATTCACCCACTCACCCACCCACCCATCTACCCACTCACCCACCCACCCATTCACTTATATTAATCTGTCCAGTCATGTCTGTCTGTGGTCCACACACCCATACTTCCATCCCACGTCCATCCTCATCCATTCATTCACCCATTCCTGCACCTCTGCATGTATTCACCCCACAGCCCTTCACCCACCACCCACCACCCACCCCTCTATCCACTCTCCTGTCGACCTATCCATTTTGACCTCCCTTGCTTTCCCCTCCCTCCCATGTCTGGCCCCACTGGCCCTGGTCCAGCGGCTCCTCAGGGCCCATTTCCTGGGCCAGGAAGTTGCTGCAAGCTGGTTATTTGTTACAAAGTCACTGCAGAGCAGGGCACTGCAGAGGGCGGGTGAGACCAGGACGGCTGGCCACGACGGCAGAGTGAAGCAAACATGGTCACCTCGTGTACACCATCTATCAAAATGTATAAACGCCTTCTACTGCTGTGCACGACTCATGGAGCAACTGAACTTCAAAATTCAAGAAAAAAAAAGACCATTGGTGACCGGTCCTTTCCCTCCCAGGAGGGACGAGACCTAGGCCAGGGTTCGCCAGCCCTACACTCTGGCCTCCAGCTATTGCACTGGCTGTCTTCGAACAATGCCACGCACTTGCCACCTCGGTTCCCGCAAGGCAGCGCTATGGCTCTGGGATGGGTTCTTCACTTCAGGGTCCCAGCCCCACCAGCCAGGGCTGGTTCTCCTCTGAAGGTGGAGCCAGAAGGCTCTGCATCTGGGCCCACTCAGCTTGTGAGCCAGGAGTTCAGCTCCTTGTGGTTGGGGGACCCACGTTCTCCCCCACGACCCCATGGCCCCAGGAGCCTATGGGCCTCTCCCTAGGCAGTCTCCCAGGCAGCTCGCTTCTCCCAGGATGGCACCATAAATACTGTGATGTTGTCCTGGGTGTGACAACTGTCCCTATGTAATACTCCACCAGTCAGGAGCAAGTCCCAGGTGCACCAGCTCTCAAGGTGAGGGGAGTAGATAAAAGCATGGACAACAGCAAGCCGGAAGCACTGAGGTCACCTCGAGGTCTGTCTTCCAGCTACCTGATTGTGGTGTGGCTGTCCTACGTACTGCAGGGTACGTACCAGCATCCCTGTCCCTGACCCCTCGGGACCAGAGCAACCCTCAGGGCAATCAGGCTTGTCTCCAGATGTTGCGATTGCCCCAGGTGTGCACCATTACGCCAGATGTATGATCAGTTAGGGGCTGCGAGGTGCCGTTCTCCAAATCTCACATCTCTTCATCATCAGTTTGCAAGACTTCTATAAAGATACACTCTCTGGGGCTGGGGATGTGGCTCAGTGGCAGAGTGCTCACCTGGCATGTGTGGAGCCCTGAATTCCACCCCCAGCACTGGGGGTGGGGGAGGGCACAAAAGATACACTTTCTTATGTCATATATATATATACACATATGATTACAAAAATCACAAACGTGGACGTGTGATCTAAGCATATCTAATGGGTAATGAGTGCCATTTCTCATGGCCTTACTCGGCTGGTTCCTCTGTGCAGGGCCTCATAATCAAGGCCCAGGGAGGGCCAGCAGCTGGCACCCATGCAGGGTGCCAGCGGGATCCATCTCCATGCAGCTGCGGAAGTCCTGGCAGCTCCTGTGTCAAAGCCAGCAAAAGAGAGAGGGCCTCTGCTTTGTCCACCTCTAAGGTCAGAGAAGGCTGGACCATCCTAGAGAAGCTTCCTGTTGGGTCAGGCCCACCACCAGCCCTCCCAGTCGGACCAGCCAGGTCCTCAATCATGTCTGCAGATCCCCCTTGCTTTTGCCCTAGAGTCTTGGCTAAAAGCAAGGCATGTGCCTACCAGCACTTGGGGAGGGCCACATGCAGCTATGTCACACAGGTCACCCCCACGGGGTCACATCGGGTGCACCTGCCACAGTGCACTTTGTTTCTAGATCTTTCCAGTAGCTGGGGTCGGAAAATAATCCCCCTTTCTGTCATGGCAAAATGTAGGCACACTCCCCATCTTGACGGTGCTTAGCTCAGTCCAGGGCACTGGGCACCCTGCTCTGCAGCCATTGCCACCTCTGCCCCAGAGCTTCCTCCTCTCCCATGCCGGAGCCCGGCCCCACTGAACACTACTCGGGTCCTCCAGCCTGCTCCTCGGCTCCCGTCCCCGTGGGTCTGAAGGCCCTGGGCTCCTACGAGTGCAGGCACAGTGCTTGTGTTTTTCCATCAGTGCCGGAGACGCACGCTCATAAAGATAAAAGGCACCTTGAAATCGCCCTGGTATTTCACGTGGAAACCCTCTTTCCTAGCAGCTGGGCGGAGCTGCCACTGTGCACAGCTCCTGCACGGCTCCTGCACGACACCAACACACACGCGCTCACCCCGCCGGACGGAGGACATCCTCAAGTCATTGCCTTCAGGACGCTGAAACACACTCTTTCTGGAGGGAGGGCCGCCGGCTTGAAGACTCACGCCATCCTCTCTCCAGGGCTCTTACCTTGGTTCCCTGTGTTTCACACCTATGTGAGGTATTTCTTGGACTTTGAAGTTTTTCAAAATGGCAAAACCCCAGACAGCCTCCTCTGTCCTACCCTCTCTGCCCTGTGCGTGGTCCTTTATGTTAACCTGCTTTTCTCTCTCACCTTTCAAGGTCTATGTAGGCTCGTACAGTTCCTCTCTTAGGTAACAGACCATGGTTTACCAGGCCCCACCCTGCCCTATCCCCACCGTCCAGGTTAAGGTCTTGGAGACTGAGGCTGGGACTGCACTGGCCAAGCCTCCCATCCTGTCTCCGCTGCACAGGACCGTTTTGTGGACGCCCAATGGCTTGCTCAGCCAGACCCCACTTGGGAACAACGGGGCAGCACAGAGGTCTGCTCTTAAACAGGTATGTGCACAGCTGCGTGAGTGCCAGTCATTCCAAGGCAGGTTTTGGTGGCCAACTGCAGCCACCTGCAGGTCCTGGTGACATCTGAGACTCTCTGCTCTGTGGCGTTGTCCCGGGTGTGATGCTGCCCACCGGCCACTCTGCTGGCGTATCTTCCAAGCCGTCTGGTCATCACCCTAGGTTGCAGGGCCCCGCTGTGTGGGGTCTCGTCCAGACGGCCTGAAGCTCACCTCGCCGTGGTGGGGCACCTCACCTCTTTGGCAGCTCTGCATTTGACACTGCTGGTGTGACAGGCAGGGGCCACCACTCCATCGATGGCACAGATGTGGATGTGTGTGTGTCCATATCCCAGCAAGGAGATGTCTCTGCCGCCCACAGTGCCCTTCCTGGAGGATGGCAGGGGAGTGGGTATCTGGGCCACTTCCTGGTCTTTCTCCTGGGAGGCAGGCTGCACTGCCACTGATATACCACCCAGAGCACTGGGCAACCCAGAGGGCCCCAAGCCCACGCTTCAGGGCCCAGCCACTCTTGGATATTATCACCAGTGCCTGTGGGCCCCCACCCCAGCCCGATCATCGGAGACATACTATTGGCTACTGCTCTGGTTGCCCCGGGCCAACTCCAGCTAGGGAAAAAGAACTGGAGGCATTTGCTGGGGAGAAGCAACCTTTAGGGCCCCTGGGGAGCAAGTGCACAGGCCCCAGGCCATCCTGTCTGTCCATCACATCCTTCCTGGCTGGCAGTGATTGGCAGGCCCAAGATGGCTCAGTGAGGCCAGGGCTGATCCCCAGTGGGAAAGGAAGCCTCTACTCCAGGAAGCCAGGGGCAGATGGCAAAGGCTCGTTTGGGACCCTCCCCATCTCAGAAGTCCCCCACAGTAAGAGGATTCTCAGGGTTCACCAACTACCTTGTCCCCCTCAACACCAGTGCAGTTTCCTCTTTGCAATCTCCTTCTTGGGGCTGTGCAGGGGCTGGCCCACCAGGCTTCTGACTCCCCTGGAGATGCAGTCCTGGGGATGAGCATGACCTCTGTCCTCTGGGCCATGGAGGACGGTGGACCCCCTGCTGGGGACACTGGGCGACTCACCTCTGCAGCCCCTAGATGTGTGCTGAGCAGCCACATTAGGGACTGAGTGGGTCCCTCCCCCAGATTCTCATGTTGAAGCTCTAATGCCCAGATTCCTACACAGGGAGATGGGTCTTCCAGGAGGTGGTCAACGTGGGCTCAGGCACAAGGACATGTGATCCTGTCCTTGGAGGAGAGGCCGTCAGCACAGACACACAGGACCATGTGGGTCACAGGGGGAAGACGCCATCTGCAGGGCTCAGGAGGAGTCTGCAGTGACACCTGGATCCTGGACTTGCAGCCCCCAAGACGGGGGGCAATGGCTGTCTGCTCTTTGAGCCGCCCACTGTGGTGCTCTGCCCCATGGCCCCCAAGAAGTGAAGCTGCAGTGCTTCGGAATAGGACGCGGGCTTCACTGGTCCTGGGGGAGGCCCCAAGGCTGGCAGGGACGTTTCACCTACCCTCCCTCCTCTCCAAGCCCCTCCTATCTCCACTCTCCTCAGCAGATCTTGGTGGCCAGCTGCATCTGACTTGGCCACAGCTACTCCTGAAGGTGTGCCCTCCTGTCCTGCATGGTCTCCTTGCAGCCCTCACTCAGCACCTCTCCAAGACGGCTCTGGTGTTTTGCAAGGCCGGCATTTCCTGGTGCTGTGGTCTGTGGCACGCCCAGTGAGTCGGCTCCTGGGCCCGCTCCCCACCTCCTTCCCTGGGTTCCCGGGCAGGGTGGCGCCTTGCATGTGATCCTTGACCAGGCATCGGGAATAAGCTCACCACAGTGGGGCAGGCAGGGTCTCTGTGGACAGGAAAGGCAAACCTGTGTCATGAGAAGGCACCAGCCCTCCAGAATGAGAGGGATCCAGTGTGGCTGCCTGGCGGCAGGAAGCAGCACAAAGCTGGGAGCTCAGTGCTGCCCCTGGCTGCTGGCAGTTGAACTTCTGAGGCAGCAGTGGCCAGCTCAGCCTCGGTGAGTGGTTGTCCACGCAGTGGCCTATGTGTGTGCTTGTGGTCAAACCACTCATGGGTGCCAGGTCTGGGCAGCTGGCTCCAAGACTCAAGTGCTCCTGGGGGGGGGGACATGTTCCAGGGGTCCTCAGGCCTGTGCCTTCTCAAATGTCTGTCCACAGCTCCCACCCCTGGATGCCTGGTCTCTGATCTGCCCATGATTCTTTCTGGTTCCTGTCCAGGGAACCACAGGCTCCTCCCCTGGGGCCAGTTCTGTCCACACAAGGTGGGTGGCCAGGCACCGATTCAGCCCCATGGAGGGAAAGCTAGTCCCCGACGAGTCTGAAGGCCACGGGGTCATGTGGCCAGGCAGCGGCCATCCTCTCCCAGTATGCCTGTCTTCATACCTGAGCACAGCGGCCCACCTGGTCCCAGCATAAGGGAGGCTGAGGCAGGGGAATCACCCAGCCCGCAGTGAGACCCCGACTCAAGAAAGAAGAACAGCAACAACTCGGGACATTTTGGAGTGGCGAGGGGCATCCTGGGAAGCAGGCAGCTGTACAGGGCCAGCTGGAGCAGCCTGGGGACAGGCGCTGTGGTCACCCAGGGAGCCGACACACCGGCTCTCCCACCTCCCTGCCGGAAACCTACTCAAGAGATGCAGGAACCCACGTTCTCAGGCTTCTGTGCAGGTGCTCACGGAAGCACTGTCCACTGCAGCAAGTCCGGAGCAACGCAAAGGTCCCTCAGCCGCGGACCAGGCGGGCTCGCCGGGCTTCATCCGCGCTGGGCCAGGGTCCACCTGCTGCAGCCCCTGAAGCCTGGCGCCAGCTCCTGACAGAAGGAAGCCAGGTGGCCTCCTGGAGCCACGCGGGTGGGACTCAGACCCGCGGCGCAGTGCGGCGGGTGACCGGCAGGTGACCGGTGCGCGGGACTGGGCGCACTAGCCGCAGAGGCCCCAGGGCAGCTGCGCCGAGGCCGAGGGAGGGGGCGTGGTGCCGCACGCGGCGGCAGACACGCATGCGCGCAAGAGCTGCCTGTGCCCTGCGCGAGGAACGTGCTGCGTTGCCTTTAATCGTATCTCAATGAAGTTGATTAAATAGGTTCCCATAAAGAGTAAGCACCGTCATCCGAGGAGCGGGACAGGGTGTGTGGCACACACAGGACTGGAAAGGACCTGCCTGGGGTGGAAAGAACTTCGGAGCACAAATGAGGGAAGCCAGGTGCTGCCAGCGAGAGTGGGCAAGTAGACGCACCGGGAGGCGCTCACCGGTGGCTGGAGAAACAAGTCACAGTGAATTAGACGTTCTCACCCAAGTGGCAGGAACCCCGAGCCGAGGAGGCCAGGGACCGGGGCGTGGAGCTGCAGGGCCCTGGCTCGGACACTGGCCCTGGGCTGACCACTACAATCATTTGGAAAAGTGCCAGTGTTGCCTCTGCGTGCCTCTGTTTACCAGGCGGGTGTGTGCTTTACAGAGCTCAAGGCAGCATACCTCAAAATAACGAAGAATAAAGGCACGTCAGCTTTTAGATCCTTAATATTCTGCAGATACCATTATTCTCAAAACGACGTGTGGGTTGCATCAGGCCTCCATCCACATATCCCCTGGAGTTTGTAGAAGTGGACGGACTGGGAGGAGATGCACAGGGCCCAGAACCAAGGTGCCCCTGAGAACGGAGCAGCCCAGGGACTCCCCATCCAATGCTAGGGCACCCTCGGGCCTGCTCCCTGCACAGTCCAAGTGGTGACTGTCCATAGCTGAGGCAGGAAAGGACGTCCTGGGTGACGTTCAGAAAAGAGGAACTCTCGCTCCCCTCCCCATCAAGTCCCGCTCATCAGCGGCATTGTGGGAAGAGCCACGGAGGTCAGGCTGCCACAGATCATCAAACAGCACCAGGGAAACGGCAAAATGTGTAACGGGGCTGGGCTGGGGCTCAGAGGCGCAGCGCTTGCCTAGCACGTGCGGGGCCCTGGGTTCCATCCTCAGCACCACATAAGAATACAGTGTCCATCTACCACTAAAAACATCTAAAAGTGAATATGTAAACGATCACTCCAAAAGCTTGGAAACGCCCACACCAATAACCACGTGGGAAGAAAGCCCACCTCACACGTGTCAGGGCGCGAACCAAGACCCACACTGGTTGACGGTCCTTCAGAGAAGACATTTAAATGCCCCAGAAGCACATGAGAAGCAGCTCCCATCCCTAGCCTTCAGGGAATGCCGCGAGGCCACAGTGAGGTCCCACTTCACACCCTAGGATGGCTGTGATTGAAAAGGTGACCTCGAGCATCCATACCCAGCAAGCAGAGCCATCGCCTGCTGCTGACAGGGACAGAAGGGGCAGCTGCTGTGGAAAACGGTCCTCAGTTCCTCCGAAAGCTGAGCACGGAGGTGCCACGTGGCCCCTGTTCCATCCCCAGGCCTGGGCCCAAGAGAAACCGAGACCCGAGTCCCCTCCGACACTTCCGTGGGAATGCCCCCCGCAGCGCCGCTCACACAGATGGAAGTGAGACCTTCCAGGTGTCCATCAGAGACCAGCCGATCAGAGAGCAAGCCCAAGAAACCAGGGGCTCACTAAGTGCAATGTTTGGGTGTGGCTGAACCAACCTTGCTCAAAAACAGTGAAATAACTAATTTGTAAGGCTTTTCTAAAAAGTAGAAATAAAATGCTTGCTGATAATCCCTCAGATGGGGGTTTGTGGCTGCCCTGGACCCTGCTTCCCGAGGGGAGTGAGGGAGCCCCAGGGCAGGGAACTCTGTGAAGGCTTCTGCGTTGTCTCATGCCCCGATCTCCCATCGTGAATCTAGCTTTTTTGATGGCTGTGCAAAGTCACAGGATTCCATCAAAAGGGGACATGCAAGGAGTCTACAAACGGTCAGAGCTTCCTGGGTGGCTGGCGCTCCTGCCTGGCAGCCACCCACCTGGCCTTGTTCCCTATAGTTTCTGTCACTTCCAGGATGTCACATGAATGAGACCAGGGCACAGCGCCCTCGGTCAGTTCCCTGTGCTGGAGGCTCCGAGAGCCTGTCTGCTGGGTCCGTGGGGTCTGCAGGGTCTGCTCCTCCGTTGCTCAGTAGCCTCCCAGGTGGGGCGGTATCTTGGGGTGTCTCTCCAACATCCTCTGAAGGCTCGGGGCTGTTCCCTGTGCTGGACGGTGAGGGCCCGTCCTGGCTGCCAGAGGGCCGGTGGGCTGTGGACACCCGAAACCTCAGAGAGGCTCCCAGCCATCTTCGAGGCTGCAGCCGGGTGGGCTCAGGCTGCTGCCCCTCCCGGTGCTTGCCAAGCCCACCTGGTGGGTAGCCGTGGTGGCTGGGTGTGGCGCTGCTGATGCTGAGTGTCTCCCGTGCCCACGTCCTTGTGTCTCTGGTAAAGCATGTGGGGTCTTCCATCCGCGGTCTTAACAGGCCGTTTTCTTTGGTTAATGCTGAGGGCTGACATGTTTCAGACACCTGAGTCTCCGATGCTTTCTCCAGGCGGGAAGCTGGCCTTCTCCTCATCTTCGTGGGATCTTTGGAAGAGCCAGGCTCCCTGGTGAAGAAGCGGGCATACCGGCCTTTGTTGACCAGCCTTCTTGGGCCACCCTTCCACGGGGTCTGTGATGGCCGCTGAGCTGACTTTTCTCCCGTGAGGCGTGCAGCCTGAGCTTTGATCCGCTTTGTGTGCAGAGAACGTCGGGTGGTTCCTCACCCTTTGTGAAAGAGACCATCCTTCTCCCTTCGCTTGCTTCAAGCCTTCTGCAAGCGCGACCCGCCTCTCCGGTGAGCCCGTTTCTGAGCCCGTTTCTGGGCTTGCACTTGTGCTGCGGACCGTGAGTCAGGCTGCATGGGCCCCAGTCTCCACCACCACAGCGTCACGGCAGAGAACTCCACCCGAAAGCCAGGCAGAGTGGTGACTTCAACTTTATTCTCTTTCAAAAAACTTACTTTGGCTCTTATAGTTTTTCTGCGATTCCATAGAAGCTTTGGACCCTGGTGGCTTTCTGATGGGGGCCGTGTTAGCTCTCCAGAGGGACTCTCGGCAGCTGAGTCTTCTGACAGTGGAGCCAGATGGTCTACCACGACTCGGGAACCTGTTGTCCTTGGATTCTTCCGGCTGCTCAGCTGAGCAGCATCCTCACAGCACAGCGGGTGGCGGAACCCCTGAGCCTCTGCTGGCACTGGTTCCCCGTCCTGGTCCCTGAGTGACGTGGGACATCTTGGAGGGCGCTGCTGGTGCAGAGGGTTTGCTCCACATAGGAAGAACCTGGAGCTTAGGAATCTCGTATTTCATGAGGAGCTGCTATTGAGCTGTTCAGCTCCGGACTGGGACCTCTTCTTTATTGCTCTGGACCATCTGCCTCTGCCCAGGGTGGACACCTTCCTCCAGAGGCCCCACAGACAGCACGGTGCAGGAATGCAGGGGCACGGGCTCTGGGTCCTCCTGTGTCCTGGCGGGCCCCAGCATTAGACTGCAGCAACAGGAGAGCGGCATGCAAGTGTTATGGGCTGGGGTCCTCCTGAGGACGGGACGTAAAGGGGTGCCAAGAGGCCTTACCTCGCACTGCATTGGGCCAAGGAGTAAGTTGGGGCAGAGCAACTGAATTCTGCAAGAAGGCGCCCCAGATATGAGCTAACGAGAGCCAAATGGAGCCCTGCAGTCTTTGAAGATAAGGATGTTGCATCTTTCACAGAATTTCATCTCCTGCTTTTAAGAAATGACAGGAAGGTCACAGTAATCTCTCTGCACCTGCTGTGTTTCAAGCATCTTTAGCTAAAAGAGCTGATGTACCAGAAAGGTTTAACTCCTTCCGTAGTGTGGGACTGGGGTGTGCAGCATTCCAGAGACCTGGGAGGAGCGGTGTCCCCACAGCCCTCCTGTTCCTGCGTCCACGCCTCGTTCTCTCTGTGTTTTGCTAGGGCTCTAACAATTTGTTAATTATGCTCCGTTACTTTTCTGCTTTTGGTTTTGTTGGTGTCTTGGCTGGGGCTCTAGCTCATGGTAGAGCCTTTGCCTAGCATGTGTGGCTCCCAGCACCCACAAAGCATGGTCGACTCCTACCCTTAGTGTCATCGGTTCCTTCCTTCCCCTAAAGTCAGCTTGTTTTCTCCTTTTCTTTCTAGCTAGCTGATTGTAAGTCTTCGTCGTCACTGGCGCAAACATCCTGGAAGCTGGACGTTTCCTTCCAGGCACAGCCTCAATGCCTCCCACCACTTCCAACGTGCTGTACTTTCGTTCTCCTCTGGGTCAGATGCTTCCTAAACGCCCTGCCATTTCTGTTTATGCCAACATCTGAGGGCTTTCCCAGACACCTCTCGAAGGCCAACTTCTAATTTCCACTGGGTTCCCACCCCGGACCCTGTGACAGGAAGCTCAGTTTCAAGGCTTGTTGGTGCTGTCTGCCTGATTTGGTGCTGGGCCAGTGCTGGTTTCAAGGGAGAGTCAGACAGCGAGGTTCCTCCTCGCCTCCTGGGGCAGGGTCTGTAGAATCAGTGCCGATCTTCTGTGGAGGCTGCAGGGTCTCCCGGGAGACCACCTGGGCCTCGAGGTTCCTTGAACCATAAATGCACTTCCTTTCATTGTTGAAGGGAGACCTATCCGTCCGTCGTGGGGCAGCCTCAGCCTTGGTGGGGAGCCAGTGCTCCTGAGCACAAGCCCCTTGGGGGCAGGAGACCAAGGTGCTCATCTGCCTTCCCTGCTTCAGTGTGATTCTGACAGGGGGCTCCGGGCTCCCTGGGGCAACACTGGAAACGCACTCCATGGTCCAGCTTTCCAACCAGGGTCTCTGGGTCCTCCAGTGTGGGCCTGGGTTGGGGTCCCTGGCTGGGGTATCTCTGGGTCCTCCAGTGTGGGCCTGGGTTGGGGTCCCTGGCTGGGGTATCTCTGGGTCCTCCAGTGTGGGCCTGGGTTGGGGTCCCTGGCTGGGGTATCTCTGGGTCCTCCAGTGTGGGCCTGGGTTGGGGTCCCTGGCTGGGGTATCCCTGGGTCCTCCAGTGTGGGCCTGGGATGGGGTCCCTGGCTGGGGTATCTCTGGGTCCTCCAGTGTGGGCCTGGGATGGGGTCCCTGGCTGGGGTATCCCTGGGTCCTCCAGTGTGGGCCTGGGATGGGGTCCCTGGCTGGGGTATCCCTGGGTCCTCCAGTGTGGGCCTGGGATGGGGTCCCTGGCTGGGGTATCCCTGGGTCCTCCAGTGTGGGCCTGGGATGGGGTCCCTGGCTGGGGTATCTCTGGGTCCTCCAGTGTGGGCCTGGGATGGGGTCCCTGGCTGGGGTATCTCTGGGTCCTCCAGTGTGGGCCTGGGATGGGGTCCCTGGCTGGGGTATCCCTGGGTCCTCCAGTGTGGGCCTGGGATGGGGTCCCTGGCTGGGGTATCCCTGGGTCCTCCAGTGTGGGCCTGGGATGGGGTCCCTGGCTGGGGTATCCCTGGGTCCTCCAGTGTGGGCCTGGGTTGGGGTCCCTGGCTGGGGTATCTCTGGGTCCTCCAGTGTGGGCCTGGGATGGGGTCCCTGGCTGGGGTATCTCTGGGTCCTCCAGTGTGGGCCTGGGATGGGGTCCCTGGCTGGGGTATCCCTGGGTCCTCCAGTGTGGGCCTGGGATGGGGTCCCTGGCTGGGGTATCTCTGGGTCCTCCAGTGTGGGCCTGGGATGGGGTCCCTGGCTGGGGTATCTCTGGGTCCTCCAGTGTGGGCCTGGGATGGGGTCCCTGGCTGGGGTATCCCTGGGTCCTCCAGTGTGGGCCTGGGATGGGGTCCCTGGCTGGGGTATCCCTGGGTCCTCCAGTGTGGGCCTGGGATGGGGTCCCTGGCTGGGGTATCCCTGGGTCCTCCAGTGTGGGCCTGGGATGGGGTCCCTGGCTGGGGTATCCCTGGGTCCTCCAGTGTGGGCCTGGGATGGGGTCCCTGGCTGGGGTATCCCTGGGTCCTCCAGTGTGGGCCTGGGATGGGGTCCCTGGCTGGGGTATCCCTGGGTCCTCCAGTGTGGGCCTGGGATGGGGTCCCTGGCTGGGGTATCCCTGGGTCCTCCAGTGTGGGCCTGGGATGGGGTCCCTGGCTGGGGTATCCCTGGGTCCTCCAGTGTGGGCCTGGGTTGGGGTCCCTGGCTGGGGTATCCCTGGGTCCTCCAGTGTGGGCCTGGGATGGGGTCCCTGGCTGGGGTATCCCTGGGTCCTCCAGTGTGGGCCTGGGATGGGGTCCCTGGCTGGGGTATCCCTGGGTCCTCCAGTGTGGGCCTGGGATGGGGTCCCTGGCTGGGGTATCTCTGGGTCCTCCAGTGTGGGCCTGGGATGGGGTCCCTGGCTGGGGTATCCCTGGGTCCTCCAGTGTGGGCCTGGGATGGGGTCCCTGGCTGGGGTATCCCTGGGTCCTCCAGTGTGGGCCTGGGATGGGGTCCCTGGCTGGGGTATCCCTGGGTCCTCCAGTGTGGGCCTGGGATGGGGTCCCTGGCTGGGGTATCCCTGGGTCCTCCAGTGTGGGCCTGGGATGGGGTCCCTGGCTGGGGTATCCCTGGGTCCTCCAGTGTGGGCCTGGGATGGGGTCCCTGGCTGGGGTATCCCTGGGTCCTCCAGTGTGGGCCTGGGTTGGGGTCCCTGGCTGGGGTATCCCTGGGTCCTCCAGTGTGGGCCTGGGATGGGGTCCCTGGCTGGGGTATCCCTGGGTCCTCCAGTGTGGGCCTGGGTTGGGGTCCCTGGCTGGGGTATCCCTGGGTCCTCCAGTGTGGTCCTGGGTTGGGGTCCCTGGCTGGGGTATCCCTAGGTCCTCCAGTGTGGGCCTGGGATGGGGTCCCTGGGTTGGGGTATCCCTGGGTCCTCCAGTGTGGTCCTGGGTTGGGGTCCCTGGCTGGGGTATCCCTGGGTCCTCCAATGTGGGCCTGGGATGGGGTCCCTGGCTGGGGTATCCCTGGGTCCTCCAATGTGGGCCTGGGTTGGGGTCCCTGGGTTGAGATATCCCTGGGTCCTCCAGTGTGGTCCTGGGTTGGGGTCCCTGGGTTGAGATATCCCTGGGTCCTCCAGTGTGGGCCTGGGATGGGGTCCCTGGCTGGGGTATCCCTGGGTCCTCCAATGTGGGCCTGGGTTGGGGTCCCTGGGTTGAGATATCCCTGGGTCCTCCAGTGTGGTCCTGGGTTGGGGTCCCTAGGTTGGGGTATCCCTGGGTCCTCCAGTGTGGGCCTGGATTGGGGTCCCTGGGTTGGGGTATCCCTGGGTCCTCCAGTGTGGGCCTGGATTGGGCACATTTTCCAGCAGATTTGGGGTCCCTTCCCCATGCACCCTCCTCTCTGGAATCCCCTCCCTCACCCACATGGGACCTCTGAGGCCTGAAAGCAGCCCAACCTGCCCTTCTGCGGGAGGATGAGCAGGTTTCTTTAAATAGTTTCAAAAGATATTCTATCCAGATTTTATCATTGCTTTCTGCAGAAAATGTGGCCTGATAAAGGCCACTTGCCATTGCTGGAACCCACACTGATCCAGGCGACTGAGCACCATCGACGGGCCTGACTGACAGGAGGCGGTCCTGGCCTAGCTCCAGAGCTGGTGCCCTGGGCCCGTGCTCCTGAGGACCGAGTCCAGGGAACTGCCTGGGCCACACCAAGCCATTTGTAGAACGTTGACCCCAGTCTCTGGTCAGGTTGCCGAGGGGTTGGAAACGCAGAACAAGAAGCACATGGCCTGAGATGCGTTTTTAAACTTGAAAGAACATTCCAAAATAGATGGAGGTCAAAGAATGAGTCGTCCTGGAGACCAAGTAGGATTCAAAACTGAGCAATCTTGGAAACAGGGCATGCACACCAGAGCGAGGGGAACACTGTTCTCCCTGGCAGGAGAACCAGGGGCCACGGGAGGGGAGGTGGGGGCTGGAACTGCAGACGGTCATCTGGCTCATAGAGTCAGATGAAGGCCTGGGATCGCCACCACCCCAGGGTTCAGAGAAGCAAATCATTTTAAAATACGACGTTTCCCCGGCGTTGGGGATGGAACTCGGCCTTAGGCTTGCTGGGCAATGCTCTACCACTGAGCTGCTTCCAGGCCAACAACAGAAATCAGTGAAATTCCAACCAAGGTGTATCAGAAGGGAGGCGGGACCCCAGTGAGCTGTGGGACACCAGGCAGGCCGAGGAAGACGGCGGCCACGCCTGCGGAGGCCGAGGCAGGAGGTGGGGAGTTTGAGGCCAGCTGGGCACCTGTGAGCCATTTCCACTCCAGCGCACCATGCCTGGCTATCACCGGCAAGGGTGGTTGTCCCCAAACACTGGAAGGAACCAGAGGCAGCCCTGAGAAACCCCTGCCTCCCCGTAGAAGCAACACGTGGGACGCCTCGCGGGAACCCTGGGCGGAGCACCCCCGTGTCCTGCTGGCATCTCCAGGAAGCAGCGGCCTGCGTGAGCTCCCGGAAAGTGTCTCCCCTGGTGTTTTTCTCTGGAATCCCAGTGTGCCCATCTGAGAAGTCTGTGGCCCCCTGAGGGAAGCACCCAGCCACAGTGTGGGGCCACTCCAGCCTGGGTTAGGGTGGGACACAAGACCTTTCAGGACTTCTTTCTCCACCAGCGCCATGAATAAGTGTTTCAGGTTTGTGCTTTCTCCTTACGGGTATGGATTTTTAAAGCGTACCTTCTGTGCAGGCACGGTGGTGCAGTTCGCAATCCTCCCTACTCAGGAGGCTGGGGCAGGAGGATCACAAGTTCAAGGCCAGCCTCAGCAACTTAGCAAGGCCCTGTCTCAAAATAAAGCAAGACAAAAAGGGTTGGGCTGTGGCTCAGCAGTAGACTGTCCCCTGGTCAGATCCCCAGAACTCTAAGTTGATTGGATAATTAGTGAACTGTGTTCTCCGTTGTCCTGGTCCGTGGATATGCATTGCACCTTGGGGTCCTGGCATGTTGATCCTTTATCCAGATCCTTGCTGAGCCTTGTGCAGCTTTCCCTGAGACTTCCCTTGAGCTTTCTAGGTGAAGAGGCACCTCATGTAGGGTTAGGGTTGGGTTAGGGTTAGGGTTGGGTTAGGGTTAGAGTTGGGTTAGGGTTAGAGTTGGGTTAGGGTCAGGGCAGGTTTTCTTCCTTGGTGTTGATCTACTTCCCTCTGGACTGGCGAGGCCTCTGCCCCACTGAGGGAAGGTGGCGGCCAGTTCCCATCCTGCTCTTGACTCGGGTGCCCTGAGTTCTTGCCCACCAGGCACAGTGCTAGCCAGAAGCTTTGTGCTGCTGGGTGTCGGTTTGCTCGTGTCATCCTGAGGCACCCGGTCCAGAATCAACACGCACTGCGGTGAGTGCCCCTCTCTGCGCACCCAGGAACAGAGCCCGGCATCCTCCTCCTCCACACTTCCTCTCCTGAGCACCCTGGCCCAGCGGTCATTCCCTGTGACCTGGGAAGACAGTCCCCGTGCTGGTTTCTGGGACACCCTGCCTGGCGGCCCCTGGTGTCCAGGCGGCCTCACAGCCCTCAGGGCTGGGCACACGCCACCTACCCAGTCACGGGCAGATCTGCACTTGGCACCCTGGGCAGGTGGAGCCAGGGATGGCCAGGTCCTCTCCTGGGCTGCTCCACCTCTGCCCTTGCGGTGGGACCTGCTGTCCCTGTGCCCGGCGTCACCTTGCTGTGCCCATTGTGGAGTTTGCCAAGCGGAATATTTTTAAAACTTTACAAAGCTTTTACGCACCCAGGTTCGTCAGCTGTCTGGGTTTAGCCTCAGGCGTGCAAAGGCTTCCCGTGGGCGGGGCTGCTCCCTGCACCGGGAAGAGGCGCTCCCCTGGCAGGCGCACCCACAACGCCCACCCTGCACTCCCGGCCTCCCAAGTGCTAAGTGCACCTCACCTGGCCCTGTCTTCCTTTGCCAGACGGGGGCTGGCGGCTCAGGGAGGCTCAGCCACCTCCCGGGTGACAGAGCTGTAGTGACCCAGCGCCCAGACCCTCCTCCACAGCCTGTGTTCCTCCACCTTTCATGGCCACGGTTTAACCCAGCGCTCACCTGGGTGTGAGGCGTGAGACACGCACTGGTCTCGCCCCAGCTGTTGGGGGTGGGCCCGTGGCCACACATTTCCCAGCACTTGGCTCCATCTGGTCTCCTCTTGGGATGCATGCTGACCAGTCCCCGGGGTGTGTGCACCAACACCCAGAGGTTCAGGCCCGAGCCCGCCCGGCCCCTTTCCTGAGCTCGGCTCCTGCGTCCAGCTCCCTCTGAGCTCCCTCGCCTCCCCCAAACCTGCTCTTTCCTCAGGGTCCCCAGCTGGGCTTCCCTCAAAGCTGCCCCCCAGCAAGTCCAGTTTGCTCTCCGTGGGAACAGACCCAGGGCAGGCCACTCTGGCCTGGGGGCTTCTTGACTCCTGTCCCTGTCTCTGAACCGTCATGGCCACAGCTTGCAGGCGGGTTGAGCTCTGTGCCCTGGCCGTACTTGGCCTGAGACAGGGGCTGAGATGCAGGAGAGACTAGCTCATCCCTCTGGGGCTGTCAGGGCCCCAGGCCCAGTCCTGCGGTTGCCAGGGTCGGGGTCCCGAATGCCTAACCTGGTTCTGGGGCTTAAGGGAATCCTATCTGCTGCCCAGGGCAGGGATGTGATTCCCAGATTCACCTTTGCTTAGGTCAAAAAATGTCCTGGGGAGCACACACAAGAGGCCAGGCCATGAATGCCAGGCCTGGACAGGCAATGTCCCCCTGAGCCTGTCCCTGGCCAGCTGCAACTGAAGGAGGGAGGGGTGAGCTCCGTCCAGCCCCAGGAACACGCATCTGCTGGACAGAGTCAGTTTCCTTCCATCCAACCTACAAGAACTCATCTCCCCGCAGGCTTTCTCTATGAATCTCAACCAGACCCAGAGATGGAAGCAAACAAAGCCCAACTGCCCTGCTCTTGGGGGTTCAGAGGCCTAAACATCAAAAGCTTCTACGGCAACAGAAACAGAGCAACCTCACTCTCGGACAATCACACCTGGAGGCCACCGAGTCCTGTGGAGACGGAGAGGCGGGGGCAGAGTATCCGCCACCGAAACGGCACACGAAACTAGAAAAATACGTACGTGGGACACAGCCCCGTGCCAGCTGAGGCCTCGGGAGTCTCCGGGCCGCAGCGTGGTGCCCCAGGTGGAGGTGGCAGCGTCACCGAGACGCAGCCGCCCTGGGAGTGGGCGGAGCCCACGGGGCAGAGTCCTAGAGAAGAGCGCGCAGGAGAGAAAGACAGAGACCTGCAGAGGGCCCTCTGGGGTTTCGGCCACCAGCACTGCACACTGGAGACCACCATCCCAAACAGGGGACCGCCACCCAAGAGGAGACAGGGAGCATTGGCGTCCTGGCCAGCCAAATGAGAACACCTCTGAGTCCACAGGTACCGAGCTGAGGGCCCAGAATGTTCCGCCAAGGCTTCAGAGTAAGACCAGCATGACCACGCCAGGACGAAGCTCCGAGGGGAGCCAGCCCCAGCCGACAGACACGCCGTGTCCACGTCCTACCAATGACGGCCGGGGAGGCGAAGAAGCAGGAAACGCCGTCTCCACGGAGAGGACGATCAGCCACGGAGGCGTGTTCACAGACGGCGGCACGAGAGGCGCGTGGACGGGCCAGCTGACGGCTCGCCGAATCTCACGTGTCCAAGAAGGCGAAGGGAAGCGAGCCTGGGCTAAAGAGGGCCCGGGAGCAAATGGAAGACCCAGGACACATCTAGGGGTTGAAGCTGTCACTCTGAGACAAAGTGACACGGGGTTCAGTTAGTGGCAGGCTGTGACACACTTCTCAAATGAGGCACAGGGGAAACGCCACAGGAACCAAGGCGAATGGGCGTCCCGCGCCGGGGGTCAGGAGCAGGCCACCACGCTTGGAATGAGAATTCCCAAGGGAGGGGTGTGCCAGCAGTGACCAGAAGGCCGCTGGCCAGAGCCGCCAAGGCTCCCAAGACACACAGACCGAGAACCCACAGATTCAGGAATGTCCACAAATAAGCACGATAATGTGCATAAACTGCAGCAAAGCTCATCACAATCAAATGGCCTAAAACCAGCCACAACCTCGAAAGCCCTGGAGGAGGAGGCAGCTGGCGCACAGAGGAGGCTGCAAAGGAGGCTGCAGACCGGCAGCGGGAGCGGGCGGAGCGGACGCCGAATGGGACCTGCAGGGCAGTGGCGAGGAGGTCTGAGAAGGAGCCCGAATCTGCCCTATCCTGCAGAAAGGCCTGGCGACGAGGGCGGAACCAGACTCCTTCAGCTGGAGGAGTCGCACCAGGGGCCCTGCAGGGCCTGCCCTCAGCAGGCGCAGTCACAGGCTGGAGATCTGGGTCTGCACAAAGCGTCTCGAGACTTGCGGCACCGAGTCGGTAAGACCTACAGCGATGTTGGCACAGGGCTGGGGCCAAAGTCCCTGCAGGTACCACCTGAGGGTGGGCGGCCAGCCATTCTTGGGACAGGCACCCCAGGGCCCTGGGTCAACCAGACAGTGACAACACAGCAGGCAAGCTAAGACACCATCAAAGGAAGAAGGTGGAGTCGTAAGAAATACCTGTGACCTCACAAAAAAATAATATCGAAAGGCAGGAGAAAAGCAAAACACAAGGACCAAAGGGGTGAACAGAAAACCCAAAGCAAGGCTTTATATTTAAATTCCGCCCTACCAATAATGGTCTAAATGGCCTACTGGCCTAAAAATCCCAATTAAAAACAAAAGTAATGGGACACAGAGGCCACACCTGTAATCTCAGAGGCTCGGGAGGCTGAGGCAGGAGGATCAAACGTTCAAAGCCAGCCTCAGCAACTTTGTGAGGTCCTAAGAAACTTAGACCCTGTCTCAAAATACAAAATAAAAATGGCTGGGGATGTGGCTCAGGGGTTAGGCACCCCTGGGTTCATCTCCTGTACCCAAAAAAAAAAAAAAAAAAAAAGACAGAAATAGCCAAATTGGATTTAAAAAAGAAAAGCAGGGCTCAACTATATCCTGCCTAAACACAGAGCCCCAAATACATGAAACAAAAATGGGCCAACAATGAGCAACTGGAAAATGAGATTTAAAACAGTTCCCATTTCCCATTAGCACCCAAAATGAGACACCGGTATAAATCTAATAAAATAAAATTTGTACAGGATCTACAGAAGAAAACCGCATAACTCATAAAACAAATCGAAGGTGATCTAAATAAACAGAGATCCCGTGTGACTCACAGGAAAGCACTACTGCCCACGGGTCAGTTCCGCCCGGCCTGGCCTGTGGGCTCCGCCCGGTCCCCTTCCACAGCTCAGCGAGCTCTGTGACCACAGACAGACAGAGTCTAAAGTCTCCACAGGAAAGCCCAAGATCCAAGGAGCCGCCGCGGTACAGGGCAAGAACCACGCCAGAGGACGTGCTCCCGGGGGCGCAGACTCCCAGGGCGATGGAGGCAGATCGTGGGCAGGTCAGAGAACCCAGGGAGCCCCAGGAGGCAGCCCCAGCCGTCCCTGGCGAAGGAGCGGAGGTGGTTCCAGGAGAAAGGATGGATATCAGCGGATGGTGCAGGGACGAGGGGACACCCATGGGCAAGCACAGCAAGCACACTGGACCAGCAGAGAGAGGCAGGAGCCTAAACCCCCAAGGTGGTGGAGAGCAGATCCCAGACCTGAGGCCGGTGAGACCCCCAGGTCCCACAGGACACCCAGGCAGGGAGGTCTCCGATGACCCCGGGTCTGGCGGTGATGTTTTAGCCGCAACATCCAAGACCCCATCCCCATGAAACGATTGGCAAGGAGGACGTCATTAAAAATAAAAACCTCTGTGGAGAAAGTTTTTGTAAAACATGTGTTAGATAAACGACCTGAATTAAAAGTAGTCCAAAAACCCTTAAAATTAAAGGATTGAAGCAATTTTTTAAATGGGCAGGGCTGGGGACACAGCTCAGTGGTAGAGTGACTTCCTAGCATGTCTCAGGGCCTGGGTGCCAGCCTGCAGATGGGTAAACAAATAAATAAGCAATAAAGCATTAGGAGACTGACTTACCAGCCAAGACACACAGGTGACAAATAGGTGCATGGAAAGGTGCTCAGTGTCACATGTCACTAGGAACTGCAAATGAAAACAAGCCAGGCACCACCACACACCTACTGGAGTATGGCTAGAATCCAGAACAATGCCATCAACAGGAGCTGGCAGGACGCAAGCCACGAGAAGCCAGGACATGTCCCGTGGGAATGCCCAGCATGAAGATGGCCTCCGGCTTCCTGCACCCTGCCCACCCCTACCCTGCAGCCTGGCAACCTCCCCCTGAGGAGCAGAGGACTGTCCACACATAAACCTGGCACTGACCCTTACAGCAGCTTCCTTCAGAAACTGCCACACCAGGGACACAAACAAGATGTGCTTTGTCAGTGAAGAGATAAACTGTGATCGGACCACACGATGGAAAGTGATAAGACAGAGTGGGATCCGAGTCACCAAGTGAATCGGAGGGAACTCAGGGCCTGGGCTAGGGACCACAGGAAGGGCCTCCGGCTGCGTGGCATTTAGGGGAAGACAACACCCTGCAGACAGCAAAGTCCAGGTGGGGCACACGGAGGGGGGACGGGACACTATGGGGAAGAGCTGCTCTGCTTGGTGCTCTAACATGGACAGCACACACATGTCACTCAGAGCACGCAGTGCAGAAAGAAGCTCCAATGAGCCACAGACTCTGGTTGATGATAAGGCGTCGGCACTGCTACTTGACCATAAAACACGCACCGCACGAGGGCAAGATACGAACCACAGGGGAGACGGGAAACGAAAGATCTGCTCGAATCTTCTGGAAATCGATATCTGTTAAAAATATACAATTTTTGTTTTTAGGGATGGAAAAAGAAATATCTAACACTAAGCGAAAGAAGCATGGGCTGGTGGTGCTGATTCCAGAGAATGTGTAGTTTGAGCAACAACAACAAAACGTGTGTGGGCGTATAAAGGGTCATTTTATAGCGACAACGAGCACTGGTCAAGGGATTCAGCAACCCCACGGGGCACCCATGGAAGCACAGGAAGCAAAGATGGCCAGCACTGGAGGGGAGGAGGCAGACTCGCGTCCCTTGGAGAGCCAGGCTCTGTCGGCGACGGGCACCCCGACCCCGGGAAGCCAGGAAGGCACGCAGACTGCAGCCCGGACTCCGGCGTGAGGTGACCGCGGAGCACATCTCCTCGGGCACGGGGTGTGCTCCGGGATGTGCCATGTTGGCCCCTGAGGGCAGTCGCAAGGCCTGAGTCCATGCAGCAGGCGGTGACGGGTCAACCGGGAGTGGAAGCTGTGAGGGGCCACTGGGAGTGGGGGTCAGGTCTGGCGACCTCCTGGCACTGTGTGAGGGGCAGCACCCCAACGCGGCCTCTGCCTTCACCCTGGGGTGACTCCCGGGTTGGGTCACGACAGGCCAAGCAGCCCGCAGCAAGCCCAGGACACTCCCTGGTGGCCTGAGAAGCAGTCCTTCCTGCAGAAGGAGGCAGTCAGGAGTCGAAGGCCAGAGACCCTGCAGTGGGGGTGGAGGGTCAGGACCCGTGACCCAGAGGGCTGCAGAGCGGCAGGCGCCCAGCCAACACCAGCAAGGACATGAGGCCTCAGCCCTCCACTCCGGGGCACTGGCTGCTGCCCACAGCAGGAGGGTGGGGGATCCCGTGCTCCAGGGGCAGCACGGGCCTCGACCCAGCCGAGCAGAGAGCCGGCCCGCCTCCGCCTTGACTGCGGTGTGGGCAGAGCTGCTCTGCTGGCTGGGCTTCCTTATGTGGCAGGCAAAGCTGATGAGCCCGCTTTATGCCACACACAGCCCAGGAAGTCCTCGCTCCAGAGGGAATCGGGAGGCATTTGGAAGATGGCACCGGCAAGGACTGCAGGAAACACGCCTCGGAGCTGGAGATGATCCAGAAGAGGGCTGGTCTTCCACCTTAAGAATCAGGAAGAAAGGAAGGAGATCGTCCCTGTGAGAGCAGAGACCTCAGAACAGGAAAGAACATCCGTGGGACCCAGCAGCTTTGCTTGGGAAGATAAGACCCTCAAGCCAGGAGCCCTGGGGGGATGAGAGTCGCTCCAGGCCCCCAGGAACAGGATGGCGGGGACCCAACGGAGCCCGCAAGCATTCCAAGGGACGGCAGCGAGCCACCCCAGGCTGACATGTCAGTGGCTGAAACGACACGGATGGGCTGCCAGGGCAGCTGCAGAAAGCAGATGAGCACTTATCTGTTCAGGAACCTGAGGCTACAGCCTCCAACCTCCCTGGAGGACAGCCCAGGGCGGCCTCACTGGCAAATTCTTTCCAATGTTTAAAGAAGAGCTGATATCAACTCCACACAAACTGTCCCAGAAAATCGGAGGGAGGGGAGCAGTTTCTAGCTCATTCTTAGGATGGCATCGCCAGACCCAGACCCAGTGCGGACGTGAGGATGGAAGATGCAGAGCACCAAGCACACACAGAGTGAGAAAGCCAGGTCCCAAGTTAAGGGAAGACAACATTCGTGACCACACAGGGTCACCCAGGAATGCCTGGTTGTTCTCACATTTAAAATCAAGGACCAGTGGTCACAGTGGCCAAACCTGTTTCCCAGCGACTCAGGAGGCTGAGACAGGAGGATTGCAAGTTTCAGGCCAGCCTTTGAAATTTAGGGAGAACCTGTCTCAAAATAAGCAAAAAGGGCTGGGGATGGTGCCCAGTGGTGCAGAGCCCTGGGCCCAATCCCTGGTCCTGGGGGGAGTCAACGGCCATACTAACAAGTGAAAGAAAAGGTGCATGAACATTGCCATAGAGACAGAAAAAGGGTTTCATGAAATCCAACCTCTAGTCCCAGTGGAAGATCTGAGCAAACAGACTGAAAGGAAATTTCCTGAAAAACAGCCCAGGTGAAGGCCACAGACAGCCTCCCTCGGAGCCGGGAGCCAGTGCTCCCCCACCAGGGGTGAGCAGGTGGCCACTCACAAGCCCCGTGAGAGAAAAAAGAAAAAGTAGCCAGATTAGAATGGCTTTGTTTGAGGAAGACATGATCTTCATAGAAAATCTACAAAAAATCATGAAAACTAACGTGAATTTAGCAGGGTTGCAGGACAGGACATCAGCAGGCAAAAATTAGTTATATTTCTATATAACAGTAATAAAAATCTGGAAGTTGAAGTTTTAAATGTCCATTTACAAGCGAGTGAAAGTTAGGCGATTTTTAAGGGATAAACTTGACAAAAGACATTTAAGACATACTCTGAAAGCTATAAAATATACAAAGAGAAAGTAAAGAACCAAGAGCTCTCCAGTATTCATGGATAGAAGGAATGCATGTAACCGTGTCAATTCTAACATGATCTCTAGATTCAACCTGAATCCCTCAGGCTGGTTTCTTTTGTAGAAATTGACAAGCCGATATTAAAATTTTTTATAGAAATACAAAGGAACTAAAACAACTTTGGAAAAAAAAAAAGTTGGTTGAATCGCCTACTTGACACGGAGGTTATCACAGGAACCAAGACCAAGTAGCCTTGGTGGAAGCAGAGGAACAGGGGAGGGTGGCTCAGTGCACACCCACCCTGGGCTCCATCCTGGCCTGTGTATATCAAAAAGAGCACCCT
Organism: Sciurus vulgaris; assembly: GCF_902686455.1. NCBI lineage: Eukaryota > Metazoa > Chordata > Mammalia > Rodentia > Sciuridae > Sciurus > Sciurus vulgaris. The sequence continues at coordinate 1,509,456 of NC_136472.1, read as the reverse complement.
GAAATAGAGCCACACAAATGGCCAACGGATTTTCATCCACTGCTGAGGCGATTCAACAGGGAGAGGATTCTCGTTTAAACAAACAGGTTGGAATGGCCGTCTAAGGTAGGAGTTCAGGAATACCAAGATGTCGGAGACAGATATAAGAGAAGCTGCTGGAGGACAAGACAAGGAAACAGTCCTGCCCTGTTTATAATGAATCCCATTACCGTGACAACTCCCACCACTGAGGACTAATCTCCATGACAGCTGCCACAGGTTCAAATCTTCACCCACGGGGTGAAGTGGGCGGTTTCCTAGTGAGGTTTTCTAAAGTAACCAAAGAGGGGGTTGGAAAGCATTCTAATCAGGTCTCGTCAGATAACCAATGGGAGGAAAGGGGCAAGACCTTCAACCAGGTCCGTCCAGGCAAGGGCCCGGCCCACAGCTCAGAAGGTAAGACCCTCATTTCCAGACACTGGGGCCTCTCTCCCGCTTGTCCCATCCGCTCTACCTAATGGAGTGCTACCTTCACCTTCAGTAAAGCTGTACTCTGTTACTTCTGGGTGTCTCCCTCAATTCTTTGTCCAGAATACAAGGACCTGGACTTGGACTGGACATCCCGACCGTAACAGTGGGATGTCATAAGAATGAAGGACAATCCTTAGGTCACATCAATATAGAAATTAACTCAAGACGGATCATAGACCTAAAGTAAGAAGCAAAACTATGATGCTTCTTGAAGAAAACAGGAGAAAATCTCACTCAAATTCAGCGAATATTTGTTAGATATAGCCTGCAATAGTGTTAAAGAAAAAAATCAGTAATTTAGACTTTATAAAAAATTTTTCAAACTTCCGTTCTTTGAAAGACCCTATCACAAGAGTGAAAAGCCAAGACATGGAAGGAAATCATCTGCAAAAATACTGTATTTGATAAACGGCTGCAGTAAATAACAAACGCTTTCCTCTCGATAACAGGATAAACAGCACAACATGTGAAGGAGCAAAAGGTTCGGATGAGCAGCCCCAGTGGAGAGAAGGTGCCAAGCTCAGACCCCTGAGGTCAGTGTAGACCAAGACTGCAGACCCCACCTCACCCCTGTGAGCTGCCCAGGCTGGAGCAGTGGAAAGGGCACAAGGACTCACAGACAACACGTGGATGTGCATTGAAGATGACCCGTGCATCACCACGCAGCCTGCAAGCCTCAGAGTCCAGACCACAGGTCCCCGTGAAGACTCTTGCCGGACTATCTCCACTTCCCAGCACTGCCCCGCTGGAATCCACCTCAAGACCATCCACCGCTACGTGGGCAAACACTGTGGTATCCGCATGTGGCAGAAAGTCATGCAGCAATTGAACTTAGTGGGGCAGTGACTGCGGAAGGCAGAGAGGGACAGCCCCACCCCACCCAAGAGGCCTGTTCAAATCCCTGTGGTCCCAGGGGGATGGAGACTGCCGGTGCTGACCTCCCAGGAGATAATCCTGGATTATCTGAGGGCACAATGCAATCACAAGGCGCTGAGGCTCCAGGAGTGACCTGGAGCTGGTGCTGGGGTGAGGGGCCGGGAAGAGCTGCCCTGCGGAGCCTCCAGGGGGGCACAGCTGCCCGACACCCCGACCTCGTCCAAGGGAAGCCCCCTGGGCATTCTGACTCCAGAGTCCCAGGGTAATAGAAGTGCTGGTTTACTTCCCTGAGGGGAGAGCACGGCCAGCGGGCGTGTCCACGTGTGCGGTGACAGGAGGGACTCCAGATGCCCTCCCTGAATGCAAGAAGCCAGACAAAGGCACCAGGCCTCCAACTCCGTCTACATAAGAAGACCCAGCTCAATGGGTGTCCCCAGTCACGGGAGCCAGGGGGGGCAGGCAGGGGACAGAAGCTGGGGTGGGTGCTCGTCACCCTGGGTCTGTAGTCGTTCCTGGGCATGTGCCTCAGCGCTCACCAGACGGTGCCCACAGGCCACACATAGATTGGTGCATATCAATGACCTTTTGAGTGAAATGGCAATGAAGTCCCCACCACTGGACACAGTGGGCAGCAGAGATCCTGGGGTCTCACGTCTCCCGGGAAAGGCGCCAGGCGCTGGCTGGAGCTGGGCACAGAGCGCCAAGGTTGAGGCAGGACATGAGGCACCACTGGGCATCTGCAGACAGCAAGCTGGGCAGAGGGTCAGCACTGGCCAGCAGGATCCCCAGGAAGGCGTGGCCCAGGCCAAGGAGGCAGACTGAGGGGTCTTGGGTGGGAGGGCCTGTCCTCTCCAATGACACCAGGGGTCGTGGGGGTCGTGGGCGAGGAGGGCCGCAGACTCAGCCTCACACTGAACTCCGTCCTGCTATGACCACATCATCCTGGGGAGAGGATGGCCATGGGGCTGGTGCCCACTGCTGAGAGCCATGGTCCTGGGGATGTGGGGCCAGAGGAAGGCGTGGGGAGCCGGGTGCTGGCACCAAGGCCAGCCGCATGTGACACCCGGGGGGACAGCGGAACTTTTCATGGAGAGGAGGAAGTGGCTGGCTGGACTGCAGACTGCAGGGAGGGTCATGTGCTCGGAGGTCAGCACCCGGGCCAGCAGCAGGGAGGGGACAGGGTCCAGACGCATGCCAGCCACTGACACCTCCCTCCTGCCGGCTCTCCACCCCACACTTGCCCATCATGCTAGCCCTGCTCACCCGTGGAGGTGGACCCTCTCCCTCGCCAGGCTCAGAGTAGCCCCAGGTGGGGCCTGTCCCCCCACCTCCTGTCCTGTGACCCCGGACATGCTCTCCAGCAGCCTGGCTTCCTCCCGTGTCCTCGTGCTGTTCTGGCTGCCCCTCTGAGGGGCACCCTGGCCACCCACCCGGAGGAGTGAAGCACCCTGGTGAGCCCTGGAGGGAAAGCCCGGCTTCCCAACCTCCCGGGGCCACCGTGCGTGCGGCCACGTCCTCGACCCAGCTGCAGCAGCCGCAGGGCCTGGGTCTCTATGACCCCTCCCCAGGGCAGGCCTGGGACACCAGAGCCCCTCTCCCCACCGGCGATCGCCATGGCCACCCACCCTCTGTGTGGGACTGGTCCTGGGAAAGGCCCTGCCCCGTACCCTGACCAAGCAGGCGTCCAAGAGGCATCTGGGCAGACGGGCCTTGCTGGGCTCCTCCTCGGCCGGTGCCTGGAAGCCCATCTCATCTCCACAGGCTGCCCGAGTGCCACCAGACCTGAGGTGAAAGTGGACACTTCCCCTGTCTTTGGGTCAGCTGGGCACACGGCCGCCTCCAGAGCCAGGCTTCCTGTGAGCAGTGGGCAGGGGCCTGGGGGTCAGGCCTGGGCCCCTTCAGGATGGAAAACGGAGGCCTGGCCTTGCCTCCTGTGGGCACAGGCCCATCCCAGGCTCCCAGCCCTGCTCCGCCTCAGTGCCCCACGGCCACGGCCACCTGAGCCGTCCAGCCGCTCTCATCCCCCTGGGAAGAGTCAGGACCCTGGTCACGCCCACCACCCCCGGCCCTTCTGAGCCTCCACTCCAGAAAAGGGGGCGTTGCGCCCCCGACCTGTTTGCTCGGCTGGTCGGGAGGGGCAGCCTAGGGGAGCAGGCGTCCCCGGAGCAGGCGGGCGATGACCCATCATGGGCCCACTTGGCCACAGGCCTTGTGGCTTGGGAGGCAGTGGAGGGGCAGCAGAGGGTGGAAGGCCTTTCCCGTGGTGGAACGAGCTCCAGGCCACGAGGAGCAGGTCCCAGCTCTGCAGGGCCAGACCCAGCCTGGCTCAGAGCAACAGCCCCTCCCCTGGCCCACCACAGGGCAATGTGGACGTGGCCCTGCCCTCAGGGTCAGGAGCTGGAACAAGCCGCAGGGCGGGCACTTGTCCCGCCCCATCCTCAAGGACACCGTGGAAAGACTAAGGGCCGTGGAGGCCAGGTGACCAGGCCCCTCCTGGTGGGATGTTAGATTCCTCTAAGACCCACTGACCCAGGGCAGCAGAGGGGGAGTCAGGGTGGACAGCTGGTTGCCCATGGCCTCCGCCACTTCTGGGGGTGGAGGTGAGTGCAGATGCTCAGGTGGTACCCAGGGAGGACCCCAGCTCCCATGCAGAAGCCACAGCCTGTTCCAGGAAGCAGCTGGAGGGCCGGCCCGAGCTCCAGGGAGCCACGGGTTGCTCAACCCCATCTGCCGGGAACCCACACCAAGCGAGCTGCTCCGGCCAGCCCGGCCCAGCAAGGTCAGCACCTCAGTCCCATGGCAGTCCTGCTAGCTGGCAAGCCCATCGAGCCAGGGCCATCCGCTACCCACCCAAGCAGCCCCATCCCCCAAGCCACCCAGCTCAGCCCCCGTGGTCCTGTGTGTGCCAGATAAGGCGGCCCCAGTCCCTGCCCCACCAGCCTCTGGGCTGGGCCTCCACCGTGGCCCCCATTCAGCCCACCCTGCACACCAGGAGGCCTCGGGACGGGGCCTCCCAGCCCCGTCTCGGACCTCTGGCTCAGCCTTACTCTCACAGGGACCACCCCCGCCCTGGGCAACTTCAAACTCTGCGCAGACTCCACCTGCCGGGTCCCACCTTGCCCTGCACACCCTCAGTCTAGGAGATGCCAGTGGCCGGCGCCACCTGCGGGAACCTGCTCTCTGGGCCCGGGAGGTTCTGCTCCTCCCTGAAGTCTCTCTTCCAACCAACGGCAACGCCGTGGACAGAAGCACCCCCTCCCCAGGTGCCTGCACCCCACCCCGGCCTCTGACCATCAGAGGTGTGACTGAAGACAGGACCCCAGATGGGAGAGCATCCTGGTCCCCCGGTGGGTCAGCATGATCTCGGAGGAGGCAATGGACAGGGCAGATGGCTCCAAGGAAGGAGGGGCACAGCCCAGGGCTCAGTGGCCTCCAGCAGCCACAGAGGACGGGGACACACGGAGCGCCCAGGAGGGCCCTGGATGCCTTGACTGCAGCCCAGCGAGGCTGACCTCAGACTTCTGGCCTCCAGAACTGGGAGCAGGAACCGGGCTGTTCCGCTGTGGTCATTCAGACAGCGGCTTTCTTCCCGCACTGACTCCAGAACTGGGGCAGCCTCACCTCTGGGAGGGACAGAGGGGAAGCAGATGCTGCCTCCCTTCCTCACGCCCTCGTTGCTCTTCCTGCCACCTGTCCCTCATCCCACTCTTGTTTTACTTGGGGAGGGGGCACCAGGGATTGAACTCAGGGACACTCAATCACTGAGCCACACCCCAGCCCTAGTTTGTATTTTATTTAGAGACAGATCTCACTGAGTTGCTTAGCACCTGGCTTTTGCTGAGGTTGGCTTTGAACTCATGATCCTCCTGCCTCAGCCTCCCGAGCCACTGGGATTACAGGCACGGCCACTGTGCCCAGCTGCCCTTGTCCCATGCTTGTCGTCTGCTGCGTGCCAGGCATGGGCTCCACAGCAGAGCTGCACACCAGCCCCCTCCTAGGCCCAGGTCCGTATGGATCCAGACCATCCCTTCCCACCTGCAGACTGCCCCTTCCTGGTTGGCGGCCACACTACAGGGCAGGGCCACTCCCAGTCACTGCTCTGACCCCTGGCCTGCCGTGCTGCCCACTGCTGGCTTGACCCTCGCTCCAAGCTCCCTCACAAGCCTGCAGACCACACACTTCCACCCCTCCCTGTTGGAGGCTGTGACGGGCCCCCCCCTGCACACCCAGCCCTGCCCGCCATGGGCCAGTCCAGCTCTGCTGCCTGGCACACCAGCCCCCAGCTAGGTGGCCCCAGGGGACCTTCCCTGATCCCATCTGCACTCACCATGGTCCTCCCAAGACAGGCACAGTGGGATGTGGAGAGAGACACACACACACAGACACAGGGAGAGAGGTTGAGAGACAGAGATAGATTTATTTTAAAGAACTGGCTCGTGCAATTGGAGGGTACGAGTCTGATATTTGTGGGGCAGGCTGGAGACTCAGGGAGAGATGATGCTGTAGCTTGATTCTGAAGGCATTTGATGGCAGAATAGCTTCCTCCTGGGGACCCTTACCATTTTTCTTTTAAAAAAAAAAGACTGTTTAGACATGGCCCACCCCAGTGCAGCAGCTGGTCAGCTTTCCTCACAGTGTGCTGCCCTGATCAGCTGAGTACTTGCTCAGGTCCTGTTTGTCCCAGTTCATCAGGCTGGATCTGCCTTGCTCATTGCCAGCGGGCAGCACAGTGGGGCACCTCCTGGGCACAGTGGATATTGCCAAAGCAGAGGAGGAGCCTTTGGGGGACAGCAAGTCACTATTGGGCCATTGCAGGTGCTGGGGCCAGTGGGCTCTGCCATAGACTCCAAAGCAGAGCCCACGCTGTGGGCTCCCGTGTGGCTTGCTGCCATCGGCCTTCCCAGGGCAGCCGTGAGGAGGCAGGCCCCACAAAGGGCTCAGCCCTCGGGACAGGAGCAACTACACAGAGAGCTACTGGGACCCGGTCTCTCTTCACTGCAGCCTGGACCAAGACCCCGAGACACGGCTGGGCTCCAGAGCCTCTGCTTTTGTCTCTGTCTCAGAAAGTGAGACCAGTTTGAAAGGTCACCCGTCCCACCTGGCCTGAGGAACACCCGCCTCCTTGGGGCAGAGGGGCTGATCCCGGGGCGACGCCACCCCAGGGGATGCCCAGAGACACCCACTCAGGCCCCCACGGCACCCAGGAGCACTCTCCTGGATGGGGGCACCCCTCACTCCACCCTGAGTCTGGTCAGGCCCACCCTCTGCCCCCAACCTGCTGGGCACAAGTCCCCCTCCCGCAGCTGGGCCCATGTGCGCTGCCCCCCTCCCACCAGCCCTAGCCCCTCCAGTGACCACAGCTCATTCCCTCACGTGGCCTTGGCCACCCCTGAGGAACTGGCCCCAAGCCCCAGGCGCTGCAGCCCCTTCCGTGTGACTCAGCCACGGAGGGGGAGGCTGGAAAGCAGGAGAGGTGACTCAGCACCTGCAGCTGCTCCCGCCCGGGGCTGGGGGAACGCCGCCCACGCGGCACTGGGCAGCTGCCCTGCCCAGGCCCCTGCGCTCCAGGACTGCCCTTCCTCTCAGAGCGGGTGGGGGTGGACAGAGCTTCCTCCCTGTCCATCACACTGAGGACCAGGGGGTGGTCTCAGAGCCTCTGAACAGGGGACAAGGCCCTGCGGCTGCCACCAGGGAGGGTCTGTCGGGCTTGGGTCCCTTGGGCTGGCTGCCCCAGCCCTCACCTGGCCGCTCCTCCACCCCCACGGAGAGCATGACTGGGCTTCTCAGGGGCCAGGGCCTAGGAACGGCCCCAGCAGCAGGGGGCGTGGGCAGGGCGGGGGCCAGGGCCACAGGTTTGCCCCCAGGGAGCAGGGCCAGGGAACCGTGAGTGGCCCCATGGTGTGTCCACGCTGGGCACCGCCAGCTGCCCTTGGCGCCAGTGAGGAGGAAAATCTTGGAGGACACACTGGGTCCCCTGGAGTGCAACCCAGGCAAGCCAGACCCAGCCAGCAGGAGCCGTCCTCTGGCCTCCACCTTCAAGGGCCACCACACTAGCCTTTCCTGCCCCGCCGTGCGGCGGAGATGGGGGCCCGGAAGTGGGTGCAGGGGCTGCTGCGGGCAGAGAGGAGCAGCCGCAGGAGCCCAGCTGCCCGCCTGCCCTTCACTGCAGGTCCAGGGCAGGACAGGAGGCCCCTGCCCCCTGCTGGGCCTGGGCCTGGGCGTCCCTGCTGCCGGCTGGGTGGCCGGTGGCTGTCGCCCGGGTTCCTGACGTGTGTCTGAAGATCAGGGTCTACATCTCACCCAGGCCCCTTCCTCGCTTTCCCTCAAAGTGGAGGCTCTTGTGAGGATGAACTTCACTCTTTGGAACCACTGGGCACATTGGGGGACACAGAGCAGCACACAGGTCCCAGACCCCAAGGCCACCCACGCCTGCTGCCTGCGCCTGGCGCCTACGTGGGCACCTGCAAAGGTGCCTTATTAAGGGGACCCACAGCTGACCCTGAGGCTGAACAGACGTGCAGCGACGTCCCCCAGGGTGGCAGGGCAGCATGCCCCGTCCCCGGCTCACCCTGCACCCCTGGCCTGGTCACCGTCTGCAGAATGGCCACCCTGCTAGGGTGGAGGGCGGGCGTCTTTCACTCAGCAGACTGCGCCCAGGGCCCCATCCACACCAGCAGGTCTTTCCTTCTCAGTGCTGGACGGCACCCCGTGGCCGCACGGCAGGCCCGTGGCTGCTCCTCCGCCTCTGCTGGGAGCGCCCTGCAGCTGCTGTCCGTGGAGCCAGGCTGGGTGTTCCCGGGGCAGTCTTCTGACCTCTGGCCTCATCGGGTCAGCTCCTCTCTGACCTCTGGCCTCCTGCTCCCCTCCCTGCAGGTCGGGTGTGAACCTTCGGCCTCTGCTCCTCTTGCTCCAGTGTCTGGCTCCGGGCCAGCTTTGTGACCCGTCACCTCCTTCCGGCAGCTCAAAGGAGGCCTCTGAGGTGGCAGCACCCTCGACCACTTCCTGAGCCCATCCCCGCGCCCGCGTGCGAGGCCCCTGTGAGCTGCTTGCTTCATTTCGTGTACACCCTCTAGAACGTAAACCGCAGGAGGCCAGGAGGTTCTTCTGCCTGGTGCGCCTGGGCGGGGCCTGCAGGTGTTCAGTGGGCGGCGGCCAGCGGGCGGGGCTCTAGCCTGCACCAGGCTGACTTTGATCCCAGCACTGCATCCAAAAGCCAGGTGCACAGAGTCTGAGGTCGACGCACGGCCCAGAAGACCTGGTCCACCAGGCAGAGCGCGACTCCAGAGGCAGGGAGCAGAGGTCAGAGGGCCTGGCTTCTAAGCTCCCTCACCAGGCGGTCCCTCGCCAGGCCGGGGCTCTGCCACTTGCTCAGCCAGGGCTCCCCGCGCCGCTCAGGCTAGGCACCCCAACACAAGCCAAGAGGTGCAGGGTGGGCTGCTGCCCAAAGAGGGGCTGCAGGGCCCCCCTGGGGCAGCCCCGTGGGCGCGGCTGGGTCAGCTTTCCCCTGCTGTGACCAAGAGACCTGATAAGAACCATTGCAGAGGAGGAGAAGTTTGCTTGGGGCTCCCGTTACCCAGGCAGCCCCAGGCAGCAGGCTCCACTCCGGGGCTGGGGGACAGACAGAGCACTGAGGCGGAAGAGGGAGGTGGAGGGAAGCAGCTCACATGATGATCAGAGAGATCCACTTGCCAGATACAAATACATACCCCAAGGCATGCCCCCAGTGCCCACCTACCCAGCCACAGTTACCACTCAGGTAATCCCATTGGGGAGGGGGGTCATGCTGTCACTGGGTTAGACTCTCATAACCCAAGGGGTTCGCCTGGGAATGTTCTTGCATTGTCTCACACAGGAGCTTCTAAACCACAGCAGGCGGTGACTATAGAGGCTGGGAGGCAGGTGGGCTAGCCTCCACCACCTGCCTCCTTGCTCCCTGCAGGCCGTGCACCAGGCAGAGCCCTGGTCCCTGCCCCATGCACCTGCTATGACCTGGGGCCCCTGAGGAAGCTCTCTGCTCTATCAGAAGCACAGGGCCTCTCGAGTCAGGGAGAGAGGCCCTGTGCCCTGACTTCTGCCTAACACGAGGCCAGGAAGAGGCATTCTTGGACCAAAGGCACTGGACTGGACACAGTACTGCAGGGCATGGACACCGTCCCACCTTCACTGGTTCAGGACACTGAGGGGCCAGGCTGGTGGGAACAGGGGCTCCTAGCCAGTTTGGCAGGTGCAGGAGACCTGGGGTCTAAGCTGAGCTGGGCAGGAAGTCAGGGCAACCCCAGAGCATCTGGCTCCTCCAGGGCTCCGGACACTGTGGGCCCATCCTTGTCTCTGCTGGTGGGGGAATCCAGGCTGAGACCTGGAGATCGGCCTGAGCAAGTGGGAGGAGGGACCAGAAACCATGCCCCGCTGCCCCTACTCTGGTGCCTCCCAGGGTCCTGTGGGCACATGCAGGCATTCACCCCATAGGGCACAGGACACCTGCCATCACCAGGCTAGCCAGGGACTGAGGCAGGTGGAGGCCTCCTCTGCACCAAATGGGTACAGACGGTCTCCTACTCACCTCTCTTTGATACCCAGGACAGTGTCTGCCCAGCACAGGGCTCTGGGTCCCAGTACCATGACCCAGGGCACCTCTGCTCCCACCTGATGCCACGTGACCCAGGGCCCAGCTGTCCTCTCTGAGACAGCAGCTCACAGGGCAGCAGGTGACGGTTCAGGGTGCTAGGTGCCACTCCTGTGCTGACCAGAGGAGCTGAGGTCAGTCTCCAAGGGCACAGATGCCCGTCCGCCTCGTTCTGGCCTTCTGTTCTCACACCTAGAGCTACACCAGGTAAGTGGAGCACTGTGCACCAGGAAAGGCCCAGGAAGCCCTCACTCACCTGTGGCAACTGCACTGGGTAAAGACAGGGTCCACAGGGCCGGACCTGACTTAGTTACAGCCTGATGTGAGCCTCTCTGCAAAGTGGGGCCGGGGGTGTCTACCCTCCTAGGCACTGGGAGGGCCTGCCCAGCAAGGGGGCATCTGGAGGAGAGGCCCAGGAAGGCGCTCAGCCCTGCTCAAACCTCACCCCCTCCAGAGACTTGCCCCTGAAACCTCACTTCCTAGCTCACCCTCCTCACACTTCCTTCCTGACAGGACCCTTCACTGAAATGACCTGTCCCAGCCGGGCTCCAGGAGGAGAAGCCCACAGGCAGGCAAGAACAAGTACCAGTGAGGCCTGGGACGGGCAGCCCCCTGAGGCCTGGCCAGGATGAGGTTCACAGAGGCACTACTGGGAGACCTGGTTCTTGATCGCAGGTGGGATGCACAGCACCCTTTAAGGTTTCGGCCCCGAGAACAGTGCCATATCACAGAGGATCAGGTCGCAGCCTCGAGGGAGCACCCTCAGGGACCCTGCTATGGCAAGGTGGAGAGTGGGCCATGGGCATTTGTGTTACCCAGGCTCAGTCCTTGTCCCTGATGCCAATCCAATAACAAGACACCATTTTCAAGGAAAAACAAGTTTTCTTGCTTTGCTAGCAAAGGAGAAGCACAGGGACTCCCGTCCCAGAGGCTGTGATTCTGCCCATCAGCAGGAACAGGGACGTTTTAAAGGGGTGACTCAAAGGCTGCATTCTTCGTGTTCTCTGCTGGAGTTGCCATGCACGTGTTCATTTGGGAGATGGTCACTGCCCAGATCTTCTGGTGCCATCCCCAAGTCTGGATACTTCTTTCCTGTGGTGGGTGTGTGCTCAGGACAGATGGCTCTGCCTAGGATGGGGAGGAAAGCAATCCTGTTTCCCCTGAGACTAGGGAGGGGAGAGATTAGGGAGGGGCAGGGAAGAGAAACGTGTCCTTTTAAAAATAAGTCCCAGTGGCAGAGCAGCAAAGGCTGCATTCAAAGCTTAAAGAGGACTCTGTCACACTCGGAGAGGGAGGGCGAGGTCCCTCTGGGCCAACGGCTCGTGGGGGAACAGGAGGCGCTTCCAGAGGGGGTTGTAGATGATCCCCAAGGATGGAGAGAGCCGCGAGGCAAAAGGCCCGCGGAAGGAGGGCGCCCTGGGGAAGGGGTCACCCCAGGTGCACCAACCCGAGCTTCCTGGGCGGGGCCTGCGGGCAAGCGGCGACGACTGCAGGCTGGGGACCCGGCTCCGCCCGAAGGCAGGTGGGCGGGGAACAGCCGGGGTCCCCGAAGGGGTGCAGAAGCCGAGCGCCCGGCGAAGGGAGCCGTGGACCCTCGGGAGCGGCTGGGGGAGCGCGGGGCGGGCGCGCTCCCGGTGCGTGCGCGGCAGGTCGCCCCGCCCAGGCCCCGCCCCCGCGCCGGCGGCCTCGGCCCACGTGACCAGCCCGGCAAACAAGTCGGTCAGCTGACTCGCCGGACTGCGCCGTCATCCCGGCTATAAGCGCGCGACCTCTGGGACTCGGCTGGCTCCCACCCGGCTCTGCAGCCATGCAGCCCCCCAGCCTCCTGCTGCTCACGCTCGGCCTGCTGGCCGCGTCCGCCTCGGCGCTCGTCAGGTGAGCCCCTGGCCGCGCAGCGGTCCTGCGCCTGCGCCCCCCGCGCGCCCCGTGCTGGAGTGCACCTGTGCAGCCTGCGCGGCCACCTGCAGGGCCCACCCCTAGGGACGGCGCTCCGGGGCGCAGGCCGGCGGGGCTCCGTGGCCCGCACCGCTCTGGGGTGGGCCTCGAGGGGACAGGAGGTTTGCCGTGACTGTGACCCGGGGGTCGGGGACTGTGGAGGAGCAGTGCTGATCCGGCAGGCGGAGTTCGGGGGAATCTTACTGGGGACGCGCTGTGGGTGGCGGGAGGCCAAGGGCTAGGCCCTGGGCAAGGCAGTCTCCCTTTGGGGGACCTCCACTTTGCCATTTGTGAACTGGAGGGTGGTCTTTCCTGTACTTGGGGGATGCTCCTACAGTTCTGGGTGGAGAGACCCCAGGAGGCCCTAGGAGACCCATAAGTCCCAGGGACAGGAGGAGGTGTGGGGGAGAGGTCCAGCTTGTCCACCCCTGGGGCTGGGGCTGTGCTCCTGTGCACCAGGAGCTCTTAAGGCCTAGGGATCTGCCCCTTTGTGCCACATGAGGCCTTCCTGCAAGACCTCCCTTGTGGACAGATGGGGGAGGTCATAAGTCTCTGGGGCCTGGGAGCTGGCTGGGGACAGAGACTCACCAAAGGCAGAAAGACCGTGGGCTGCAGCCTGGGGGTGGGCAGCCTCAATGGGAGCCATTGTAGGGAGCAGCCACAGGTCTGAGCCTGCCTTGGCCTTGGTGCCCCACCTTCAGGTCTCCCCTCTCTGGGGAGGGAGGCTTCCTGGGGGCAGGGCAGCTGAGCCAGAGCCCCTCACCTGAGCCTAGGTCCCACAGGTCTGCTGGCACCTGTCTCCCTGAGCCCTGGAGGGCGTGTCCCTCCCCTAGGCCAGAATTTGAACTCTTCCAGCTCACCCCTATTTGGTAAAAGCCCTGTGTTCCTAGAGCACGCCCTTGCCATGCCAGAAGTTAGCTGTGACCTTGTCCTCAAATCCCTGGGGCAGGGAAGGGTCATCGAAGCAGTTCAAAGCTCAGGCTAGCTCTCCTAGGTGCAGGGAGGCCAGCAACCCCAGGAGATAGGCAGGACCCTTCACTTCGGACATTGGATGGCAAAGCCCTATGTTTCACAGAACCCAGAATACCTGACCTTGGTCTCCAGCACCTACTGGGCAGGCCAGACCCCTGAGGCCTCCTGGGCAGGCTTCTGGAGGGAGGCTCCAGGCAGGCAGGTGGGGCTCTCTGGTGCCCAGGGGCAGTCCTCAAGCTTGTGGGCTGGTAGTACATGTGGGGCAGGGGTCCTGGGGTAGTCAGTAAGGCCTCGGGAATTGGCGTCGTGGCCCTCTGTCAGGAGGAGCCACCCGGGGAGGTCAGACAAAGCTGTCAGTGCCAGCCTAGAGGGGAGCCACACTGGTGTGGGCCCTGGTAGAGAGCAGATGTGGCCAGGGGGCCAGGTACAGGGTGATGCCTCCAGGGCTTCAGGCAGGGCAACAGGTGTCCATCGACACCCTAAGTAGACACCATCCCAGCAGAGACCAGAGCAGGTGTGCAGGAGGACTGGAGACCAGCGTGGCCTCCCAAGTCAGCCACTGGAGTGACTGAGGGCTGTTGGGCTGGCGTGTGGCTCGGGAGGGAGAAAGGTGGGCACACTGGCCTCCAGGCCGATGTGGGGTACAGAGGGGGTTGGGCCTCCCAGGACTTTGGCCTGGCCCCTGGGGTGCTGGTGGGTCACCATTCACTCATTGAGGGCAGCTGGGCCTGCAGGTTTCTGGGCAGGAGTTGGGTTTAGACCATGCTGAGTTTGAGACTCCTGGGAGCACCAGGAGACCATGCACTGTAGGGCACCTGGTGGCCAACACATGGTCTCTGGAGGGGGCTGCCTGAGAGCAGCAGCCTGAGCGCCCCCTGACGTGCCCCACCCCATCTTGACAGAATTCCCCTGTACAAGTTCACGTCCATCCGCCGGACCATGACGGAGGCGGGGGGCCCGGTGGAAGGCCTGGTTGCTCAGGGCCCCATCACCAAGTACTCCCTGCAGTCTGCGGCTGGGACTCAGAGCCCGGTTCCCGAGGTCCTCAAGAACTACATGGACGTGAGTGTGTTGGGCTGTGCTCACTGGGTCAGGGCCCCTCGGGCTCTGCAGCGTGTGCACCTGTTCAGGGGTGGTGCTCCTGGCTCACCACGCCCTTCCCTGTGCAGCTGGCCCTGCTGCTGCTGGCCCTGCACCTCGGGACGTGTCCCGCTGCCTGTCCTGAGCGCTGGCTGCCAGCTCAGAGATGCGCTGTCGTCTCAGCCTTAGCACCATCCGGGGGCCCTGAGCCCGGATCACCTGGACCAGCACACCTGCCTGGGTGTAACTGGCTAGAATCTGCGCTGCCGGTAGTCCTGCTGGGAGGCCTGCGGTGACCGCGTGGCACAGGGCCATCTCCTCACCATCTTCTCCGGGGTCAGCAGCCCCTCTCATGCCTGTGTCCTTGAGGGAGAGACACGCTCTGAGCCACAGACAAGCCTTGACCATTTGGTTCCCACTCTGAGAACAGCTTCTGGGCCAGAGCAGGTGGCTGTGGGGCTGCCAGGACCATTCTTGTGTCCTTATCTCTGAGTCCCAGGAAGCCCCTCATCACAGCCAATCCTGGGCTCTCTGGCCCCCTGGGCTGGGGGTGGTTGTGCCCTCTGTCTTGCCTGGCCACAGCCAGGGTGGTGACAGGAAGCTCAGGACATAGGCATGTGACTGGCTGGGGAGGTGGGGGCCTGCCTTTGTGGGCCTCACTGGCCAGTTCCTGATCCCCCAGGGTGCACGGAGATTTGCTGAGTCACCGCCCCCCATGGCCACTTGGGGCAGTCGGTGGTTACTGCTGCTCCCTGGAGCCGGGAGGGAGTGGAGCCAGGCTTCCTCCAGTGACGGGGGTGCCCTGGCAGGCGGGGCAGCTCACCCCAATCTCCAGGAACCCCCCTACCTCCCACCTCCGAGAGGACCGAGGACAGGGCTTCCTCCCAGAGGCAGGTCTGGTCCCAGAGTTGGTACCCTCATAGCCCTTGCTGTCCCTGTGAACAGATGGGGAAACTGAGGCTCAGGTGGTCGGCAGTGACTGAGTCAAGCCAGGGCGTCGGGCTCCTGGGTGTGGCTTCTCCCGTTGGCCCAGACCCCCCTCCAAGGCTAGTTGTAGGGCAGGGGCAGGACCTGAAGTTTCCAGAGTCAGGGCCTGACCCCGGTGAAGAGCTCACCTCCCTTCTCAGCCCCTAGAGGCTGGACGGCAGAGGAGTCTACTGGGTGGCTTTCCCCAGCCAGGCTTGCCCAAGCCAGCTGACAGCTGGCCTCATCTTCCGAGAACTTCTGCCCGCCCCGGCCTCCATTCCCCATTGGGTGCTGTGCCCGGGGTCAGGAAGCGCCCTGCCGAGTGCTGGGGCCTAAGGTCTGCTGGAGCCTGTCCTCCGGGGCCTCGTCAAGGTCAGCAGGTGCAGTGGATGCTGCAGCTTTGCGCTCTTCCCTCCAGCCTGGGCCTTCAGGGCCTGGCTCCCGGGACAGCCAGGGTCCCCTCAGGTTCAGTGGACGTGGGGTACCTTCCCTGGCCCTGACGGACACTGCCACCCCATAGGCCCAGTACTACGGGGAGATCGGCATCGGGACCCCCCCACAGTGCTTCACAGTCGTCTTTGACACCGGCTCCTCCAACCTGTGGGTCCCCTCCATCCACTGCAAGCTGCTGGATATAGCCTGCTGTGAGTCACCAGCCGCCCTGACCCCGGCCTCCCCCAGCCACATGCCGGCTGCTGGTCGCAGGAGCGGTGGGGGAGGCAGAGGCCGCAGCATGGGGCCTGCAGGCAGCCAGTGTCCTCCCACTCTGGGGACTCGCCTCTTCCTCCAGGGAGCAGGATTGCTCCCCAGCCCTGCCTTTCCCACCAGGCCACTCTGGGGCACAGCTGGGTGGAGGAGCAGGCCTGGGACCGGCAGGTGGCCCTCGCCAAAGCTCTTGGGCAATGACTGCACCTCTCAACCACATCAGACAGGCCCGGCTCCTCCACCCTGCCCGAGGGTGACCGCTTTCTGGGTGAACCTGTTCCAGCCGGCCCAGCTGGCCGCGGCCTTGCTTCTCCTCTGGGCTGGGACTGTACCAGCCGAGGATGGAGAGAGACGTGGGCTTGGGTGTCACAGCCCCATCCGGGTCCCTGGGCTGGTAGGCCACAAGTCATGGCCCAGCCTTACCCTGGGCAGTGTCACGGTAGATTGGGGGTCTGAGGCTGCAGTGGTGGGCAGCAGGCTGATGGCCTGCCCCCCGCCGAGCAGGGATCCACCATAAGTATAACAGCGGCAAGTCCAGCACCTACGTGAAGAATGGCACGTCCTTCGACATCCACTACGGCTCGGGCAGCCTCTCCGGGTACCTGAGCCAGGACACCGTGTCGGTGAGTCCCTGGGTCTTCTCCTGGGACTGGGGTGCTCACCGTGGTGACAGCCACGCTCGGGCAGCTGCAGCTGAGGGAGAGGGCGTGGTGACCTGGCCTCCTGGAGGGCTGTTGAGCCATGGGCAGGCCTGTGGGTGGGCAGCAGGCAGGGGACCTGGCGTGCTCAACTGCAAAGAAGCCAGCGGGAGGCAGGGCGAGCCTGGCCACGTGCAGACCAGAGGGGCAGCTAGGGACCCCCAGGGTCGGAGGGGCCAGTGTTCCCTGGAATTCCAGGCGGCGAGCAGGAGGAGGAAGGTGGGGCAGGAGCATGAGCAGCGAGCATCGCCACACCTGGGCAGGCACGGTGGCTCCTGGGCAAGAGTGGTCTCGCGCCAGGCCCAGGCCTGCTGGGCTGGTGGTGCGGGTGCAGATGGCAGGAGAGGGTTGGAGTTCGTTTTGGGTTTAATGTGACAACAGGGTGTTCAGGGACATCCCTGGGCATTGAGGGGGTCCCGTCCCTGCAGCTGGCTGAGGGGTTGGGCACTGAGGGTGAGATGTGGCAGAAGCCCCTGTGCAGAGCGTGTGGAGCAGAGACCTCTGCAGAGTGGCACAGGGCCCGTGCCCCCCTGCAGGTGAGGGTCAGGCAGGCTGGCCCTGCCTTCCAGAGAGGCCAAGCTGCCAGGGGCTGTGTCTCTGAGTCAGCGTCCATGTGGGCTGAGATCCTGTAGGGTAGTGAGTGGGTGGCACTCGTGCCCATGTGCTGCCGGGGTGGGTCCAGCAGGGCTCTGGGCCCCTCAGCTGAACAGGACGTTGCCCAACCTGCTCCCCACGCAGCCTCCAGCCGAGCAGCCTGCCTCCCACATCCTGCCCAGGCCTCCCTCTGCGGACCGGGGAGGGGTGTGGCCTGGGGTGGCACTGTGGGCATCGAGCCTCTCGGGCTGCAGGCCTAGGCCTGGCAACTTATCTCCAAGCCCAAGGGCAGGAACCAGACAGCCCTGGCACAGGGGTGAGGGCAGGGTGGGAGCCGAGCCAGCGCCTGCCCTCCACGCTCCCTCCTGCCCCCCCCCCCCCGTGTCCTGTGAAAACAAGGTCATGACGCTCCCTGTGAGGCGCCCCCCACCCTCACACCACATCCCTGTCCCCAGCTGGGTGTGGTGTCCCCAGCCTTCCGCCTGCCCTGTGTCTGCTTGTCTGGTGTCGGGAGATGAGAGCCACCTGAGCCGGGCATGGCAGCTGGCTTCCCAGGCTCAGGGACGAGTGTCAGGCTGCTGACCCCTGGGCTGCTGACCCTGCCCTGGCCTGTAGGTGCCCTGCAGTTCAGGTCTGTCAGCCCCAGGAGGCATCCAAGTAGAGAGGCAGATCTTCGGGGAGGCCACCAAGCAGCCTGGCGTCACCTTCATCGCGGCCAAGTTCGATGGCATCCTGGGCATGGCTTACCCCTGCATCTCCGTCAACAACGTCCTGCCCGTCTTCGACAACCTCATGGAGCAGAAGCTGGTGGACAAGAACGTCTTCTCCTTCTACCTGAACAGGTTCCAGCTTCCCCACCCCACCCCTCCCAGCTTTGACGGAGTACAGGCTGCGGCTGGGCTCGGAGCCCAGTCCCCCCTTCAGACTGTGCCCATGACCCTGACCTCTGACCCTGACTTCCCAGGAGGCAGGAGCGGCTACTCTTACAGACAAGCAGCCTGTAGGCCTGCAGGTCCCAGGACCCTGCCCGTGGGGCCTCCCTCCCATGGGGACAGGACCCTCGCAGAGGTGTGGCAGTCCCTGGTTCAGCCTGCCTGGCACTCCTTGGCTCTGGGGAGGGGCAGAGTGGTCCAGTCCTGGGCTGAGGGTGGCCCCAGGGGCCGTGGCCGTGAGCCCTGCTCTGTAACAGGAGCTCTGGAAGAGGGCTTGCCAGGCTGGGCCCTCCTGAGGGATGTGACCTCAGATGGACCTTGAGAGGCAGATGCTCCTGAGAAGGCCCAGAGTCCGGCCTCAGGCTGAGGGTGGCTTCTGGCCCTCCTCACAGGTGCCTCAGACCTCTGGCTACCTAGAAGGAACTCCAGGGGCTTCCTGCCGGGGGAGGGGACCCTCTGTGCAGCTGCTGCTCCAACACACTGTCCCTCCACCAGGACCTTGGGGGAAGCATGGGCCTGGTCCCCTCATGGGTCACTGCCCAAGTGCTGGGCAGTGGCTGGCACCGCCCTGCGGGGGCTCCAGTTCTGGTGCAGACAGGGATCAGCGGCAGCTTCCCTCCTGAGCTGTGGCTGCTCGCTTCACGTATTCCCGGCCCTGGGCTGACTGGGGCCGCCTTGGCCAGGGGGTGTCTGAGCCTGAGCCTGACCCTGACCCTGGGCACTCTGGCAGAATTCCGGCCCAGAGCCTTGCCCTGTGGCTCAGCCCTGCTCCTCCCTCCCCTGGCTTAGCACAGACCCTTTTCTCTGCCCCTTGCTCTGGGTTCTGCCCACAGCTGCTGGCCCAAGACTGCAGTAGAGGTGACAGCTGGGGTCATTTCCCCAGGACCCCTGGGTGCAAGGGAGGAGGTGGGGTGAAGAGGGTCCCCTCCCCTAGGCAGGAGGTTCACCCAGAGACCCACAGGTGTGACTGCCCAGGCAGGGTCTCAAGGTGGCTGGGCTGGGCTGGGGCGGAAGTGAGGCCAGTGGGGTTGGGGGACACGGGCTCAGGAAAGCAGGGTGGTGGGAAGAGCACGGGTGAGGGAGGAGGACAGGGCAGTGGTCAGGTGTCTACACACGGGAGGCCCAGGCTGGAGGCAGGTGGAGCCCAGTGGGAGGTCAGGTGAAGCTCGGGGCTTCTGAGCGTGGGGACACCCTGGCAGGCTGGTAGAAACTCCCGAGGCCAGCTTCTCTCAGGACGTGTTTGGTGACCACAGAGTGCAGTGGTCTGTGTCCTGCCCAAGTTGTGCCCTGGCTGGCTGTGGGTGGGCGTCCCTCTGACGGGCTGGAGAAGCCGGGCTTTGGAGGCATGTCCTCGAGGATGCAGGGAAGTTTGTTCCTGGGACAGCCAGTGTAGAGGCCCCGGCAGGAAGGAGCCACTCAGCCTTGGGGTTGTACCCCTGCCTCCTCTTGGAAGCCCACCCTGGTTTTTCCTTCTTGGGCTCCCAAGTTGTCCTCAGCCTTGATCCTGGTCGCCTGTGGCTGGGCCTCAGGGCAGGAAGGAGGAAGCTCGATGCTCCTCTTCCAAGCCTTCCCTTCCGGGTGGGCCAGGAAGTCCCTCTGTGAGAAGCCCCCATGACTGCCTCACCCCTTTACCTCTCACCTCCGGGCCCAGCCGGTGCTCTGGGGCGCCGTGGGCCCTCCTGTGCAGGGGCCTGGGGTGCTGACTGCCGCCTCTTCCCTCCCAGGGATCCCAGTGGGCAGCCCGGAGGGGAGCTGATGCTGGGTGGCATCGACTCCAAGTACTACAAGGGTTCCCTCACCTACCTCAACGTCACCCGGAAGGCCTACTGGCAGGTGCACATGGACCAGTAAGTTGGGGGCGTGTCTGTGGGTGCCGGGTGGCGTGGCACACAGGCCCCAGGGCACATGGCCCAGCCCCTCCCTCGGGCTGCCCGGGCTGCAGCCCCTGCCCGCTCATGGCCTGTGACTCCCGCCAGGAGCTGGGCCGGGCTGGACCCGACCCTCCCTGCCTTCTTGCCCTCTCTACCGGTCACTGCTGGCGGCTCGTGAGTCAGGTCGCCCTGAGAAGGAAGAGCAGGCCCATCTCCCGAGACGGAGTTGGGTGGCTGTGGTGGGCTGGCCCAGGTCAGGAACTCGCGCCCTCCCACCTCCAGGCTGGAGGTGGCCAACGGGCTGACCCTGTGCAAGGAGGGCTGCGAGGCCATTGTGGACACGGGCACCTCGCTCCTGGTGGGCCCCGTGGACGAGGTGAAGGAGCTGCAGAAGGCCATTGGGGCTGTGCCACTGATCCAGGGCGAGGTGAGTGGACGGCAGGGGGTCCCTGGCCTGCGGCCCGACCTCTCTTGCTGGGATGGGCAGCCAGGGGCGGCGGGGGTCCCTGGCCTGCAGCCTGACCCCTCTCGCTCTCCAGTACATCATTCCGTGTGAGAAGGTGTCCGGCCTGCCGCCCGTCTCCCTGCGGCTGGGAGGCAGAGACTACACCCTCTCCCCCGAGGACTACACGCTCAAGGTGAGTGGCAGGAGGGCGGTGCCCAGACACCCCCGTGGGCATCAGCGACCCCACGCCCACCCCGTGGCCTTGCAGGTGTCGCAGGGCGGGAAGACGATCTGCCTGAGCGGTTTCATGGGCATGGACATCCCGCCGCCCAGCGGGCCACTCTGGATCCTGGGCGACGTCTTCATCGGCCGCTACTACACCGTGTTCGACAGAGACAGCAACAGGGTGGGCTTTGCCGAGGCCGCCACGCTTTAGCCTGGCCCCTGCCCACCAGCAGAGCCATGGACCCGAGTCCAGGAGGCGGCCAGCCGGCCCCCAGCACTCAGCCCTGCCCACTCACACACACTCACTCACCGCTGCGGCCCGGCCTTCCATGGTCTCTCGTCCTGTGGCTTCCATCCCTGGGTCAGCAGCACTGCCGGTCTCTCCCAGGAGGGCGGACGCCAGGCCTAGGCGGGGATCTGTCTCACCCCTTGGAAGACCCAGCCTAGGCTTGGTGGCCGCCAGGTTTGTGTGTCCCAGGAGTCCCTCCCCTCACCCTGCCAGTCTGAGTTCCTGCCCAAGACAGACTGTCCTCAAGGGCTCTCCTCTGGAAACCTGCCCTGCCGGAGTCCCCTCCACTCAGCCTGGGCCTCGCCTGCTCTGTCGCCCTCGCCCGACGGAGTGTCCTGGCTGCTGAGGCCTGAAGACACAGAAGGAACAAGAAGACAGGCAGTCCTTGTGGGCCAGACCTACCCAGGTGGCCTGTATTGGCCTGAGTCAAGGGCCAGGGTGTCTGGGGCCATGCTGGCCTTCCTCTGGTGACCTCTGCTGCCCTCTTCCTGGGCGGCTGAGAGCCACAGCTGATAAGAAAATATAGTTGTTGGGCCTATTCCTGTGTTGGCGTGCTTTGTCCTCTGGAGAGGCTGTTCTCCATCGGGGCCTGGGGAAGGAGCGGTGGGCTGGAGAGATACCTGAGGGCCAGGGCAGGGGAGGGAGGGATGAACCAGGGTGCCCGGGCTTTCGGAGCCAGGTCACGCCGCCTAGGGGACCCCCGAGGCTGTAGCTTGCTGGCTGGCCTTGTGGCTAAGATGTGGCTGGCAGCAGCTGGCTTGTTCTGAGGCCTGGAACGGTGGCCAGCGGATGTGGCCTTGGCTGGAGGCTGCGGCGGGCCAGCGTGGTGGTTCTGGTGCGCATGCCTGCTCAGAGGCAGGCTTCCAGTGAAGCAGTCTGAGCGTGCACCCACTAGGCTTCCAGATGGTTCCGCTCTTGAAGAACAGTGTTGGGTGCCCAGTGGAACCTCTGACCCTTTTGGCATTTCCTTGTACCTAGGGGAGAGAAGGTATCTGCGTGGGCTCTGGCTTGGGCAGCCTGCCTCCCATCTGGGCCTCCTTGCCAGCCCCTGGAAGCAGCCCTGGGCTTGTGCAAGCCAAGCTGGTGCTGCCTAGGCCTGCCTAGGGTCACTGGGTTCAGGGCCCAGGATCCAGGGTCCCATGTGGGGCCGTCCCCGGGCAGCAGTTGCTGCAGACACTGGTATGCAGACTAGCTCCTAAGGTGGTCTTGTCGGTTGGAGGGAGAGGCTGGGGACGCATGTCCAAACGCAGCAGCGGGGGCTGAAGGCTGAGCGGTGGTGCACTCCAGGTGGCAGGGGCCAGAGTTTTCCGCGATGAGCAGTGCTAGCTCGGGAGTCTTGCTTGAGCCCCGCCCCCCCCCCCCCCCCCCCCCCCCCCCGCCAGCAGGTGCAGGATACTGGCACGTGCGATGTCATCCTCCCTGTGCCTTCCCAGCCTGCCGGACGGTGGCTGTCCTTGGACTTCCAGTCCCAGGGGCTCCAGGGACTATACCCTGGGGCTGAGCCCCAGCAACCACCTCCTCTGGGGAACACTGGTCCTGAGTTGCCAGGAAGCTGGTAAACATGTGCCCGCTGTTCTCTGCACCTGAAATATGAGAGGGAGCTGGGCAGAGCTCCGCAGGGCCTGGCAGGGTTTCTGGGGAGACCAGTGTCATCAAACACTGCATGGAGAGGCCGGAAGGAGGTCGCTCCTCCCTCCCCTGCAGGCCCGCGCTGCTCCCTCCAGGCGCCATCTCCTCCTGCGCTGCCAGGGCTTGCACCAGTGCAGCTGCCTGGGCGTGACCGAGGAGGGCTCTGTCCAGCTCGGCATGCGTGGGACCCTGGAGTCTGACTCGGGTTCAGATCCAGCCTCGGTGCCTTTGTAGAGGTGTGACCCACCCCGAGTCTCCAGTCCCTGGTTCTAGGGTGTGGGAAATAACGGGATCCACGTCACTGCTGGCCATGGGTGCCCAGCACGGTGGCCAAACACTGGCCCTAGTCTGTACCGGCAGGCTTGCTCTCAGTGTTTTCTGGCCCACACCCAGGCCAGCCCCTTCACTCACCACTCCAGTGGAGGCTGGGGGGCCCTGAGGCCTCAGGCCTGATGCAGTTCAGGGAGAGGGCCCTGACTGGCCTCACCCTGCCCTGTGGCCTGGAGTGGGCCTGCCCTGAGGGGCCAGGCACCCTCTCCTGCTGCTTCCTGAAGTGTGCAGCCCAGGCCTCCCCGCTGTCTGAAGCCTCCTGCCCAGGGTAGCAGTAGACAGGCACTGTGGCAGGGAGGACCTCAGGGTGGCGCCTGTCCACGGAAGCTCAGCTCTGACCCAAGGAGACAGGGTGGCGCGGAACAGTCAAGGGTGCAGGCCCAGATCTAGATGCCAGGTCTGGGCCCCTGGGTGCCTGACCCTTGGGAAAGGGGGAGGTGGTGGAGTTGGGTGAAGAGACGCCCACAGGGCCTGTAGGGCCTGAGGACTGAGGCTGGGCTCCATGAAGGGAGTGGCCAGGACTTCCAAGAGGGCTCCTTGTGCTGGGAATTCCTCCCACTCATGGGGGATTTTATCAACATCATTTAAGATCTACTTTGTGCTATGGGTTCCTGACATGCCAGGGCTGAGGCTGAGCCAGGGGTCAGCCTGGGGGTGGGGGTGTGGCCTGGGCAGGGGAGGGGAGGGGCTTGGGAAGGGCGGAGCTTGTCAGGGGACAGGGGTTTGGAAAAGAGCTTAGGGCTCAGAGCTCACAGAGGGTGGAGAGAGAAGGGGATTCCCACAGCACCAGGGGCTCAGGTCAGGGCCAGAGAGCACTCAGGAAAGGAAGAACTGGGAGGAGGGAAGATGGTAGGGAGACTGGAGGCAGAGGGCAGAGGAGAAGGGGCTTTGCTGGACGGAAGATGTGGCTCAGACAGCAAGGTGCAGGCTCAGATAGAGCAGGGAGGACAAGCCACATTGGGTCACAGAGCAGGGTCTGGGGCTCGAGTGGAGAGGGCCCAGCTCAGAGACGGCCCTGCAGGGTGAGACCAGGGACTCCCAGGGCTCTGTCCAGGGAAATGGAAGCTCATCACGACCTTTCAGGAGTTAGGAGGTCAGCTGGGAACAAGTGTCCAAGGAGCAGGAAGGTGGGGGAGAAGGAGCTGCGAGCAGTCGAGGTGGACAAGCGCTGCTGACGGATGAGTCTGGGGCCAGCACACCTCAGGGACTGGGGCCCAGGTAGGACGGGTTCATAGCCCCAGGCCTGGCGTGGACAGGGCTCCAGGGACACAAGTGCTGGGCCCCAGTGAGGAGCCAGGGGCCAGGACCCTGGAGCAGAAAATGTGACCTGGGGACAGAAGAGCTTGCTGAGCACCTATGCAGGGACAGGCTGCCCCGAGAGGTCACAGGATCCAAAACTGGATTAGAAGGACAGGCTGGGCTCCAGGGGTTTCGGGCTTCAGAAAAGGGTCCGGAGGAGCAGGAGGAGATACTGGAAGTAGTGAGGGACCTGAACTTGGTGTGCTTGGGACAGAAGGGACCCGGGAACAGCCTTAAGGATACAGAGATGACTGGGTGGGGTTGTGAGGTGCCCCCTCCTCAGGGACCCTGGGCAAGGAGTGTGAAGGCCAGAGATACTCCAGAGGCGCCCTGGCCTGGTAGTCTGTACAGGGCCAGAAGCGTGGCAGGACCCAGGCTAGCGATGAGGCTGGGCACAGCAAGGCGACCAGGATCAGAGGACCTCACAGCTGGTGGGTGGTAAGGCTCAGGAGCCAACGGGGTCTCGACCTCATGGGACGGGGTCAAGTACTCTGCCATGGGGCCAGAGGAGGTGGCAGGTGGGCTCGACAGGCCCAGAAGAGGCACAGCCCGCGGCTCGGAGGTTCCAAAAGCAGAAGGCAGCAGGTCCTGGACGGGTGGAGCGCGAGGGGAGAAGAGCAGGAGGAGGGGGCTCTCTTGGGGAGGCAGGTGCGTTGGGCTCCCACGGGGGCCGGGGCTCTGCGTGGGGGGCTGGCTGCGCCAGGGGAGGCAGGCTCAGTGGTCCTCGGATATGGAGGAGGAGCTCCACAGGGGTCGCCGGGGCCCATCCCTGTCCAGCGGGCAACTCCTGGGGTCCAGGCTTCCGGCCGGCGGCCCCCACCCTCCCCGCGGAGGAGGCGGAGGTGTCTGCGCCGCCGCCGCCGCCGCCGTGAGTCAGGCTCTGGCCGCAGCCGGCCGGCCTGGCGCTGCGGAGCGGGCGCGGGCAGCGGGGGAGGCAGCGGCGCCGCCGAGTCCCGCGCGCTCCCTGCCCCCAAGGTTGGGCGGTTGGGACGCGGATCCGCGGACAGACAGCGGCCGGGGAGGGCAGAAGGACGCGCGCACTGAGGCGCAGGGGTCCGGCCCGCCCGCCGCGGAGTCGCCAGTAGGTGAGGACGCGCCGTCCGGGCGGCTGCGGCTCGGCAGGGTTGGGCGGGGGTCGAGCAGCCTGGCGCAGACCCCTGCGCGCTGCACCCGCGCTGGCTGTGCTCGTGCCGGGGCGCGGGCGCCGGCGCCCTGGTGCCTCTCGAAGTGTCCGTTTCGCCGAGTGTCATTGTGCTGTGTGGCGCGCTTGGGTCCCCGGCACCGCTCTCGGCCAGAGCTGGGGGCTGGGGGCGATGCGCGCGAGTTTGGAGCCCCGCACCTGTGCTTATCCTCCGGCGGCTGTCCGAGCCTGTGTCGCGGTGTGTGTGCACGCTGTGTGTCGCTGTGGCAGTTGTTTACCTGGTTGTGTCTCAGCTCTCAGCGGGAGTGGCCGGCCGGAGAGCCCGGCGGGTGGTGCTGGTGTTTGTGGCAGATGTGTCTGCTGGGGTCTGTGGGCAGGTGCTTCCCTTCTTTCTCTGCTCATCTCTCCAGTGGTGACTAGGCAGGGTCATTGTAGGGCTGCCGCCTTGTGCTGGGCGCTCTGTTTATTGCAACAGCACATCAGTGTTGTCGGGTGTGCACTGGGGTGCTTTGTGTGTTGGTGGGTGAATGTGTGTGTGCAGATGGCAAGGATGGAAAGCCGGATGCGCCTGCCAAGGCTGCTGCGAAGGGCTTTGGCATTAGCAGTGGCCCGGCGGGCGGGGGGGCAGGTGGCAGGCTAGCAGCTGGCTGTCTGGGTGGGGATTTCCGTCTCCACTGGGGCTGTTTATGGGGCTGCAGGGGAGATGCCGCAGGGCTCCAGGGTGGGTGCCGCCCCACTGGCAGGGCACAGCTCATTCCTACTCTCTCCCTCCCTGCAGGCCCAGGGCCCCAGCCAGTGCCCAGCCTTGCTGGGAGCCCCGGCCAGCACCACGGACGGCACCCAGGAAGCCCGAGTCCCCCTGGACGGGGCCTTCTGGATTCCAAGGCCCCCCATAGGTTCACCCAAGGGCTGCTTTGCCTGTGTGTCCAAGCCCCCGGCCCTGCAGGCTCCGGCGGCCCCTGCCACTGAGCCCTCAGCCTCACCCCCCATGGCACCCACTCTGTTCCCCATGGAGTCCAAGAGCAGCAAGACGGACAGTGTGCGAGCAGCGGGTGGCCCCCAGGCCTGCAAGCACCTGGCCGAGAAGAAGACCATGACGAACCCCACCACCGTCATCGAGGTGTACCCGGACACCACGGAGGTGAACGACTACTACCTGTGGTCCATCTTCAACTTCGTCTACCTCAACTTCTGCTGTCTGGGCTTCATCGCCTTGGCCTACTCCCTCAAAGTGAGCCCCCGGCGGTGACAGGGTGGAAAGGAGGGCGGGTGTGGGCTGGACAGGACCTGGCTGCACCGCTCCACCCCTCCCTCCAGTAGAGCAGGTGCAGTTGGGGTACAGAGGGATATGAGAACGGGGACGTTCCTGGGGTCTGGGTACGGGGCCTTGCAGGCATCGCCAGGCAGCAAGGAGCTCCCCTCCCTTGCCTGAGCTGAGAGAGCTTCTGACAGGGACTTGGGGTCCTAGGACCTTCCTCTGCACAGCCAGCTCCCATAGGGATGCAGGGAATTCACCCTGGCCAGGAGCCACCCCAAGGTAAATGGGGATGGAGCCCGCATGGAGCTGAAGAGGGCTTGGAACCCTGCACCTTTTGAAAGAGGAGGGGTGACCTCAGGGACCCTTACAGACCTTATCATCAGGGAACCTGAGCTAGGCACTGGTGCACGCCCGCTGTGCAGTTGGTGGGAAGTCAATACCTGGTGGCCAGGGCAGCTCAGGGGAAGGACAGGAAAGCGTGTCCCATACACCCATCACCCTGTGCCCAGAATAGGCATGAATTCCAGAGTCTCTTGGTGCTGAGAGGAGCTGGCTAGGAGCAGAGAAGACTGGCAGGAGGACCCACCCCCAAGTGAGAGGGAGAGCAAGGACCGTGCCTGCAGGGGCCCCGTGACAGGCACACTTTGGGCGGGGGCGACCCCTCGGCCCCTCGGAGGGACTGAGCAGCTCTGGGTTGTGCAGGGAGATGGGGACTCAGGCCTCCCCGCACCCTGCCCCTCCAGGAAGAAGGGCCTGGCTCACATTGGGCCAGATCATCACTTTTCCGAGCCCGGACTTGAATGGCCAGAGCCAGATGCATTCCGCTGATTACGGCTGCCCAGCCAGGTGGGGGTGGCAGGAGGTTGGGAGCAGCAGGGTTGTGGGGAAAGAAGAGCCAGGGCAAGGCCTACCTGGGAGTAGGGACTCGGACAGCTCTGCCCCTAATCGTCTTTGAGCCAAGAGCCCCACCCTGCGCCTACCACACGCCTGGCCACCTGGCTCCCCACCTCCTCCTGACTCATCCACAGTACCATCATCACCAGTCATGTGCACCTCCATCGCCAAGCCTGTGGACCTAGCCCCGGGCTCACCGCGTGGGACCTGTGCACGTGAGTGTGCATGCCAGGCGTGTGCATGTGTGTGTGTATTGTGAGTGTGAGGTTTTTATGTTTGAGGTCTTTTTTTCCTTGATACTGGGATTGAACCCATGAGTGCTCCACCTCTGAGCTGCACTCCCAGCTCTTTTTATTTTTTAAATTTTTATCTTGAGACAGGATCTCACTAAGTTGCCCAGGCTGGCCTTGAACTTGTAATCCTCCTGCCTCAGCCTCCCAAGTCACTGGGATGACAGGAGTGGGCCACCAGGCCAGCATGAGTGAGCCTGCACATGTGTAAGTGTGGACATGTGGGTGGGGGTGTGTGAGTGTAAATGCATGCATGTAAGTATGCACATGCATATAGTGCATACATGTGTGTGCATGCATGTGTGCATGGGCAGGCAGGAAGATGTGAATGTGCATGTGAGTTGGGGTGTCAGTGTAGCTGCTTGTATGTGGATGTGCCTGCATGTGTGTGAGTGAGTGCATCTATCTATGCCAGTGTTAGTGTCTGTATACATAAGAGTGTGTGTGTGTGTGTGTGTGTGTGTGCGTGCGCGCACACACACTCATGTGCTGAAGAAACAGCAGGGGAAGGTCCCTGGTGCTGGCGTGGCTATCGGTCCAGCCCAGCTTTGCCCCCCAGCCCAGTCCTGGCAGAGGACTGGCGTGCTTGGTGGGGCAGCTGAGGCTGCAGCTGGTGGAGCCCGCCTCCCCGGTCCCTTTCCTGAGCGCTGCTGAGCGCCTGGGGACACAGCCTAGCTACCCGGGCTCCTGTCCGGAAGCTGTCCCCTCCTCCCTTTGGCTCAGGCTGTGGCCGGCTGGCTGGCATGGGGCAGGTCCATCTGGTGCAGGTTGTAGGTAGGTCAGGCCTGTCTGCTGGGTCTGTGCTGCGGCGGAAGGGACGTGAGTTCCGTAGTTTGAAGGGGCAGAAGGGCCTCACGCTCCCTCTGGGGCTGCCCCTCCTAGGTGTACCCAGGGGACGGTGAAGGCAGAAAGACAGGCGCCCTCGGGGTGCACAGCACAAGCAGGGTGGGATGGGGACAGAATGTCCAGCCCTGTGCCCAAGGCCTGTCCGTCCGGTGGCCCTTCTCCTGACCTGCTGCTCTGCACATCAGGCTGCCCATCACGGGCATTTTCAAGGGCAGGGGATGGACTTGGGGTCAGGAGGTCTTGGCTAAACCCAGCTGTGGGGATTGACGAGCCGTCTCACCCCACTGAACGGCGGTTCCCTCACCTGTCCTGGCCAGTGCACGTGAGCAGGGGTGGGGCTGGTGGGCAGGGGGTGTGGCGGCTGCCCGTCTGTCCACCCAGCCATCAAGCCATGTGGGCAGCTCAGCCCCATGCAGGCTGGGGTGCAGCACAGAGAACGGAGCCTCATTTTGCTCACCTTAGTGTCTGGGGAGGGACAAGATAGAAAAATCAATTCTCCATTCATGCAGTCTCCACTCGTGGCTTCCTGACCTTGGCCACCCCGTTAGCTGGGTGATGTCCAGACTTCTCCTCTTGGCATTTGGTGCCATTGTGACCCCCTTTCCTGCCTTGACTGGCCTCTTCAGATACCCCCTGACCCATCTTGCCCTGGAAGTGCTGTAATGCGCACACCTCGGTCCTCGGCTCATCCCTCAGCCTGGGAGCCTGGGTGAGGTCCGCATGTCCACTGCAGAGCCTCCAGGACCCTGCTTCCCTGATCAGACCCCTGCCAAGATGCAGCCCTTCCTGAAGCCACCAGTGTCCAGGGCAGGGCTGACCAACACAGGGGCCAAAGAATGCTGCTGAGTGGGTGGATGGACAGAGGGCACGTGGAAATGGAATTGGTGTCCCAACCCCTCAGAAGAGGGTGATTTGCTGCCAGCATGGCACCAGGTGGGCCCAGGGGCAGGAGCCCTTGGGAAGGAGGCAGCACTCTCACTGGCCTCGAGGGACGGGTGGGTCAGGGCAGTCCACGTGGAGGACGGGATAATCAAGGCTCAGAGGCGGAGCTGTCGGGCCGCCAGGCTCCATCCTGCCTGGGCTGCGGAAGACAATGCCAAGAGGCAGGCTGAAGCAGGCGGGGACAGGCGTGGAGTCCGTCCTGTGGAAGACTGAAGACAAGGCCACCAGAGCTGTCATAGCCCTGTCCTGTGCCCAGGAAGGGGACAAGAAAGGCCCAGAGCAGAGTTAGGGTCCTGGCATGGAGACCCACAGGGAGCGCATGCAGCCTGAACTCGGGCAGGGACAAGGTGCAGGAGCAGGGGACAGGTGCAGCCAGCAAGTGGCAGCTGGGAGGGAAGCTGGAAGGCATTGCTGGTGGGGCAGGGGCTGCCTGGGCTGGTGCACACACATCTGCCCTGCTCTCTGGAGACCAGCACCATCGTCCACCTACCACCCAGCCGCCCACCCTCTGTCCACCCACCTGTCCACCTACCCTGTCTACCCAACCATCCATCCATCCACCCACCCAATTACCTGCCCAGCTTCCCACCCTCTGTCCACCCACTCATCTACCCACCCACCCACCCACCCAACTATCCACCTACCCTCTACCTACCCAGCCATCCATCCATCCATCCATTTACCCACCCAACTACCTACCTTCTATCCATCCACTCATCTCCCCATCCATCCACCCACCCAAACACCCACCCTCTGTCCACCCATCCATTTACCACCTGCTGTCCACCCACTCATCTACCCATCCACCCACCCACCCACCCATCCTTATGCACCCACCCAGCCACCCAGCCACACACCCTCATACAGTGGGTGACGTTTCAGTCTACACCAGACCATGTAGGACAGTAGTTGCATTAAGATCGCATCATCAAGTGATGTCATATCTTAGTTCGCCTAAGTGCTCCCACGACGTCAGCACACAGTGAACCCCTCGTGGGGCATTTCTCAGAACATCCCTATCATTCGTTGCTGCACGCCTTGCATCTCTACCCCCTCCTCCTTCCCTTCAACCCATCCAAACCCACCTCTCTCCCTTTACACACAATCATTGGTGCTTCCTCCCTCCCGCTTTCCTGTCCCCTCCCCTCCAATCCCATGCATCATCCTAGTAACCATTGCTCTCATGTCATTTGCTCAGAGACTCTCTGCCCTCTTCGCCAGGCCTCCCTGTTGATATGCTCAGTCGTCTGTCCATCCATCCATCCACCATCCAGTTTCATTCATCCTTGTACTGACTGTTCACCACACACTCTCCTGTTCTTTCATCATGAATCCATCCATACACGGTCCCCTTTCCACCCATCTGTCTGCTTCCCTTCCCTACCAGCCTCCCTCCTGGCCTCCCCTGCTTCCTCCTCTCATTGCTGAACACCATCCATCAACATAGCAAGTCATTCATCTCTACCCAACACAGCTGCCCACACACCTGTTCATCTTTCCACCCTCTGTTGATCTTCTGGTCATTTCCACGCCCATGATCATCCCTCCAACTGACCACCTCCTTGTTCTGCCCTCCCTCTGTCCATCTCCTCCTGGTGTTTCCCACACTGCCACGCTAGGGCTCACCGCGACTCTGATTCAGAGCATGTGTGAGTCCTGACCACACCTCTTAGTAGCCACGTGACCTTAAATAGCATCTATGCTTAAATTTCTTCCTTCTACAAATGAGGATGGACACAGCGCAGAGTGTCGATGAGAGAAGTCGATACACGTAGCGCTGCCAGGCACTGCGGGACCTTGCCACAGCATGGCCTTCGTCTCCTATGCCATCTCCTCCTCTGTTCCTACCTCCGTCACCTCCCTTCTGTCCCTGTAGGAATCCCCCAGGCACACCCGCCCTTTCCCAGCTGTCAGACCCCCAGCCACCTTCCCTCTCCACTGTCCCCGCCACTCTGACCCATCCAGCCACCCAATCCTATCATTTCTTGATCCGCGAGTTGGTGGAACACACATATCTCCTTCTTCTTCCCAACTGCCTTCTTCCCACTGACCCCACTGCCCTCTCCTAGCCCACCACATGCCCACTCCCTTCTCTCCTGTCCCTCAGTGCTTCTCCCCGGACACGCTGCCTGCTGGCTTCTCCAGGCACACTCGCCCGTCACCCACCCCTCCACCTCTCATTTCCCCTTTTTCTTCTGCCCATTTACCCTCCTGCATATTCCTCCACCCGGAAGTCCCTCTCTCCACACGTCACCCCACTCCTGCTTCTGTCCCCCTCTCTCCACCCTCTCTGTACCCCATTCTCTCCATCTCGTTCATCTCCACGTCTGTCGTGAGTCTGTTCGCCTCCTCTTCCGGGCTCCTCCATCGATCTGCCCTCCAGCCACACCTCCTGCCTCTCTTCACTTCCATGCTGTGCCATCCTCCCTCGCCTCCTCCTCCCTGGGGCACCCTCCCTGACCACATTGCTGTCACGGGCATCACCTAATCCTTAATTCATCCAAACTCCCCCACATCTTCCCACTGCTTATTCATTTCCTAGGCACGTGGCAAACTACGTCCACTGTCTCATAAGAGTGACAAGAAACCCAGAGTTCTTGACCGGGGAGCAGACTTTCCGGCAGGGCTGTCGGGTGGTGGTGTCAACCAGGAAGAGTGAACCCAGCATAGTGAAGGAGATGGGCAGGGCTCACGTTTCACAGGCGGTGGGAGAAGAAGCCCTCTTTGAGGGGTGATACTTGAGTGTAAGCCTGGTAATTCCCACGGTGGCCGTACGTGCATCTGAGCAAGAGGGCTCCCAGGAGAAGAGCAGGCGTGCATGACCCTGAGGCAAGGTCAATTCCATGGCCAGCACGGCTGGGATGAGTGTTGGACTTGGAGAGGGGCCAGAGGGAGTCGAGGGCCCAGGCTGTGTAGCCTTCTTGGTCATTTACTAGGAGTGAAATGAGAACTGAACAACTTTAGGCAAAGGTCCATGTGATACAGCTCACATGTATGAGGATCATCTCGCTGCTGTGTGGAGAATAGTCTGTGAGGACCCAAGAGGCAGGAGCTGGAGGACCAGATGGGGAGATGTCCCATTAGCCAAGACTTGGACCACATAGTGGGCACTGGAAGCTAAGATCTGGTCCTTTGAGTACATGGGTCCCTTGGTATCCTTGGAGGATAAGTCCCAGGTCCTCACATGGACACCAAAACCTGAAGTGCTCCAGGCCCTTACGTGAAATGGCTTGGTGTTTGCACAGAACCTGCTCATGTCCTCCAGTACTCTCTAGATCGAGTCTGGACAACTTGCACTCCCATGGAAACACTAGGCAAAGCGTTGTTGTACTGGAGTCCAGCAGTGGGTCTCCTTCATAGCGCACTTACCACATCGGGTATCTTACTTTCTGTCCACTTCCTGTACCTTGGCTGTGAATGTAAACCACGAAGACACAGTTTGCTATGCTCCTTGTCATATACGCAGGACCTGAGCAGCAACTGCAGGGAGCAGGCACCAAGTCAAGGCAGACAGATTGAATGAATTGGTGAATCTGACCCCCACTGACTCTCCACTCACCTACACAGTGATCTCCATACACTCCACTCGCATGATTCCACCTGGCTCTCCTCCTAAAAGGCAATCACAGATCTGTTCATCCGATACCTCCACCACCACGCTTACCTGTTACCTGTCCCATTGATGCAGCCCCAGCACTGCATCCTAGTGCACCTGGCCACCTGTGCAACAGAAGCCCCATTTCCATCTCCACCTGTGCCTTCTTCCAGCATGCACAGGTGTGTGGTGTGCCCACCTCTCTGTCCCGCAGATGTACATCTACTTGCCCGTCTGTTCCCTGCCCATGTCTCCCATCCCGTGTTCACCCGTACACGTTGCCCCTCTGGTACATCCTTAAGCCCCTGCCTGCCTGTCCCACCCACCCAAATGCACTGGAGAAGGCACAGCCAGCCAGTGCTCTCAGCTGTATTCCTGGACCCTGGACCCCTCCTGCTCGCCCACCACATCCTGCTCACCCTCAACCCCTCCAGTTCACCCTCTACCCCTCCAGCTCACCCTCGACCCCTCTGGCTCAACCTCGACCCCTCCGCTTGCCCTCAACCATTCTGGCTCGCCCTCGACTCCTCCGGCTCACCCTTGACCTCTCGGGCTCGCCCACACATTCCTGCACCCTCAGTGCCCTGCTCGTCCGTCTGCCTCACTCTTGTCTAATCCCTTATTTGACCCTCACAGTGGTGCTCTTGGCTTGTCCACTCCCTGCATCCACATGTCCACTGCCCTCGCTCCCGCTCATCTACACAGCTGTCCGTCCAGCGCACAGTCCTGTGTCCAGCCTGCACTCAGCAGCCCTGCAGTCCCCTTCTCTCCCATGCTCCCCACCCTGAACCTTTCCTCACTCTAAGGACCACAGAGGCCACACGCAGGCCTGCTCCAGGAGTGGAGAGCTCTTCAATGTGCATGTGGCCCCAGGCTGTCCCCACAGGGGTGAGTTAGCGGAGGACTCCAGGAGGTGGTCTCAGGGTGCTTCTCCCACACTGACGGCCCTCCTGTCTTGAACATCCTGCCTGTGCAGAGGCTAAGTTCGGGCGATCAGCTGCTCGGCATGGTCTCTGCCGGTCACTCTGGCCCTGAGGCCTTCTTTGCCTCCATTGGAGGCAGACGTGGCGATACGGCACACGCGCTAGCTCAGTGAGACCTTCTACACCCCAAGGGCAGGCTGCACTGGGTCTCCAGCTGCCTGGTGGGACCAGGGCCAAGCCCGGCCGGCAAGCTGGCGGCGCCTGCTCTCTAGTTCTGCCGTCTGGATGGCGGAAGGCCAGCGGAGTGAAAGCATCATTTGCAGTTCGACAGTTCTTGATTCCTCTGACAAACCCTCAGTCGACCCTAGAACAGGACAGCGAGGCTGGATGTGGGAGGGAGCTGGATGTCTACACCATCAGAAACCAGAGAGAAACGTGCTCCTGCATCCCAACTAAAGAACCAAATAGGCTAAGGCTCCGTCTCCAGTGAGGTGGGAGCCCCTGCAGAGAATTACAGGAAGACTTCAAATAGCGAGTGCCACGCCATCCGCTTCCTGCCTTCTGTTTTTTGAGTTTTGCATATTAATTACCCAGAACGGTGGGCTGTGCTGTGGCATCTTTGTACCTGCACAAAGCACCTCTCCCCATGCGCCCCATCCCTCCTCCCTCCCACTGGCGGACTCCCTCTACTTCCACCCGCTCTTTCTCCTGCCATTCTTCCTCTGGCTTCCACAGAGGAGAGAGAACATACTTTTCTCTCTGAGGATGACTTCTATCAAAATTATGTTCTCCAGCTCCATCCATTTTCCTGCAAATGCCATATTGTCATTCTTCTTTATGGCTGAATACAACTCCACTGTGTGAATGCACCTCATTTTCTTTATGCGTGTGCCCATCGGTGGGCACCTGGGCTGGTCCACGGTCTGGCTGTCCTGAATTGTGTGCTGTGAACATGGCAAGCACGTGTCACTGCAGTAAGATGACTGTGATCCTTCAGGGTAAATACGAAGGAGTGGGACAGCTGGGTCGCACGGAGCTTCCACGCCTGGTCTTTTCAGGAGCCTCCTACTGATCTCCGTAGTGACTGCACTGATTTACACCCACGGTGTAGAAGTTTCCCTTCTCCGCATCCTCGCCAGCCTTTATGTTCTTTATGTTGGCGTTCTTAATGGCTGCCTCTCTGGCTGGCGTGAGAGGGAACCTCAGCGTGCTGTTCATGGACACTTCCCTGGTGGCTGAAGAGGTGGAGAGTTTTCCATGTATTTGTGGCATCTGCACTTCTTTTGAGGAGGGCCCGTTCAGGTCATTTGCCCTCTATTGATTGGGTCACTTGGCTCTTTTAATGCTGTTTCTTTGAGTTTTTTGTTTTGTTTTGTTTTGTTTTGTTTTGTAACCCTCAGTTGGAAGAGGAGCCGGCAAAGGTTTTCTCACGCTCTGTAATTCTCTTCACTTTCTGATTTGATGCCGCCCGCCATTGCTTCTCTCCCTCATTTCCAAGCTGGGAGGTCCGTTTCAGGAGGGCTTTGCTGGTGCCCGTATGTGCCCCTATTTTTTTCTAGCTGCTGCAAAGTGTCTGATCTTGTATTCAGGTCTCTGGTCCATCTCGAGTCATCTTTTGTGCAGTATGAGCTGAGGGACCAGTCTCGTCTTCTACGTGTGGACAACCGGTTTTCCCTGCCCCACTTGTTAAAGAGGCCGTCTTTCTCCAACACATGCTTTTGGCCCTTTTGTCTGGGATCAGATGACTGTGTCTGCATGGTTGGTCCCTGTGTGCCCTGCTCTGTTCCATCGGTCGACATGTCTGTTTTTAGGCCGGATCAGGCTTTTTGTCACTGTGGCTCTGTCATATGAAGTCGGGTATTGTGATACCACCAACATGGCTCTTATTTCTCAGGGTTGCTTTGTCTATTCTATCTTTTGTTCTTCCACGTGGACTTCAGGTCTGTTTTTTCTAGTACGGAGAAGAATGTTATTGGTATTTTGAGGAGAATGACATTGAATCTCTATATTGCTTTTGGTAATATGAACACTTCCACAGTATTAATTCTGTCTATCCATGAACAGGGAAGGTCTTTCTGTCTTCTTCAATTTCCTTTTTCAGTGTTCTGTGATATTTTATGCAGAAGTCTTTCGCCTCTTTGGTTATAATCATTCCTAAGTATTTTTTAGAGGTTACCATGAATATAATTGTTTTCCTGATCTCTTTCTCAGTGGATCCATTATTGGTGTATAGGAAAGTCATTGATTTTTGTATGTTGGTTTTATATTTTCTACTTTGCTGAGTTGATCAGCTCTAGAAGTCTTCTGGTGGAACTTAAGGGTCTTCTAAGTATAGGATTTTAACATCTGCAAAGGGATAAATTGACCTTTTCCTTTCTGTTTGTATCCCTGTATTCCTGTCTCTTACCTAATTGCTATGGCTAAAATTTCGAGTATGTGTTAAGCAGGCGTTGGGAGGTGCACATCCTTGTCTTGTACCTAATTTTAGAGGAAATACTTCCAGTTTTTCCCCCTTCAGTATAACCTTGGCTTTAGTTTGCCAAGTGCAATGTTCATGATGTTGAGGTGAGTTCCTTCCAGTCCTGGTTGCTTCTGGGTTTTTATCATGAGGGCTATTGAATTCCATCAGGGGCTTCCTTGGTATTAATTGGGGTGATTATGTGACTTTTGTCCCTGGTCCTATTTATGTACTGTATTTTGTTTATTGATTTGCACGTGTTGAACCATCCTTGCATTCCCGGAATGAAACCAACTTGCAATGGCGTATGATCTTTTTAATGTGTTTTTGAATTTGGTTTGCTAATGTTTTGTTTATGCATCAATGTTCATCAAAGGTATTGGCCTGTCCTTTTCTCTCCTTGATATGTCCTTATCTGGATCTGGTACGAGTGTGACGCTGACTGTATGGAATGAACTTCTCTCCCTTCCTAGCCCGTGGACTAGCTTGAGGAATCTTGGCTTAGTTCTTCTTTGAAATCATCCTTCTTCTCTCCCACTC
Organism: Sciurus vulgaris; assembly: GCF_902686455.1. Taxonomy (NCBI): domain Eukaryota; kingdom Metazoa; phylum Chordata; class Mammalia; order Rodentia; family Sciuridae; genus Sciurus; species Sciurus vulgaris. The sequence goes on along the minus strand of NC_136472.1, from coordinate 1,472,590 downwards.
TCCTCTCTCCATCTGATTCGTAGCCCCTCACCGTCCACCTGCCGTGTCTCCCACTGCCCTTCCCTTACCCTCCAACTAGCTCTTCTACCCGCCTCCCTCCTTTCCCTGTCCTGGCTCCCTGCATCCAGTGCTGCAGGTGCATCCTTTCGTCCTCCTTCCTCTCCCTCCTCCTTTGGTTCCTCCTCCCTCCTGCCTTCTCCCTCCGTCCACCCAGCGGCGCTTCCACCTTGTGCCTGTCTACACACCCACGGCCCCGCATTCTTCCCCAGGAGGGTCCAGGTCTGCCCAAGCACCACCTTGTGGTCTGGGCCTTAGTCCGTCCAAGTGTCCATGTGCTCACCTTTCATCCTTCAGCAGCCCCAGCTGGCTGCTGCAAAGGCCTGTGTCCCTCCTCACCACCTCTCTCCCTCCTGCTCTTGCTCCTCCTAGGCTTTGGTTTCTGCTTTCAGTAGCTCAGACCTGCCCTTAATGGACTATGTAGGAGAAGGGGGACATCCTAAGACCCACCCTGGACACAGGCAGCCCATTGGAAATGGCACAGCTCTGCCCTCTGCCTCCCCGAGGCAGCCTGGCCTCTCCCCCTCCCACTTTGGTTCCTCCCCAGAGGTCCCTGCCTGTCCCCTGGGCAGTGCCCCCTCTCAGGGACAGGCATAACCCCCAGCCTCTAGTCTCCCTGCCCTGAGGCCACCTTCCTTCAGCTTCCATCATGTCAGACTTGCCCAGAAGCAAATCTGAAGAGGTATTCCTGGCACCGCGCCCCCACGTGTCAGCACGTCCCTGCTGTCCACTCCCGCCCCTGTGTCCTCACTCACTCTGAATCACTGGGGGAGTCTCGCCCGAGGCCTGCTCCCCAGGCAGGCATCTTGCAGAGGCCGTGCGTCCTCGCAGGCAGTCCCTGGCCGAGGCCCGGGCTCACACCCCACTACAGCCCTCCCGCTGGCCCCTGTGCCACTGCCCCAGGGCTGTGATCTCACCCCCTCTTCTGGCACCAGGTCCGGGACAAGAAGCTTGTCAACGACCTGAACGGAGCCGTGGAGGACGCCAAGACGGCCCGGCTGTTCAATATCGCTAGCTCGGCGCTGGCGGCCTCCGGCCTCATCCTGGTCTTCATCTTCCTGCGGTACCCACTCAGCGACTATTGAGGGAGACAGCACCCACCCTGGCTGACCTCTGGTCACTGAGACGCAGGAGCCTCGAGGGGCAGCGTGGGCTCCCGCCCGCCCCCGGCTGTGCACCAGCCCCAGGCTCAGAAGCGAGCCAGTGCCTGCGGGAGCCGAGCTGGGTCCCGCCGTCTGTCTGCCTCCCAGCCTCCGCCCTGCCTGTTTCTGGGGCCCTGGGCTTCCTCCCGTGCCACTGCCCCAGCTTCCCGCGGCTGCCCTCTCTGCCCGTGTTCCCTGCCCGGGCTTCTGGGGCCCCTCAGACCCAACACCCAGCAAGAAGGGCTTATGTGGGAGCTCCCGGGACGGGGCTGCCAGTGTCTGGGACTCGCTCCCCACCTCCTCCCAGCTGTGACCTGCTCAGAGCTCTTGTATCTGTGAACTTTCAATAAAATACCTGCCCAGCTCCAGCCTGGCCTCTGTCCGTGCCCTAGGTAGGGCGGGGATGTGGGGGCACTGGGGGCCCCTGTGGACGCTGCTGGTGGTCCAGCCCTGGCCATGCATAGCTGACTTTCCATGGTTGCTCCAGAGGTTACTCTGCAGGGGTGCAAGAGAGGACCCAGGGGCTTCTGGTGGCAGGTGCCCACCCCTGAGTCCCCACGTCCACCCAGGAGGAAGTGGCAGCTGGCAGCCCTGCCGGCTCCTGTGCATCCAGGACCGCTGGGACAGGCCGCTCTTCCACCTCTCCTGTAGCTTCCTTCTCCATGAAACAAGGTCAAGGCCAATGCCAGCCGGCTGCAGTGTACTGGCCCAGGAGGCAGAGAAGCCCCCACCATGGGCTCTGACCTGCAGTGGGCCAGGGGGCAGGCTGGAGACTGGGCCAGGGAGGGGCCTGAGGAGCTGCGCAGGGCCCATCCTGAGGCCTGGCTGGCCGGGAGGATGAAGAAGACCTGGGCAGCGGTGGGAAGGGCCCTGGGTCCCACAGGAGGGCAGGCTGGGCAGACAGGGCCTCGGCCCTTGTTCCCAAGGTCATGCCCTCCATGCTGCCTGCGGTATCAAGACCAGCTGGAGGGACAGAGAAGAGGGAGGCTGCTGCCAGCAGAGGAGGCTGGGCTGGGCCAGCAGAGGCCTGGAGAGGAGGACTGGCATCTGCTCGGGGCAGCAGGGACTGGACAGCTGGCAGGTGGACGGGCTGTGGATCAAGAACAGGAGAAGCTGACTTGAGTGCAGAGTGTAAGTAGGTGGAGATGGTGTCTCTGTGGGTGTGAGTGTGAGTGAGTGTGTGAGAGGGTGAGATTGTGTGTGTGAGAATGTGTGAGTGTGAGAGTGTGCGTGTGAGAGTGTGCGTGTGAGAGTGTGTGTGTGAGAATGTGAGAGGGTGTGATTGTGTATGTGTGTGTGAGAATGTGTGAGTGTGTGTGAATGTGTTAGACCATGAGGGTATGTGTGAATGTTAGAGTGTGCATGTGAGAATGTGAGTGTGTGTGTGTGAGAGTGTGTGAGTGTGAGAGAATGTGTATGAGAGTGTAAGAGTGTGTGTGAGAGAATGTGTCAGTATGTGAGCGTGTGTGAGAGTGTGAGAATGTGTGGTTGTGTGTGAGTATGAGTGTGTGTGAGAATATGAGTGTCTGAGTGTGTGAGTGTGTGTGTGTGAGTGTGCGTGAGAGTGTGCATGTGAGAATGAGTGAGTGTGAGAATGTGTGAGAGTGTGAGTATGTTAGTGTTAGAGTGTGCGTGTGAATGTGAGAGTGAGTGTGCATGTGTGAGAATGTGTGAGAGGGTGAGATTGTGTATGCGAGTGTGTGTGAGAGTGTGTGAGAGTGTGAGAGTGTGTGAGAATGTGTGTGTGAGTGTGAGAGTGTGTGAGAATGTGTGTGAGTGTGAGAGTATGAGTGTGAGTGTGAGAGTGTGAGAATGTGTGAGTGTGAGAGTGTGTGTGAGAGTGTGAGAGTGTGTGTGATTGTGAGAATGTGTGATTGTGCGTGAGAATGTGAGAGTGTGTGATTGTGATTGTGTGTGTGAGTGTGACAGTGTGAGAGTGTGAGTGTGTGATTGTGTGTGAGAATGTGAGTGTCCGAGTGTGTGAGTGTGTGAGTGTGTGAGTGTGAGTGGGGGTGTCAGCCAGCCCCGGGGCATTGGGACAGGACATTCAGGCCAACTGCATGGGGAGGTCAGGAGGAGGCAGACGGATCAGGGACGGGGTGCCAGCAGATTCTGGACCTGGCCAGCAGGAAGGACAGGAGCATATGGCGGTGGTGGGGTTGGGCTGCACCTCTCCAGAGCAGCAGTCCTGGCAAGTTAACCAGGCCCAGCCTGGAAAAGGACTTTCCCCATGAAACTGTCAGGCACTGGGCCCTGGACACTGGCCCCGTGGAGGCTGGGCCCGGGGCTTAGGAGGGAAGCCCTTGGGTCTGGTGTCAAAGCTCATGGCAAAGGAGACAGGTGCAGGGTCCAGATGTCACCACAGGAAGTGCCGTTGGTGAGCGTCCACTGGCAACTGACCCAGAATCCCATGCAGCAGAGGCACAGGGTGGACTTGGGTTGCTCAGGCAGTAGATAGAAGGGACAGTCAGGGGAAATGTGAGCGGAGGACCTGGAGGCCGGGAGTGGACACAGTGAGGGCTGTGTGGGACCTGGGTGTGCCGACCCTGCCCTGGCAGTGCAGGATGGGAGGTGGCGGGTGGTGGGCAGGGGCTGCTGTGGGCGGGTCTGCATGGAAAGACGCCATGCCCCACCCCCGGGGATGGTGGGATGCAGCAGAGGGCGGGGTCTGACTGCCTGACCAGGCGCAGGAGGTGGGCACAGGCTTGGGGATATCCGGGGGCACCAGCAGGAACGTGGTGGGGGTGGGCTGGGTGGGCCTTGCCAGAGACTGGGGCCTGGGTGGCCAGGTTCACTCAGCCAAGGCAGTGTCCAGTGGCTTCCTGGTTGAGTGTGGCAGGGGACGGGGCAGGGAAGGTTTGCTTTGGTGGTTCTCCTGCAGCCTGATGCCAGTGCCAGCTGGCTGCCTGGCAGGTTCCAGGTGGGATGCGGCTATGTTAAGGATGCCCCGGGCGGACCTGGGACCTGCTGTGCCCAGCAGAGGTTTCCCAGGCTCATGGTGGAGATGGGACAGTCACCTTCCGGCCAGCAAGGCTTGCAGGCAGCATGGGACAGAGCCACACTGCAGAGCCCTGCCGCCCCGTCACACCGGGCAGCTCAAATCAGTCCTTCCGCCGTCGGAGTGGCAGGTGCCGGCTCCTGCTCGGGCTCTGGCTTCGAGGTCCGTGCCTCTGGCTCTCTGGCTCACCCTGGACCCCCAGTCCTCCCCGTTCCCTGCAGGGACCACCCCATCACTCCTTGATTTTGCCCAGGGCCAGTCGCCCTCCCTGGTTCCCTGTGTGCCTCTATTTTTCTGCAGATTTCAGGAACAGGGCAACTTTCCCTGCCTTCCCCACTGCCCTGCTGCCCAGTGACCCCCCAGCCACAGTTCAGTTCTAAAAGCCTCTCAGGACCAGGAGCTGAGTAGGGAGAGGGTCTGAAAACATGCCTGGACACCTGGACACACCCGTGTCCAGCTGCATGCAGGCAGGAGCTGTGTGCGCACATGCTAGAGAAGGGGCACGGGCAGCCGCTCTCCCCTTGACCACACCCAACCCATGCCCACACCACAGGTGTGGGAGCCGCCATCTGCCCAGACACTGGAGCCCACGGAAACTTCTTGATAATGTGTTCCTGGTCACCCGTGTGGCGTCAGCAAGTGGACACATGTCCTCCTGGGTCCTCCTGCTCCTGCCCCCACAGAATAGGGACCTCTGGTCCCATGGTCGGGCCATGAGGGACAGGGAGGTCTCTGCAACAAGCCACTGGGCCCACTGAGGCAGCTCAGGCCTTGAGCTCAGAATGGAACTTCCGCAGCAGGAACGCAGAAGGTGCCTCCAGCAGGGCCACACCTGCCTGCTGGACTGGAGGCTCCCGGGCAGCCAAGGTGACCTGTAGCCGGGATGGCACTCCTGGGAGACTCAGGGCAGGCAGCAGTGCAACGAGGTCTGCAGTGTCTCGCCACTGGTGAGATTCGCCCAGCCACCAGCTGAAGACCACAGACGCCGAGGCAGCAGAAATCAAGAGACCCCAGCCCTGCCCCTTGCAGCAGACCCCCCAGGACAACGAAGAAAGAGCCTCTAGACCCGCCAGAGAGAATCAGCAAGAGACGGACTACCTCTCACTGAACCACGGAACGCTTGTGACCTTGGGAGGGAAATGTTCCTTTAACCAGCACTGATTCGCAAGGTGTCACACGGGGACCCGGGGCCACAGAGGCTGAGGCGGGACGGAACCTGGGGACACAGAGGCCAAGGCGGGAGGGAACCTGGGGTCACGTGTGACTGGTATCCCTTCGCACGGGCATCTGTTAAACATGCTGCCCTTGGAACTTCCATAAGCAGAGCTGAGCTGCGCCTGCCCCGCCCCATGCCAGTGTCTCCGGGTGGCTGCAGGCTCCCTGGGTCCTGTGGGCAGTGCCCTTCTGGCATCCATCATGTGGACAGACCACGCTTGCTAGAGGACATGTGGGGCTCTCGGTCGCGGTGCTCACAGACTCTGCTGGAAACCAGAGTTCTCCGCAAGGCCCAGGGTCCTGGCCCTCTGCAGGTTGGGGGGCATGTCCACCCTCTGCGAGGTCTGTGCACACTCCGTCAGGAGGCCTGTCCCCAAGGCTTCCGCCCTCCCGTTCAGCCCACATCTGTCACCACGGCTCAGTGTGTGGAGCTCCCAGTCTCGGCCCAGGCTTCGTCCACACGCTCAGAAGCATCTTACCGAGGGACGTTTTCAACTTTGGTAGAATCACATTGGATACTGCTTTTCCACCAGACTCGGAGGAGCTCAGGAAGGAAGAAGGAGGACTCAGCCCATTGTGGCTGCAGGTGAGTCCTGGGCTTCTGGGGCCAGATTCTTCCCTTCCTTCCCTTCCCCCACCCTTACTCTGCAGTGCTGGGATGGAGCCCACACCTGATGCATGCTGGGTAAGCAGGGTACTGCCCAGCGGCCACCCGGTCCTAGGTCCTGTTCCTTGATTCTGTGAGCATTCGTGGCACAAGTCATCACATTGCACTTTTTCTGCGATGCAGCTCTCCTATGAGATGCAGGTACTTGTGCGCAGTATTTATCAAGCAGTCTCATTCACACGTGCCACAAACAGCAAAGAACCAAAGTGTCTATTAAGGTATTTTCACACATGGAAATAAGCTGAGCAACTAGACTCATCTATTTTTGGTTGAGGTGATTTCCCTGAAGGAAATCGTCCTCGTATTTATTCATAAATACTCCAAAGCTGAAACAGCGCGTCACAGAAGCCCACCGGCTCTGGGAAGGAGAGCCCGTGGCAGCAGCTGACTAATGTCATTGTGAACTAAAGGCTCATAGAGAAGAGTGGGGTGTCCACGGGGAGTGGGGCCACCGAGGGAGAGGAGGTGGCCCGGTGGGGCCCGGGGGCATTGGCTGGGGGCTGGCCACACCCAGGGGACGGGTGACATGGCAAACCCGCCGGAGCTACGGGAAGCAGGTTTCTCCCTGTTGGTGAACACGGCCACAGCCACCAAGGGCCGGAGCCAGGACAGAGGGACAGGCTCCGGCCGTCTGCACCGTGAGGGCCTGGAAGCAGCAACGCCCCCAAGGCGGCAGCTCACCGGGGTCTCACTGCTGTGACTGACTGTCCAGGGGCAGGAGACTTATAAAGAAGTGAAGTTCACGCCCCCATTCTGGAGGACAGAGGCGCGAGGTCCGGGGGCCGCGGCTGGCGAGCGCCTTGCCTTCTCCAGCAGCTGGTGCCAGGACTGTGTCCCACCTTGGGCCCTTGTCCCCTCAGGTGGCGCCGAGGGAAAGCAGCGGCTACAGTGGGTGCCAGTGAGGTCACCTGCCCGGTCCTCCAGCACCTGGCCTGTCCGATGGCCGAGCATCTCAGAGAAGCAGGTGCTCTGGGGAGTCTTCCTTGTGAGCGGCTCTCAGTTTTCCTGTGCTTTGAAGACGTGGCTCCTCGCTGCCTCTAGGATCCTTCCCGCGTGGCCTTGTGTCGGACGGGGACCCTGCGTGCAGAGGTCGGCTGGCTCCTGCTCTGCAAGGCCCTCCTCCGGCCTCCGCCGCCTGGCTGCCCCGCCTTCCTCTCCGCGCTCCGGCCGGCCTGCCCGTCCTTGCTGGAAGCTTCGCAGCCCCAAGCCCCTGGCTCGCGCAGGCCAGGGTCACCGGTCCCGCTGGCTCTTCAGGAACTTCCTGCCCATCCTCCTTCTTGTCTTCCGTTTAATTTCAGAACTTAAAAAGCGCCTGTCGAGACCTTGATTAAATCGCTGCCCGTGTGAGGTGGACTGACATTTTTATAAGGCCGTTTGCGAATCTCCGAGGGCAGCACTGCTCCGCCCTGGAGTGTCCTCTGACCTCTCCCGAGGCGTTGCCCCCTCCTGTGGTCCTCCGAGTCTGAGGGACGTGTTCCTGGTATCTGACTCTTACGCCCTTGTAAATGTCACAGTCAGGTATTTTCTTTTCCAATCATTTGTTCCTGACGTAAAGGTGCACAGCCGGCTTCCAAGGAGCCCCTGTGTGCCCAGCGTCCTCACCAAGGACACGTCCACTCCCACGGTCCTCTGTCGCTTTGTCAGGATGTCCCCATGCTGTCGGGGCAGCAGGTCTCGGGACCCGGCGCTTGTGACTTCTTCCTCGCGTGCACTCCGCCTTCCTCGACATGATGCCCTTCCCAGGACCCTGTTGACCAGGGGACCAAGGTCCCCTGTGCTGGCCTCACTGGGAAGCCGGTGGGGCTCCAGGCCCTGGTGGCGGCCCGTGGAGTCCCGGACCTGCCCTGGATCCACACCACCTCCTGCAGACATCTCTGCCACGAGGTCGTGCGCATGGAAGACTCTTCCTGCTGTGAGAGCAAGTCCCACACCATCAGAGGTCCTGCGGAAGCCGGCTGGGGAGGGCCACGTGCCATGGACGGTCTGCAGCCAGGACAGGGCAATAGCAAAGACCACCGCACGTCCACCTGCCCCCGCTGCGCCTCCTACCCACCCTCAGCCTGGCTTGGGAGTCCTACCTGGACAGCTGGTGTTGGAGGAGCCCACCGGCAGGGCACCAGGTTGGAAGGCTGCTGTGCAGAGTGGACTTTGCTTCAGTCCCCAGCTGGGAAGAGTGACACCCCAGCCTCTCTGTTTTCACTTTTGGCCTTGAGATGGCTGAGCAAGGGTCCTGGGGCTAGTGCTGGGGGGCACCAAGCCTGCTGCGGCTTGTGCCAGAGTCTCCTCGGGCTGGGGGCCGCTCAGGGGCCGCCTGCCCGGGGTTCACCAGGGCCTCCAGTTCACCCCAGAGCTGCAACAGGAACAGAAGGACCTTCCTCAGCATTTCCATCTGTCTCCGCCCTTGAAAGACGCCTACTTCAGTCCTGGGACCCACTCACAGGGGGTCAACACGCCCACACAGGACGTCCCTCCACCTCCGCCCTCCCTCCCCCTCCTACCCTCCCTCCCCCTCCTACCCTCCCTCCCCCTCCTACCCTCCCTCCGCCTCCGCCCTCCCTCCCTCTCCTACCCTCCCTCCCTCTCCTCCCCTCCCTCCCCCTCCGCCCTCCCTCCCTCTCCTACCCTCCCTCCCTCTCCTCCCCTCCCTCCCCCTCCGCCCTCCCTCCACCACTGCCCTCCCTCAATCACCTGCCCTCCCTCCATCACCTGCCCTCCCTCTGCCTCCGCCCTCCCTGCCCTTGCTTGGGGGCCATCTGCCCGCTGACTGTGCCCGCGGAGCCTGGCGAGCAGCGTGGGCTGAGCTGGTCTGGGGGCCCTCCCGCCTTCCCAAGCCTGCAGCCCGTCTGCCCCTCAGATCCCTCCGGCTGCCCCTGGCACAGCTGGTTCAACGCTGGCTCTGTGGGAGCATTTTCAGAGGCTGCTCTTTCTGCCAAGTCTGCCAGGTGCTGAGGAGAGCGAGGGGCTGGCAGTGCCCTCCCGGGCACCAAGCAGAGCAGGGCCGGCGGTGCTGCCTGGCGGGGGAGGCGCAGGCCGGGTTTGCGTGGAGGGTCTCCTTGTCTCATCTCTGGGCAGCCCTGCGCCGGGCTCGCTGCTCCTGGGCCTTTCTTGTTTTCAGGTAGAGATGCCACCACGGCCCCCGTGGGGACTCTTCGCCAGAGGGCCATTGAAGATTTGTGCCGCCTTGAACACACTTTTTAAAATTCAGTATATTGGCTTTTTCATTCCAAATACACTAGTAAGTGTGGGGCCCAATTGTTGGTCACCAGGGTTTCAGACAGACACGCGGCTTCCTTTTACTGCTCAGCGCCAAGGACGCAGCGGGCGGGTGCCTTGTGCAGTCTGCCCCCTGCCCCACCTTTCCAGGCTGCCTTCCCACCGCACTTCCGCCCGCCCCGCGTGTGTCTGAAATGCTCTCGAGGTGCAGCTTCTATTTATCCTCCAGGGTTTTTTCTGTGCTGTGGTTTTATTTTTGGCTGGCACTGAGTTCAGGATGTCCGTGGCAGGCGGGAGGCAGATCCGTGGTGGACGGGGCGGAGACAGGTGCTGACGGCAGGGGTGAAAGGAGTGAAGCCCGGTCTTCTCCCCCGTTGCTGTCGGACATGTTTGTCTGCGTCATGCTCAATAGAGTCGCTTTGAATCGCCGCTGTCAGCCGTTGCCAAACACGGCCGAGTCCACATCCCCGCGCTGGACTGCGCTCCTCCTGAAGGCCGTCTGACGTCCAGACCCGCAGCGCCTCCCTGGCAGACTCGTTGGGAGGTAGCGGCGTCACACCATGGGGGTGGAGGGCATTCCCCGCGGGATCTCCATCTCTGTAGGAGGTCGGCACCTTCTCATGGTCAGTCCTTGAAAAGAAAAAGTCTCGGTGTTGGTGCTGGATTCTTGCCTGGCCTTTGCCCGACGGGTGGGCCGTGTCTCCAGGACCCTTTGGTGGACTGTGGCTCTGAACTGCAGCGCAGCCGAAGCACCCAGACTGCGGGCAGCTGCCCAGGACGCGCTGCTCTGCAGGCCACGCCTGAGAGGGGACACGCCTCCGGCGGGAAGTGGAGCCTAAGGAGGGCAGAGGCCCTGGCCGGCGCTGCCTTCGCAGCCCCTACATTCCGGGTGGAGGCCATGCACGCAGCCCGGCTTCCAGCCTTCCCTCCCACACGGCTTTCCCCTAACAAACCTCTGCACGGGTCCTGTCCTGCGGCCTGCTCCCCAGGAGACCCCAGCAGCACCCCTGGCCCAAGTGTGGGCTAGGAGACGGGTGGTGGGTTGAGGGCCTGGAACTGGCTGTCCACCTGCCTGGGAGGGGAGGAGGGCTGCTGGACAGCCTGGACAAGAAGAAGGCTCCACTGCCATCCGCTGGACAGGACAGGGTCAGGCCCTCTCCGGCCACTGGGCAGGGTCCTGCGGTGCACAAGGCAGGAGACCACGTGCGGAGCGGAGCCCAGCGCCTGCATGCCCCACACTCCCAAGCTGAGGGGCAGCAGAGGTTCTCTGGCCTTCAGCAATTGCAGGTAGACACGCATGCGCAGCTGGTTTGGCCTCACTCGGATCCCGGGAGAAGGACCCGACCTCGTGACCATGACTAGGAAACAGTCGCCCGCTCCCCAAGGGCACCTCCTCCAGCAGCCCAGCGGGGACGGGCCGCAGCGGCCTGTGTCCACGCAGCACTGGGCATGGCCCCTGGGAGCCCACTCCAGCCTCCCTGAAGGGCATCTGGTGACGTCTCCTTGTGCTCGATTGAGACCTGCCTAATCGCCAGCTGCGGCGAGTCGCTTCCGTGTGATCGTCCCCATCTGTCTCCATCCTTCGGTGAAGGGCCGGTTGAGAGTTTTTGCCCATATTTAGCTGTTCCCGTTGTGCTGAGTTCTGAGAATTCTGTACGCATCCTGGACACGAGTCCTCTAGCAGACAGACGTTTTTATATTTCTCCCCATCTCTGGCTTTCTCCTGACGGTGCCTTCCCAAATACGGAATTTCTTATCTTGGATGAGGCCAAATTTATCCATACTCTTCCTTCACAAATTGGGCTGCTCACGTCACGGGGAAGATGTCTTCTACCCACCTGGCGTCACACAGATCTGCTCCTGTTGCCACTCGCGTCTGGGATTCACTCGAGAGTCGTCTTTCCTGTGGTCCGGGACATGAACTGAAGTCCACTGTCCAGGCGTGTCCACTGTCCAGGCATGGACAGCCCCTGCCCCAGCAGAGGTTGGGGAGGAGCATAGGCATCCGTCGCTGGGCTGTTTCCGGGCTCTTTCTGTTTTGCTCCTTTACCCGTGGACCCCGTGGTTCCTCAGCCTGACACGAGAACCTGCTGGGCAGCTGTTCTCAGCTGTGGGCTCTCCTGTGCCTCAGCAGCGTCCCCAGGCTGACCACCCAGACCATCTGGGACCTGTCTGGATCTGTCAGCCAGCCCTCGGAGGCCTCTCCCCTCCACACGCAGGGGGCGCTTGCTCCCGTGTCCTCCCAAGATCACCCTCTGGGCGTTAGAGTCCCGATCCCCTCTTCTTAAAAGGACCCCAGTCACAGATGAGTCCAGCTCTGACCCCACTTGCTGCTGGGCTGTGGCCACTAGCCTCCAGCTTGCACCTCAGGCTGTCCATCTGCATGACCAGGAGCCTGGTGCTTCCACAGGCTTTGGGCCCAAAAGGCAAAGTCCCACCAGGCCAGCTGGGCATGTGTCCCCCCGCGTCCTGTGCCCAAGAGTGGTCAGAGGGCGGGCCTGGGAGGACCCAGTGGCCTGGGGATGACCCAGGTGGCCTGGGGGATGACCCAGGAGTCCTTGGGGGTGATCAGGTGACCTGGAGGGATGACCCAGGTGGCCTGGAGGGATGACCCAGGTGTTCTAGAGGGATGACCCAGGTGGCCTGGAGGGATGACCCAGGTGTTCTAGAGGGATGACCCAGGTGGCCTGGAGGGATGACCCAGGTGTCCTAGAGGGATGACCCAGGTGGTTTGGGGGATGACCCAGGTGGCCTGGAGGGATGACCCAGGTGTTCTAGAGGGATGACCCAGGTGGCCTGAGGGATGACCCAGGTGGCCTGGAGGGATGACCCAGTGTCCTGGAGGGATGACCCAGGTGTTCTAGAGGGATGACCCAGTGGCTTGGGGGATGACCCAGTGTCCTGGGGGGATGACCCAGTGGCTTGGGGGATGACCCAGTTGCCTGGGGGATGACCCAGTGGCCTGAGGGTCTGTCCAGCATCAGAGCATGGGCTCTGAGAGGCCAAGGCCAGCCGTGAGCACCCTCAAGCCTAGGTTCATAGAGCGTCCATGGAGAGGTCCTGCGAGGACAGGCGTCTTCAACGTGCTGGGAGGAGGGTGACGTGCCCAGAAAGCAGAGCCGGCCAGAGACGCTGGGGAACTGAGGCACATCTACACACCTGCTTGGGGGCCTCCCCGCCCGTGGCTGTGGCCTGTGGAGCAGCGTCGTCCCGGCTGAGACCCACGGGCTTCCTACCCCGTCCCTCATGGCCTGCGTTCTGTGGACTCCAAGTCCTGGATCTGCCCGCAGCCTCCTGGGGCCGTCGCTCCTCCAGTGTCTGCACGTCCTGAACCTCATGGCCGCCCCACGCCCCCTTCCTCTGGGACGGACACTTGCCTGGCACACAGCCTGCAGTCCCCTCGGCTGGCGCTCTGCCTGGCACAGGCTTGGTGTGGGTTGAGTGTACCCCAGGGCCCTTGGTCCCCAGGGTGGGGCACAGGGGTGCCATGGACCCTCCAGGAGGCGGGCCAGCAGAGGCCTCTGGGTCGTGCGTGGCGTCTCTCCCTCTGCCCCGTCCGGACAGTCTGCCTGTCCCACTGTTGCCATCTGCCACTTGTGAGGTCCTCTCAGCTGAGCCCACGCAGCACCGGGCCTTGGGTCTCCTGTGAACTAGCGGCTCCTCTTCTCTCAGGGCAGCTGACTGTGCAGTGTGAAGCTGGCCAGCCCACCTGGCCCCAGGCGTGCCCCCTGTGTGCTCCTATTCAGTGCTCGGCCGAGTCCCCGAGCCCCTGAGGGTGTCCCCCTTCTCTATGTGGCTCTCGACTCCCAGACCCTGCCGAGAATGCTGCCTATTTCCATGTTCTCGGATCTCCACGCAAGGAATCCGCTGAGCTTCACCTCAGTTCCTCTTCCTGCCCTGACATGGAGACCAGCTCAAGGCCACACCTGGCCTCCCTGCTCTGGCCTCCCGTCTCAGGGGCCGTTTGCTATGGTTGTTTGACATGCAGTGTAAATCCATTCCTGTTCTAAGATAATCAAGACAGGTGCGGCGGCACACCTGTCTTGATTGTTGTAATCCCAGCAACTCAGGAGGCTGCAGCAGGAGGACCTCAAGCTCAAGTTCAGCCTCACCTCAGCAACTTAGCAAGACCCTGTCTCAACATAAAAAGGGCCGGGAAACTAGCTCAGTGTTGGAGCAGCCCTGGGTTCACTGCCCAGAACCCAGAAAAGGAAAGATGACCCAGAGCCCCCACCCCAGGACTGACAGTTGGCAAAGGAAAGGATGCAGAAAAAGGAACGTCCCTTGTAAGACTCAGGCCACGACCCTCCAGCCCAGCAGCTCAAGCCAGGCGGGAGGAGGTTCCTGACCTCGGTGCCGCATCACGGCTGATCTCTTTTCCAAGGCCAGGGAGGCTTAGTTCACATTGAGATCTGACTGACTTCCAGTGAGTTCAGCAGAGCGTGAGGTCTGGGTTGCCGGCCCTCTCCTTAGTGGTGGTCAGCTGTTGGAAGGACTGCCCTTCTTGCCAGGTCTGTGCAGCACAGCTCTGCGGCTCTCACCAGCAGCCTCAGGCCACTTGTCAGAACCACATGAATGAGTGGAGCCCTCCACCCCTTCTGCCGGGCACTGAGCAGGAAGCAGGTCTCCTCTGCAGGCCGACTGGAGACTCAGTCCCTCCTCATCGGCGAGTCCGTCCTTGGGCGCTACCTCGCCACACTGCTGTGCTTAGGGAAAGCCCTGAGCCAGGGACAGCGCTGCTCTGCTTCATTCCCTTCTTCAAGATTGTTTTTTCTGTGCTAATTGTTTTTGCCTTTCTGCATAAATTTCATAAACAGCCTATCTGTATCTATTAAAAAATTCTAGATGTATCACAATACCAGCCCTTAAACTATAGTACAGAGCAATAGTAACAAGAGCAGCATGGTATTGGCACCAAAGTAGACAGGTAGACCAATGGTGCAGAATAGAGGACACTTAAGTACAGTTATCTTGTACTAGACAAAGGGGCCAAAACTAACAATGTAGAGAAGATGGCCTCTTCAACAAATGGTGCTGGGAAAACTGGAAATCCATATGCAGTAAAATGAAACTAAACCCCTATCTTTCACCCTGCACAAAACAACTCAAAATGGATCAAGGACCTTGAAATTAGACCAGAGACTCTTCATCAATAGAAGAAAAAGTAGGCCCAAATCTTCATCATGTCGGCTTAGGACCAGACTTCCTTAACAGGACTCCCATAGCACAAGAAATAAAAGCAGGAATCAAGAAATGGGATAGATTCAAACTAAAAAGGTTTACTCAGCAAAGGAAACTATCAGCAATGTGAAGAGAGAGCCTACAGAGTGGGAAAAAATCTTTGCCACAAGCACATCAGACAGAGCACTCATCTCCAAAATTTATAAAGAACTTTAAAAACTTTATACCAAAAATGAAACCACCCTAAGATTTCATCTAACTCCAATTAGAATGGCTATCATCAAGAACATAAGCAATAATAAGTGTTGGCGAGGATGTGGGGAGAAAGGTCCACTCATACATTGCTGGTGGGGCTGCAAATTAGTGCAGCCTCTCTGGAAAGCAGTGTGGAGATTCCTTAGAAAACTTGGAATGGAACCACCATTTGACCCAGCTATCCCACTCCTCGGCCTATACCCAAAGGGCTTAAAATCAGCACACTACAGAGATACAGCCACATCAATGTTCATAGCTGCTCAATTCACAATAGCCAGACTGTGGAACCAACCTAGATGCCCTTCAATAGGTGAATGGATAAAGAAACTGTGGTGCATATATACAATGGAATTTGCAGGTAAATGAATGGATTTGGAGAATATCATGCTCAGTGAAATAAACCAATCCCAAAAATCCAAAGGCTGAATGTTTTCCCTGATAAGTAATGATGATACACAATGGGTGGGGAGTTGGGGTAAGAGAAGAGTGGAGGAACTTCGGATTACATAGAGGGAAATGGGGCAGGAGCGGTTTGGGGAAGGAAAGACAGCAGAATGAGACAGACAGTATTACCCCATGTACACGTATGATTACAGGAATGGTGTGAATCCACATTGGGTACCACCACAGAAATGGAAAGTTGTACCCCATTTGTGTACAGTGAATCAAAATGCAGTCCGTAAAAATAAAAAAATTCTAAGATTTTATTGAATCCCATTAAATCTGCAAATAATTTTGAGGGAGTTGATGTCTTTACTATTTTGTCTTCAAATTAATGAGTTCTCTCTCTCTCTTTCCGTTTATTTAGGAATTCTTTGATTTCTTTCATCAGCCTCTTATGATTCATGTCATACAGATTTTGGACACGTTTTGTGAGATTTATAAGTGATTCGGGTTTTTTTTAAATGGACTTGTGAAGGTGGCTTTATGGTCACAGGAAGCTTGTGTGGGCCCCCAGGTCCCGTGGGCCCCCGCCGCCCTCCTACCACCAGCGAGGCCCTCCAGGGACGTCTGTCACCCTGGGGCTGCTCCAAATCTGATCCCAGCTGCAGAAGCAATTATCAAGGGGCCAGAGAGCGTGATGAACAGGAGAGCCCCTTCCTCGGCTGGACCTGGTCAGGGGCTTCAGAGAGGAGGCCCCAGAGGGGAAGGTGGGAGGAACCCAGGGAAGGAAAGACCTCAGGGGAGTGATGGGAAATGGGGTCGCGAGACAGGCTTAGGCCTGGGCGGGGCCTTTCTTCATCAGGGCACGGGAGCAGCAGGCCTGGGTCCACGGTTCAACCCAGAACCCAGCAGGTCACTTCCTGGGGAAGGTGCAGAGCAGGACTCCCGCAAGACCCCAGAGCAGAGGCTCAGAGCTCGCACTGGCAGCAGCGGAACTTGCAGCCCCCACAGGAGCCACAGCTGGAGCAGGAGCAGGCTGGCACGCAGCAGCACACGGGCTTGCAGCAGCACACGGGCTTGCAGCTGCACACGGGGACACAGCAGCTGGAGCCACAGCCCCCCAGCTGGAGCCACAGCCCCCACAGCTGGAGCCACAGCCCCCACAGCTGGAGCCACAGCCTCCAGAGCAGCCACAGCAGCCCATGGTTCTGGTGGTGGAGGTGGAGTGGGTGAGAGGAGCAGGTGGAGAGGGAGGAGTGTGGGGTGCAGCTCCTGAGCCGGGGCTTCAAGGACCCAGGGGGTCAGGTGAACTGGGTCCTGGTCACTCCCCAGTTCCTGCCGCTTCCCCAAGGAGCCTGTGCTTTTTCGTTTAATCTGGAAATAACCTCAGTACTGTCATACCTCTCCTCTTTTTCTTTAGCTTATATTTTTCCTCACATTCTCTGAGGAACAACAGCACTAGCTGTTTCTCTGCAGCTGCCGGTGGGGGAGCAGGGCTACAGCCCGAGGTCCTGCTGGGCCTTGTCCCTGTGTCCCTCCCCTGTGCTGCTGCAGCAGAGAGCATGACGTGGCTCCACACAGTAAACGTGGGGTGGGAAGTCCAAGGTCGAGGCGGGGGCAGAGGACACACCCTCTCAAGGGTCCTCTGTCTCCTCCAGCGTCTGGGGGTTGTCAGAGCCCTCGGCTATGTCCACATCACTCCAACATCTGCCTCCATCCACCCAGCCTCCTCCTCTCAGCATCTCAGATCTCCCCTGCCTTTCCCTGTAAAACACCACCCACGGGGTGGGGCTCACCCTACTCCAGTGCCACCTCCTGTTCCTTTGATCACACCTAGGGACCTCGTCCTAGAGAAGGCCACATTCCGATGTTCTAGGGGACATGACAGGGGCACTAGTGAGCCCTCTGCCTGCTCATGCTGCTGGTCTGCCTCTGACCCTAGCCTGGCTCTGAAGCCCCAGGGATGTTCAGAGAAGGCACAGGGACACAAGCCCACAGGGACACTGGAATAGGAAACCCCATCTTAAGCAATCACCTGTGGGCAGAAACGGGCTCAGGATGAGGCTAGGACTCAGATTCAGAACAACACCCAGGATCAGGACAGGAACTACATCTAGGAGTGGACCCAGGATGAGGATGGATCCAGGGTCAGGATAGGACCCAGGATGCGAATGGGATCCAGGATCAGGATAGGACCCAGGATGAGGATGGGATCCAGGGTCAGGATAGGACCCAGGATGAGGATGAGATCCAGGGTCAGGGCAGGACTCAGGGTAAATGGAATCCTGGGGTGCCTTGGTTGGAAGGTGGGTCATGACTGCAGTCCCAGGAAGTGGGGCTCTGCAGGGTCATTCCTTCAGGTCTGGATGACTCAGGACTCACCTAGGGCTCTGAGGAGGGGTGTAAGGTGGCACCATCCGCCTACCTGGCAGAGCTGGAGGAACAAGGGAGGCATGTGCCACTCACTGCAGCTGGGAGGCAGGCCCTACTGCCACACTTGGGCTGACCGATGGGAGGGCACAGTGGCCAAGGCCAGACCCTTGGTCCTCAGAGCAGGAGAGCATTGTGGTCCACCCAAGTGAGTGGGGCCAGGCTGTGGGACACCAGGGCCTCGGGGGCCAGGTCCCACAGGATGGGGGGGACAATGCACCCAGAGCTGCCGTGCAGCCTGGTCTGGGCACGTGCTGAGCAGCTGGCAGCAAGGGGTGAGCCACATCAAGACTCAGGCTGGCCAGGAGCCCCTGGAGACAGTGGGCAAGGGCCCAGCGCAGCCCCGGCCAGTGCCCTGCTGCCAGCCTGGCGCCCGTCCTCCTGCGGCATCCATGCCTTGTGCCGAGGAGTGTGCCAACCCTGCAGGTGGGAGGACCATCGCGCCTTGCTCTGCCTGGGCTGCCTCCAGCCCTGGTCTGGCCCGCCCTCCCTGCTGCCACCCCCAGGAACAGCCGCCAGGCCACCCCAACCCTGCCCTATGGCAAAGTTGCCGGGCCGTCCTGTCCACATCCCCCCAGGACGGGAGCAAGTCCAGTCTGCTATAGACCCATGGCCAGGGGCAGATCCAGTCCTCCTCCCCTGCCGTGTGACACCAGGACATCCCAGAGTCTTTCTGGCCCTCTGTCTCTTCTTCAGAATGGGATTAGCAGTGTCACTCTGAAGGTCAGAGGTCATGGAAATTAAGTCACTGTCTCTCCAGAGGCCGGGTGGTCATCTGACCCAGCCGTCTCAGCTTCCTGGGCCTGGGTCTCTCCCGTCTGCTCCTTCTTCCTTCCTGGGCACAGTCTACCCATCCTGTGGTCCAGTGACCCAAAGGTTGAGGAGAGCTGACCTGCAAGACAACAGGGACCAGGGCCCGGCCAGGGACTTGGTGGAGGACAGACACTGAGAAGTCCGCCGGCGCCCCCTGGTGGCAGAGAGCTAAGGTCCGGGGACAAGGGCAGGCAGGCTGCAGGCTCCCAGCAGCAGGCAAGGGGCTACCACCCGGGGAGGCGTCTGCCAGGCCCCATTTGGGGCGGTGGGCTCAGAAGAGCCCCCAGTGCCCTGACCTTCCTGCCCGGGGGCAGAGCCAGGTCAGCAGGCAACGCCTGCACTCTGACCCTCTTCCCAGCCCTGCCAGATGGACACAGGTCTCAGGAGGGCGTGGCAGGAGCCAGGGCAACTGCGGGCCCACAGCTCAGCTCCTCCCTGTCCAGGTGGCCCTAGGCCCACGCTGGGACCTGCCCTGTACCTAGTCTGTCCCCTCCGGGGTCCCTGCCTCAGCACTGGTCCACAGGGAGGAGGCTCCACCCTGCTGGCCCCGTGGCCTGTCCCTGTCGCCTCCTGGCCATCCTGCTCTTCCAGGTCCCACTCCTGAGACCCCTCCCATCCTCAGGGGTTCCTGTGTCCTGGGCAGACGCAGACCCTCCTCACAGCCTGGGTCAAGGGGCTTGTGCCCTCTGTCCCCTGCTTTCCCAGGTATTGCGACAGGACCGTCCCCCTGACAGAGGGAAAAGGGAAGCCTCGCTCAGGGCCAGCTCTGGGGACAGCAAGGGCTGGCGTGGCTGGCAGGGAGGGAGGCGCCACCTGGTGGCAAGCAGTGCTCATGGCAGAGGACCTCTAGTAAGAGCAGAGGCCTGGAAGCCTCCGTCCAGGGAGGACGGCCAGCTGGCCTCCAGGGCCGGGGTCTGCAGGAGCCCTCAGGCTCCCGAGGGTCCGTGACTCTAGCTGTTCGGTGCTGGAGAGTCACTGGAAGCCTTGGAGACCCTGCCATCGTGGCAGCTCAGCTGGGTGTCCTCCAGCTCTGCGCCGACCGTCACAGACGCGGAAGTTGCTGGTAGCAACGTGGCAGGTCCCTCGTCTCTGGACGCCACTCTCCCAGGCACAGCAGGGGTCAGCCGGCTCTCACTGAAGCTAGGAACACATGGGACCAAAGGGGCACTGGCCTGGCGGGCATCACAGCTGCGGGTGGCCCTGCAGCCGCCACTCTCTCCCCTGGAACTGGCAGGACCCTGGGCTCCTGGTGGCCAGGAGGCCCTCGCTGCTCACGGTGAGGCAAGCAGCAGACACATGGGCCACATGTGACTCTCCCTCTACCCACCGCCCGGGCGCCAGGGGCCCAGGTGGCACTGGCAGAGCCACCAATGTGACAGCAAGTGGCAGCACTGTGGCCAGCCAAACACACTGAGGGCGGGCATGTGGGGGCCGGCGGCCAGGTGCCAGGAAAAGCAGACCCAGCCCTCCAAGGCAGCGGGCAGGGCTCCTGTGTCTCAGCTAGAGGAACAGCTCACCTTGGGACAGAGAGCCTTGGGGTCAGCAGGCTCGGCCAGCGTGGGCAGGGGTGGGGCCCAGGGATGGGGCCTCCCCAGCACTGACCGCAGCTGCAATGCCAGGTCAGAAATGGACTGAGCAGGATGAATGCCCATCCCCACCCTGCAAAGGTCTGCCCCGGGGCCGCGGGGTGCTGTCCCCACAAGCCCAGCCTAACGTGGCTCTGCAGGAGAGACCTCCATTCCCCCAAGCAGACATGGCTCTGCCAGACAGTGACCTCTGGCCCACCAGTGGGCACTGAACCCGGACACACTCATGGTCAGCTGTCCATCACAGCCACTCACCAGGACCAGGAGGAGTCTGAGGGGATAGAGAGACTGACACTGGCATTCAGCCGCAGTGAGCGTCCAGCTCCTCTGGCCCACCCTCAGCGGTCACTGGGGCTCACTGTCCTCTGCACCCCCACTCCAGGGGACAGTGAACCGCCCTTCCATGTCACTCCGGGCTCTCTGGGCACTGGTGACCCTGGGCACCAGCCCGGTCGCACTTAAGAATAAACGGAGGTGTTTCAAAACATCACGGGGAGTGACCGGCCCGCGAGCCCGTCCCCAGCAAACGCCTGCCAGAGGGGAGGGCGGCCACGGGCCCTCACACCCCCAGACGCACCCGCGCCAAGCGCACAGGGAGGGCCAGGCAGAGCGGGGCCTACGTGTGGAGACTGCCGAGCTGGACGGCCACGGCCGACCCAGGAGACGGAGCACCGGCAGAGCGGAGGGAGGGCAGGACGCAGGAGAGCCCGGGCCCGGGGCTGCCCAGCGCCCTGGCCCCTGACCGGGCGCGCCTGCCCGGTCCCACGGTCCCCGCTGCTGGCCCAGAGCCGAGCGGGGCTGATGCAGAAGGAGGTGCCGAGCGTCCCTGGAGGCAGCTGGCCACGCCACCAGGAGCCCGAGCAGCGGTGGGCCACTGCCCGTTATCTGCACGCGCGTCAGCAGAGCGATTTATGGGCCATGTGCGCAGATTCCAGCGGGCAGTCAGCAGGCTCAGGTCACGGGGGTATTAGCGAGCCCCCAACATCCCTGGTCCCAGGCAGATCTGGTGCCGTGGGAAACACATAGATACGCCCGTCCCTGGTCACGGGTCTGTGGGGAGCGAGCCAGCCCTGTGTGGGAACAGGAGGGCTCCCAGAGACATCAAGAGCAGGGCCCCTGGGCGGGGAGAGCACGGCCGCTGACCCCGGGGTCCTCCGTGCCTGCGACATTCCCCTCACCCCCAAGCCCGTCATGACCTTGAAACGGGCCGCACACAACAGAGAACTCTCGATATACCCAGGTCTTAAACAACATGGACTTCTAATGCCCCTTCCTGCACAGGGAGGAGGCCCCACCGCACAGGTCCGAAGGGCCCGTTTTAGGGTGCCGAGGACGCGGGGCCAGGGTCCGAGCTGCTTCCCCCTTTCTGCTCCGTGACCCTGACGTGAGCGACCCGTGCTTCCTGGTTCAAGGAAGCTGCTGGAGCAGCTGCCATCTCATCTGTGTGGTAGAAAGCACCAGGGAGGGCCAGGTCCCCTGCCAGCACACCGTGCTCCCTTCAGGAGGAGTGAAGCAAGAATGGCCACGGCCCAGCCGAGCCCCCAGGCAGGCTTGGTGTGGACGGCCCGGGGGCTCGGAGGAAAGGCGTCGGCCAGACGGGTGGGACGGGGGTGGCTTGAGGGGCCGGTGGCCCGTCCCCGCGCGCACTGTGACGGGAGGCGCCCTTGCGGCCCCGGGGCTGGTGTCTACCAGGAGCTCGGGGCTGGCATGGCCAGGGCGGGCCCAGGCACTCAGGGCCCTCCGACCCAGATGAGGAGAGGAGGCCGGGCTGGGAGGCCTGGAGAAGGCAGGGAAGGCAGAGGGGACCCCCCAAGGAGAGCCGAGGGCAGGACCTCGAGGGGAGGTCTCCCAGGAACACCGGGAGAGGCTCGGGCCTGGCGACCGAGGGCGGTGGGGTCTGCAGCGGCAGAGTCAGGCGCGGGCACGAGAAGGACGGCCAGGCCCGTGACTTCAGAGGCCAGGGCAGCCCGGTCAAGGCCCGAAGGCTGAGAGTGGACGAAGCCAAGCTGGAAGAGGCCGCGTGTGTCCCGGTGAGCGGCAGGGCCGGAGCCCACGGCTGGAGCCACGGCGGCCTGCGGCCCTGGCGTGCCAGGCTGGCCCCAGAGGGTCGGGAGGGGAGAGGTGCCGCGTGGGCCCCCGCGGGCAGCCCCGCCCTGCAAGGGCTCTGCGCCCCGCACCCCGTCCCCGCCTCACGCCTCCCTGCGGGGCCCGCGGGGCCCCACTCTGCAGCCAGGGCCTGGCCCTTGGTCCCTGTGCACCGGGGCTTCTCGGCGCCCAGGCACAGTCACCGAGCCCGCTGCCCACTCTCGGCCTCTGCTTCCAGAAGCTTCTACTCCCAGAAGGCTCCGGGGTCTGGTGGTCCTCTGGCCCTGCAGCGAGCTGGGGACGGAGACGCCCCCTGCCCTCCGCCGGGGCCCGCGCCCGGCTCTCGGTCCACGTGGCCCCGACCCTCCCCGGCTCCACCCGCACCCCAAGCCCGCAGCTGCCGCGTCCCCACGCGGGCCGGCCGGCATGGCGTGATTCGCGTGACGCCGCTGACCTTCCCGCGGGGACCTGAGGCAGACCTGCAGAACATTACAGAGAAATGAAAGAGAAGGAGAGGAAGAGACAGATGTGTCTCCTGTAAACAGTCTGATTTCCCAATGTAAACCAGATTCCGGCCCAAGACATCAGGTAAACATCTGCGTCAGAGCCCCCGGCCCCCACCGCCCGGGAGGCCCAGGGGTCTGCATCGCCTACTCTGGGACGTGTCAGAGTCGCCGCCGAGACATTTCGTAATTAGGCAAAATTAGGCCTTGCATTCCTCCACTAAATCCCAAAGATCTCTGCAATTTCAGGTCTTCTCAAAAACGAAAACACTTGGTAATTAAATGGCACAAGTGAAAATGGTATAGAATGTTCTCTCAACTGGAAAATGCCAATTAAGGAAGTGGCCCTGGCTTCCCACCCACCTTGGCTGGGCGGGGGCTTATCTCTGCACAGAGGAATCTGCCTGGAGAGCAGATTAGCTGTGGCCTTGCTCCTCCGGCCTGGGCGGCGCTGCGCTTGCAGGGCCCGGGGGAGGAGGAGGCAGGGCTGACCCTGGCCCCCGATACCGGGGATTTGGGGCTGGGAGGCCCCACGTTGCCTCCAGCTGCGGGGGCAGCACCAAGGACAGTGACCTTGGCGGGGCACACTGGGGATTAGCTCCTTTGAAGTGGCCTGGGGTCCCCACCCTGGTCCTTGAATCCTGCCTGATCCCCAGGCCAGTCCCTGTCTCGGGCAGGGGCTGCTGGCCTGCTGGACTCACTGGTGTCCGCCCTGTGGTGTTCCTCGCCCATTTCCTGTTTTTATCCTTCTCACTTCTCTCTATCTTTGGATTTCATCTGATTTCTTTCACACGTTAAGCAAATGGCATCCGAGCTCGGGCCTCTCTGACCTCCTGCCTTTGCTTCCTGTCGCCCGCTGCTCGTTGCTGAAGTACCTGGACACAGGCAGGCTCTCCCCTCTCACCAGGGCTGGACCCCGTGTGCTTGGCCCCTACTGCCTGCGCTCTCAGGAGTGCTGGCACTGAGCCGCTGCTCCAGGCCTGGTCCACTGTCCCAGGCTCTTCATCTTCTCTGCTTAACACTGTGCCAAACGTCCAGCGGGCACTGTGTGACAGTGCAGCTGTGGGTGCTGCGAGCCCGTGAGCAGCCTGGAAGGAGGAGCAGATGCCCTGCCCCTTCCCCTTGCTGTCCTTGACCCCGTCCTCCCGCCAGCTCCTTCCGACCTCCGACCTGCCCTCAGTGGCTTGATCTCCTCTCTCTGATCTTGCTCTTAGAAAGTGTGTGTGTGCAAGGCTTCGGGCGTCTTGCCCTCCGTGAACACCTGAGAGCCAGTCCTTGGTCACCGTCACTGATAAGTGGCACCCCCGGTGTGACGGGCCACAGTTGGTTTCTCCCTTCGCCTCGTGGAAAGCATGTCAGTCCCGTCCCGTCTGGGTCTGCTGTAACGAGGACTCAAACTCTTGCCCAGGACTGTGTGACTGAGGCCTCCTGCGTCTGGATGCCCAGGAGAGACTGCCCGGCCTACGGCAAATGTAGGTCTAGGTTTTTAAGCAACCGTCAGACTGGGTCCCAAGGTGCTGAGCTGCTGTGTCTCGCCAGCCTCGGTACCTCCACAGCTTGGTTCTGGCTGTTCCAGCCAGTGTGTGGTGGCCCCTGGGCATTGCCTCGATCCCACCTCCCCAGGGACCGAGGGTGGAGGAGGCCCTGTCCCTGGTTATGAGCCCCGGCCTCTTCAGCAGCCCGCTGAGCTTCAGGCCCAGTCTGATCGCGTGGCTCTCCTCCCTGCACAGGGTCAGAGCTCTTTGTACCTTGAACGTGTCCTCCGTCACCCATGGGTTTGCAGGTATTTCCTCCCAGTCTGTGACTTCACATCCATTAGGATCAGGGCTCATGCTTCTGAGGCCAGAGCTGAGACTCTACTGCAGTCACAGGCCCTGCACCTGGCCCCCCCACTCCTTCCTTCCTCCCTTCCTTCTTTCCTTCCTTCCTTCCTTCCTCCCTCCCTCCCCCCTCCCTCCCCCCTCCCTCCCTCCTTCCTTCCTTCCTTCCTCCTTTCCTTCCTCCCTCCCTCCCTCCCTCCCTCCTTCCTCCCTCCCTCCCTCCCTCCCTCCTTCCTTCCTTCCTTCTTTCTTCCTTCCTTCCTTCCTTCCTTCTTTCCTTCCTTCCTTCCTTCCTTCCTTCCTTCCTTCCTTCCTTCCTTCCTTCCTTCCTTCCTGTCTCTTCCTCTCTTCCTCTCTTTCACTTTTGGTGCTGGGACAGAAGCCAGGGCCTGGTGCTGGGCCACTGCCCTGCACTGAGCCGCGCCCCAGACTTTCCTCCTAGAAAGGTCGTAGTGTTGGGTTGAATTCGAGTGAACCTCCGCCTAAGGTAGGAGGCCTAGGCCAATGCCATTTCTTCGTCCTGTGGAGAGACAGGGGACCAGGCCTCCTGGGAGAGCCGCCTCTGAGCCCCTGGCCCCAGGTTGCTGCGGTGGGTCTGCTGGGCTGAGCTGCGGGAGTGCGTCTCAGAGCAAGAGGACTTCCCCAGCTGCCCGCTTCTTAGGGAAGAAAGTCCAGTCATTCTCGTTTGCTTGCCCTTCCATACAAATTTTAAAATCAAGGTTTTTTTCCCTTCAAAGAAGTCTCTCTCATGTTCTGATAAGAATCGCGCTGAACCTGTAGAGCTCTGTCTAGGGAAGATCAGAACACTCACACAGTCCCCGTGACCCTGCACAGAGGACCTGGTGAGGAGCGCCATGCCTCCCAGGCGGCCTTTCCACCCGCTGCCCGGGCACAGGCTCGGCCACTCGGCCACGTCTCCCCTGAGCTGCCCTTGGACAGGAAAAAGAAAGAGAGGTGTGTTGTGGGCAACTGGGTGTCGATACACAGGACTGCCTAGGTGTGAGGGACAGAGGACACAGAGGATGGCCGGTCAAAGCTCATCCCAGAAAAGCCAGGCCAGCAGGAGAGCCCTGGGTCCGTTCAGGAAGTTACTCGTGCAGTTAGAACTTCCAACGGAGGAAACCGCAGCCAGCAGGCCCATCATCCGACCCAGCACACAGTGGAGAAGCCGCCAGACCCAAGCATCTCTCCCACCACCAAGGGCAGCCTTTTCCTGATGGCCAGACGGGGACAGCACTGGCCAACTCCAGGCCACGACCCTCTCGAGTATGCGTGTGACAACTTAGCAATTAGTAGCAATAATGCACCCACAATACAGCAGGTCATGGCCACAGAGGTCCATACCAGTGACGCAGGACCAGCAGGCCCTCTAAGAATTAGTGTAACGCACCAGATTAGCCACTCAAGAGATCTGACCGTCTCAGTACAGGCAGAAAGGGCGAGAAGCACGTGAAACATCTGGAGTCGATTCAGGACACCTCAGCAGCCGGGGTGCAGAGGAGCATTCCAGAACCATACAAAAGCATCTGTGAGAAAAAGGAGGCTGGCTTCACCCTGGGGCTTCCCTTCCACCTCACAACAAAGCTGGCACCCGACGTGTGGAAAATGAAACGGCAAAGAGCTTGCAGAGGAGGACGGCAGACCTGACCTCTGCAGGAAATCAGAACTGCTTCTAACAGCAAGGACAACTAGTGAGCGACTTCAGCAGCACTGGCAGACAAGACCCACCGACAATCCCTCCTCGGACTGGAAAGTCACGCAGATCAATCAAAAGCAATCCCAGGACCCACACAAACACTTCTCCAAAGAGGACATTTGAATGGCCAGTGGCACAAGATACTCAGCAGCATTGAGCACTGGCAAGTCACAAGCACAGCGAGGACCTCTCCACACTCACCAGAACAGCTGTTGCTGACAAGATGGATGGACGGACACCGAGGTCAGGGATGTGGAGGTGTGGAGGTCCGCAGGCTGTGTCCTGGGGGTTTAAGACAAAGGAGCCACTTGGGGAAATGGGCTGGCATGTCCTCAGAGAGCTACACACAGGCTGACCCTGGCCCAGCAATTCCGTCCTAGGGAATGAACAGTGTCCACAACATCAGCTCTCAAGTGCCCAGGGCAGCATGTTCACGGAAGTCCCAAGCAGAACAGCACAGTCATTGCCATGATCAAAACCTGTCTGCGCACACCATGGAATACTACTCAGCTGTGAAGAGGAGGGAACCCTGATACATGTGCTGCCACCAGGTGGGCCCTGAACACGCCAAGCTAACATGGGCAGCCAGTGACAGGACAGCAGGACGTGCAGCAGCAGCCATGGCGGATGGAGACAGACATGGTGAGCAGAGAGAGGGCAGAGGAGAGCTCTCACTGCAGAGAAGCCTCTGCCACCCTCTGGCGGCTCTTCCATGCTGACCTGCAGCCTGAGGAGCACATCCTTCCATCGCACAGGCCGCTCACAGCAGCTTCGCGCATCCCGCTAGCTCCCTTCGCTCACTGTGGCTCCTGGCAGGAGCGACCAGCACACCCTCCTGTCTGGAGTGCTGGGCTCTGGGTTCCCCACGCAGAGGGGACCTGCGTCTGCCAGCGTGGTTTCCAGGACAGGAATCCTAGTTTGACGGCACAGGCGAAGGTGCTTCTGCTGGGAAGGGCACTTCGTGTTTAGCTTAGAAGATGCTCAGAAAGAGTGGGTGAGCTTTGGGTGAGGCAGACGCCCCCCAGGACCTGGGTGGCTTCCTCCTGTCCCTCACGGCCGAGCTGGACATCCAGTTCTCCAGCAAGCTGCCTGCAGACCTGTGCTCTGGGCACAGTTGAGGGGCCCCAGCCGGCACGGCAGATGCAGGACCCTGTGGCCTCCATGGTCCCCTGGCCAGTGACCCCTGCACTGAGTCTCTGCATGCCCTGCTGCCTCTGTTTCTCAGGAGAACCCGGCTGGTACACCTACCAGCTCAGCCGGGCTTCCAGGGAACCTGGGGGATGTGGGCAGGACTCGTGTGTGGCGTTCCCAGAGGATCTTGCTGATACCTAACTGTGCACCTTGGACAAGACCCCCAGGGATGGCGGCCACTGAAGGCCAGAAGCACAAGTCGAGGGCCCAGCCACCCCACAGTGCTGGAGACAGGTTTTCTTGCAAAGCCAGCAAGAGGCCCCGCTGTGGAGAGGCTGAGGAAGGCCAGGCTCCAGATGAGGACAGAGGTTGGCTGTGGCGGTGTGACCCTGACCCTGTGTACTTTTCCTGTTACTGGAAGAAAATGTTACTGGCTCGAAGGAAGATTCCACCGGCCAGAATCTGCTGATGTTCACACGCAGCATCCAGCGCAATCAAGATTCCTCAGGGAGCTGGCCTGGCTGTACTCTGCAGAGTCCAGCTGAGCTCCCGCCCGCCCGCTCCCCTGTTCCCGCACGTGCGAGGGAAGGGAATGCTCTGTCCTGAACAGGGTGGGGCCTGCAGATAAGGGTGAGTGATCGCTTCCTCTAGCCCTGCCTCCCTCCCCCACGGCCAGCCCGGAGGCCAAGTGTGAAGGCCACGTCCCCACCATGCTGTGTCAAGGACAGAGCAAGGCGAGCTGACCCCTCAGCCCAACCTGGAATCATCCTGCCCTGGGTCGGTGTCAGGCCCACTCCTCACCCAGGGCACAGGCGGGGTCTTATCAGGAAGCCGGCCCAGGCCCTCTGCTTTCTTAAAGATTGCTGCTGTGTCACCAAAGCGCACACCCGTGCTGCTTTGCAGCCTTAGTGCTGCGGTCCCTAGGAAACGCCTCTTGTGGCCACGGCCAACACCCGCCAGGCTCCAGGTGGCCACCTGTGGGTCTGCCGAGCTGTCCTCACCCCCAAGCCTGGCCCTGCTCCCTCTGGGCTTTCACCGAGTCCCCCGGGGACCTCGCCTGGGCCCCACCCGCTGGCAGGGCCACGCCAGCCCCTCCCCCAGAGCCGTGCTGTTCCCCCCGGGAAGCCCCAGTGGCAGCCACAGACTCCTCAGGCCCTCGGTGCATGGGGGTGGGCCAGGCGGTCTGCAGAGCCCATAGCACTGCCCACCCCTGATCCAGTGCCCCTCAGGCGGGAGCCATGCCCCTGACGTGTCCGCAGCCACGGCCTGTGCGGAAGTGGGTGTGGGGCAGGGCCACGGCCCTGGACAGGAGGAGGCTCCAAGGGGGAGGCTGGGAGAGGCACCTGATGTGCCACAGGCTGAGGAGGACACCAAGCTCAGCGCGAGGAGGGTCCCCACTGCCCCAGAGGGCGGCAGAGTCCCACCCTGTGCCCAGCGCAGCACCCAGGCTCCTAAGCAGGCCACCAGGACCTTGTGGGGTCAGATAACCTGAGCCCTGGTGTCCCTGAGGCCAGCCCTGTGGCGAGTCGAGGAGGTTCTGGAGCCGGGAGAGTCGAGGAGCCTTTCACACTCAGGGGACGCGCGGACCCCCAGGGCCTGCTGGACCCACTCACCAGGAGCTTCCCAGAGAGGCAGACGGATTCCGTCCTGGACCAAAGACACCTCTGCACGACACCTGGGCTGGGGTCCGGGCAGCTTCTCTGCAAAGGGGGTAGTCAACACGGTGGCTTCGTGGGCTGCCATCTCTGCCCAGGGAACCGCCTCCGTTCAAGTAGCATGACGGCAGCTAGGACGGCAAGCCACGGGGTGGCCGTGCCTCGGGGCAGGCGTAGGGCCTGGATTCCCTGCAGTGCTCACGGTCACTAAGCGGTCTTCCTCCTTTGATTTTCATTAAGCCATAAAATATGTGAAAACAACTCATAGAGTGGCCTCACAAGAGGCAGAGGGGACAAGGTGTCCATGGGTCTGGAGGAGATGTGGCAGGAGGGGAGCCCTAGGCCAGGATCCAGAGGGGACAGGCCGCCAGCAGGACAGCTTGAAGGCGACAGTGGTCAGCCCACAGGAACAGAGACAACCTGTGCCAGCTGTTGCTAGCTGCCCCTCACCAGGCTCACTCCATGCTGTCCAGAGGAGAGCCGGTCACCCCAGGGCCAGGATGCTGCTGGCAGAGCTAAGGAGGGAAGAGGAGCCCCAGCCAGAAGGGGCCATGCGGTGGGAGCCCACAGGCCCACCGAGGAGATGGCACAGCTGGGGGTTCAGGCAGGATTCAAGGACCAGGGTGGGGACCCCAGGCCACTTCAAAGGAGCTAATCCCCAGTGTGCCCTGCCAAGGTCACTGTCCTTGGTGCTGCCCCCGCAGCTGGAGGCAACGTGGGGCCTCCCAGCCCCAAATCCCCGGTATCGGGGGCCAGGGTCAGCCCTGCCTCCTCCTCCCCCGGGCCCTGCAGCCGCAGCCGCCCAGGCCGGAGAGCAAGGCCACAGCTAATCTGCTCTCCAGGCAGATTCCTCTGTGCAGAGATAAGCCCCCGCCCAGCCAAGGTGGGTGGGAAGCCAGGGCCACTTCCTTAATTGGCATTTTCCAGTTGAGAGAACATTCTATACCATTTTCACTTGTGCCATTTAATTACCAAGTGTTTTCGTTTTTGAGAAGACCTGAAATTGCAGAGATCTTTGGGATTTAGTGGAGGAATGCAAGGCCTAATTTTGCCTAATTACGAAATGTCTCGGCGGCGACTCTGACACGTCCCAGAGTAGGCGATGCAGACCCCTGGGCCTCCCGGGCGGTGGGGGGCCGGGGGCTCTGACGCAGATGTTTACCTGATGTCTTGGGCCGGAATCTGGTTTACATTGGGAAATCAGACTGTTTACAGGAGACACATCTGTCTCTTCCTCTCCTTCTCTTTCATTTCTCTGTAATGTTCTGCAGGTCTGCCTCAGGTCCCCGCGGGAAGGTCAGCGGCGTCACGCGAATCACGCCATGCCGGCCGGCCCGCGTGGGGACGCGGCAGCTGCGGGCTTGGGGTGCGGGTGGAGCCGGGGAGGGTCGGGGCCACGTGGACCGAGAGCC
The DNA here is from genome assembly GCF_902686455.1 of Sciurus vulgaris. NCBI lineage: Eukaryota > Metazoa > Chordata > Mammalia > Rodentia > Sciuridae > Sciurus > Sciurus vulgaris. The sequence goes on along the minus strand of NC_136472.1, from coordinate 1,442,347 downwards.
GGGCGCGGGCCCCGGCGGAGGGCAGGGGGCGTCTCCGTCCCCCAGCTCGCTGCAGGGCCAGAGGACCACCAGACCCCGGAGCCTTCTGGGAGTAGAAGCTTCTGGAAGCAGAGGCCGAGAGTGGGCAGCGGGCTCGGTGACTGTGCCTGGGCGCCGAGAAGCCCCGGTGCACAGGGACCAAGGGCCAGGCCCTGGCTGCAGAGTGGGGCCCCGCGGGCCCCGCAGGGAGGCGTGAGGCGGGGACGGGGTGCGGGGCGCAGAGCCCTTGCAGGGCGGGGCTGCCCGCGGGGGCCCACGCGGCACCTCTCCCCTCCCGACCCTCTGGGGCCAGCCTGGCACGCCAGGGCCGCAGGCCGCCGTGGCTCCAGCCGTGGGCTCCGGCCCTGCCGCTCACCGGGACACACGCGGCCTCTTCCCAGCTTGGCTTCGTCCACTCTCAGCCTTCGGGCCTTGACCGGGCTGCCCTGGCCTCTGAAGTCACGGGCCTGGCCGTCCTTCTCGTGCCCGCGCCTGACTCTGCCGCTGCAGACCCACCGCCCTCGGTCGCCAGGCCCGAGCCTCTCCCGGTGTTCCTGGGAGACCTCCCCTCGAGGTCCTGCCCTCGGCTCTCCTTGGGGGGTCCCCTCTGCCTTCCCTGCCTTCTCCAGGCCTCCCAGCCCGGCCTCCTCTCCTCATCTGGGTCGGAGGGCCCTGAGTGCCTGGGCCCGCCCTGGCCATGCCAGCCCCGAGCTCCTGGTAGACACCAGCCCCGGGGCCGCGAGGGCGCCTCCCGTCACAGTGCGCGCGGGGACGGGCCACCGGCCCCTCAAGCCACCCCCGTCCCACCCGTCTGGCCGACGCCTTTCCTCCGAGCCCCCGGGCCGTCCACACCAAGCCTGCCTGGGGGGCTCGGCTGGGCCGTGGCCATTCTTGCTTCACTCCTCCTGAAGGGAGCACGGTGTGCTGGCAGGGGACCTGGCCCTCCCTGGTGCTTTCTACCACACAGATGAGATGGCAGCTGCTCCAGCAGCTTCCTTGAACCAGGAAGCACGGGTCGCTCACGTCAGGGTCACGGAGCAGAAAGGGGGAAGCAGCTCGGACCCTGGCCCCGCGTCCTCGGCACCCTAAAACGGGCCCTTCGGACCTGTGCGGTGGGGCCTCCTCCCTGTGCAGGAAGGGGCATTAGAAGTCCATGTTGTTTAAGACCTGGGTATATCGAGAGTTCTCTGTTGTGTGCGGCCCGTTTCAAGGTCATGACGGGCTTGGGGGTGAGGGGAATGTCGCAGGCACGGAGGACCCCGGGGTCAGCGGCCGTGCTCTCCCCGCCCAGGGGCCCTGCTCTTGATGTCTCTGGGAGCCCTCCTGTTCCCACACAGGGCTGGCTCGCTCCCCACAGACCCGTGACCAGGGACGGGCGTATCTATGTGTTTCCCACGGCACCAGATCTGCCTGGGACCAGGGATGTTGGGGGCTCGCTAATACCCCCGTGACCTGAGCCTGCTGACTGCCCGCTGGAATCTGCGCACATGGCCCATAAATCGCTCTGCTGACGCGCGTGCAGATAACGGGCAGTGGCCCACCGCTGCTCGGGCTCCTGGTGGCGTGGCCAGCTGCCTCCAGGGACGCTCGGCACCTCCTTCTGCATCAGCCCCGCTCGGCTCTGGGCCAGCAGCGGGGACCGTGGGACCGGGCAGGCGCGCCCGGTCAGGGGCCAGGGCGCTGGGCAGCCCCGGGCCCGGGCTCTCCTGCGTCCTGCCCTCCCTCCGCTCTGCCGGTGCTCCGTCTCCTGGGTCGGCCGTGGCCGTCCAGCTCGGCAGTCTCCACACGTAGGCCCCGCTCTGCCTGGCCCTCCCTGTGCGCTCGGCGCGGGTGCGTCTGGGGGTGTGAGGGCCCGTGGCCGCCCTCCCCTCTGGCAGGCGTTTGCTGGGGACGGGCTCGCGGGCCGGTCACTCCCCGTGATGTTTTGAAACACCTCCGTTTATTCTTAAGTGCGACCGGGCTGGTGCCCAGGGTCACCAGTGCCCAGAGAGCCCGGAGTGACATGGAAGGGCGGTTCACTGTCCCCTGGAGTGGGGGTGCAGAGGACAGTGAGCCCCAGTGACCGCTGAGGGTGGGCCAGAGGAGCTGGACGCTCACTGCGGCTGAATGCCCGGGGGTGTCTACCTGCCTCCCTGATCCCTCTCCTCTGTCCACTCCATGTGTATGTAGAAACTGTTCCTGTCCCTCAGCCCTGACCTGTGCCCAGCCACTTCCATGCAGGGTCAGGCACACGCTGGGCACCTCCTGGTCCTGAGGCACCCACAGCTGGCCCTGGTTTACCCCCTCAGATGGTCCTCTCGCGCTCCATGCCCTGAGAGCTGCAGCCTCCCCCAGTGAGCGGCCTCAGTCACTGGGGCTTGCTTTCCCTTCCTCTCCGCAATCCACCATGAACAGGGCTTTAAATTGGGAGAACCCATCATGGCCTTGGTTCCCCTCACTCATAACCTGGCCAAAGCCCCCAGCACCGGGCCAGTCTCTTTGGCTCTCCGCCCTCAGGTGGCCTTCACCAAGGGGCAGCAGCTGGCCCCAGGAGGCCAGGTCTCCTGTGCTCCTGCTTGGAGGCCCCCTGCCACCACGCTTCCTGGGGTGAAGGCGGGGCCCTGCGGGCGGCACCCCCTTGGTGCCGTGGTGCAGCACGCCCTTCCCAGGGGTGGAGCAGACCTGCAGGTGCAGGCCTGGGGGCCTCAGGGGTCCGTCTCCCAGACAGGGTGGGTCCCCGTCGTTGCACATTTGTTATTAAATAAACTTGGTTAATTCAATTCTGTAGTCTCTTGCCTGTGGCTCTAAGCCCTTCATGTCTAATTTGCTTCTGAGTCTTCCGTCTTTGGCCAGGTGCGTCCCTGGTGGTGTGGGCAGGCTGTGGGTGTGGGTTCACCTGTCCCAGCACCCGGGGGCCAGTGGGGTCTTCCCTGGCTGAGGGGCTGTCCTGCACACCCTTGCCCTCTCGCCAGACACCAGGCCCGGCCAGAGCTCTGCTCCGACTGCCTTCTCTCTTCCTCAGGCAGGGCCTCAGCTCAACAATGTCCCCTTTCCTTTGGTTTCTAGAAATTTATTCTGTTCTGTGCCTCGCTTCTACGTCCTGGTGGCTGATTTCCAGGGGACCGCAGGCCCACGGTGTACACGTGGCCAAGAACCCGGTTGCCCTTACAGCCCCGCCTTAGTTCTGGGGGACCCCTGACTGGGGAAGCCAACAGTGCCCTGCTGGAGGACTCAGAGCCCGAACCCCCCTCCCGCCCCCCACACTGCACGGGCGCATTTCAACTTGAATTTCCGCCGGGCTCCCCGGGCCTGTGCAGAGGAGACCGTGTCCTCTTTACTGGCACAGTTGGTGCGGCTGGCTCCCCAGGCTGCCCGCATCCCGCCCCGGGGCACGGGGCCCCACGAGCTCCGCTTGGCTTCCCGGTTCCCACGACCAGGCACAGCTGCAACAGCTGCTCACAAGCGCCTCTGTGCTGACATGTCACTCTTGGGCCTGAGATCCAGAACAGGATGCAGGAGCCAGGAGATAATCCCATTTCAAACTCGAAGGATGAGGACGGAAGAGCTGGCAGAAACGTGAGCACAGGACGTGCAGAAGTCCCGGGGGGCAGACCGCAGGCCGAGCTCGTGAGAAAGAGCCAGCGGCTGTCCTGCCAGGACGGGGGGCGGGGGAGCCCCTCAGGCACGGCACGCAGGCAGGGCCACCTCCGCCTGCCAGACCCGAGGCCCCCCTCCTAGCGCTGAAAGCCCAGCATCCCAGGAACCCCGCACCTGGCCACATCAGGCAGCCCAGTGGTCAGCAGGCGTTCAGAAGTTTGTGTGCCCATCAGCAGTTAGCCAGCTAACAGCACACTGGCCATCCCCGCTGACCATCCCCGCTGGCCATCCCCACTGGCCATGCCTGCTGACCCTCCAGCTGTACTTGTGGAGAAGGAGCATGCGCAGGCTGGACTCTGAGGGCAGCTCCTGCCCAGGCGCTCTCCCCGCTGCACCGAGGGGCCCTGGCGCCCACCTCCGTGGAGAGCTAGTCTCAATCCAGAGACAGAGGCTGGAATCCGCTTGTCCCTCCTGACTTTGGGGAGGGGCCCCGCCCTTTGTAGCACACTACGGGGACCAGCACAGGGGACGCCATGTTGGTAAGACTGGGGGAGATGATGCTCACCCCCAGCGCCCCCCAGAAGGTGGCCACGCAGCAGGTGTGCCCTTCCGCACACCTCCGTGGGCCCAGCTCCAGGGGCCGGCCTGTGCTCACCAGCTCTGCCCGAGGCCAAGAGTGCTCCCTGTGCCCGGCAGGCCCAGGGCCACAAGGAAGTCTTGTCCTCCTCCACCTAAGAGCACCTAGACCCCAGCCGGGTGAGGCCCGTGGCCAGCACCCCTGGTGTGCGTGAGGCCCTGCTTCCTCCCCACCACCAAACCACAAGCACTGAAAACACCCCACTTCCGCCTGCGTTTGGGCAGTTTTTGGGGGCAGACCATGCCCGTGGGCTGCAGACTCATCCGACAGAGTGCCCAGCGACCCATCCTGGTGCTCAGAGGCCAGCTCTGTGACATGGCCCAGCCTTCAAGGCCCAGGGGCAGGTGCGGCACAGGTGGAATGCAGGGAGACCCACAGCCACGGCCATGCCCCTCAGGGCTGTTGTTGAGGTGGGCAGCCACGTCCTGCAAGTGCTCGGCTCAGGAGAATAGGGTCTCCTGCCTCCTGGCTGTAAAAGGAGACACCAGACAGGCCTGCAGGACAGCTTCAGCCCCCACGGCTCAGTCAGGCTGCAGCAGAGCACGGGGGCCCCTGGTGGACCAGGCCAGGCCAAGTCCTGCAGACCCTGCACCCCTCCCCCTTGGGCCGTGGACAGGCGGCCCTGCTGTGCGCCTGCCTGGGGCACCAGGTCACTTTCGCCATTCAACAGCGCCACCTGGTGGCAGCCCAGCACTGCAGCAGCCGGCCCGCGTGCCCTTTTCAGAATTGGAAAGAATCTCTGGGATCCAGAGGCCCCGAGCAACGCGAGCACCGTGTTTGTTCCACTCTCATCACAGAGCCTAACTGAGGCGTCCGCCTTGAGCTCACAGGAAGGCGGTGCAGCTCCTGACGCTGGTCTCTGCGAAGCTGCTCAAGCCCCAGAGGTTCACGGTGCCCACCGGGACAGAGCGGGAAGGGGACGCCAGGGCCCGCCCGCAGAGGCTGAAGGTTGGGGTGGGCGCCGTGTGCCACACCTCCCCGGCCCACCAGGCGGGCCCAGTGCGACTGCCTGCAGCCCAGGCCCTGTTCTCCCAGCCCCGCTGAGCCGCGTGGTGACAAAGGCCTCTGATGGCTCTCACTCTGGGTGCCAGGCCCGTCCCGGGACACCAGCACTATCCTGAAGCCAGGGTGGGTCGCTGGAGTGGAGCAGGCCCAGAGAGTGGTCCCCACAGGCCTGGGCGTCCTTGGGTCAGCTCGCTTGCCTGGCCTGGTTTCCCGCGAGTCCTCTCCCTCCGGCCGAGGCTGCTCAGGGCCAGCCTCCAGACAGGAGGCAGCAAAGCCAGGCCCGGCTGGGGGCCAGGCCGAGCCCCAAGGCCCAGCGTGGTTTGTGCTCCTGCCAAACCCGGCCCGGGAGCACCAGTGGCCAGCTGGGCAACATGGCCGCCCTGCCCCCCAGGATTCAGCACGGCCTCCACTGTCCATGTTGCCACCAGCATTCTGACCGCAGACCTGGAGTGTCCCGAGGACATGGAGGCTGCCCGCACCCTCGCTTTTCCTCAGGGCCCCAGGCTCTGTGGGTGGCAGCCCAGGACTCCCCTCCGGCCTCCCCAGCCTCCACTCGTGACCCGGTTCCAGTTGGCCTTCTCACATTTGGGTCTCGGCTAGAGTAGCTCCCTCCTGATCAGCTCTTGGTGCCACCGTCCGCGTGGGAGGAGGTTGGCCCTCAGGAGGCAGGGAAAGCACTCGCTCCCCAGGCCCCAGCCCGCTGATGCCTCCGTCTTGGAGTGGGGAATGGGTCTCCGTCCTTCGTGCAGCCTCCAGCCCCAGGTGCCAGTCACAGCAGCCCACGGACAAGGTGGGGGGAGGGCGCCAAGGAGCTGTGCTCAGTCAAAGACCAGCTTCCCAAGGAGGGGCCCTCCGGACGGGAGCTCCCCGCAGCCCACACCCCACAGGACTGTCTGCCAGCCCGTGCTCTGGCCTGGGTGGCCCCGGGGCCCAGCATGGCACTGGCCGGGAACAGTGCTGTGGAGGCACTTGAGCTCAATCCTCCAGCGGAGGCCGCCCTAGGGCACCAGGACGACGTGCCTCCCGCCCTTCTGTCTCTCTCCTGCAGCAACAGCAGAGCATTCACAGCAGGAATCGCCAAGCAGCCCCAGCAGCCACCAGCCTACATCAAAGTTGCTGGAGCGTTGGCAGCTCCGTCGGCATCCCGTGTCATGCTGCGGCAGTGGACATTGCGTCCCACTGGCTGGGCCACGGTGCCCGTTGCCTGGATGTTGCTGTGAAAGCGTCTTCGGTGGGATCAGTGTTTAGATCAGGAGACTCTCGTAGTGTCCATGAGGTGGACCTCGTGCCGGCAGCTGATGGCTCTAACAGAACACTGTGCTTCCCCAGGAGGGAAGGGATGTGGTCTTCGGACCAGCCTGCACCGCTCCTTGGTGGGGGAGGCAGGGAGGCCACCCAAGGGCTCATCTAGCCAGCTGGGCGTGGGCCTCTCAACGTCAGCATGCAGTTATTGAGCGCCACCACATGCCTCCACCTGACCCCATGCGGACATCGCAGGCCCGCGGTGGCTCTGGGGTCTCTTGATGCTGTGACTTGTGTGGCTTTTCTGAACTGTGGGCGTTCTGCTCACAAAGCAGAATGGAGTGGGTGTGTTTGCACTCAGGGTCCCTCAGGGTCCGCATCACGAGTGCAGATGGTGCACAGACTGGCCCGGAGCCTGCACCGTCAGCGGGTGGGGGCATAGCCACACCGGGTGGAGTTCTGTCCACGTCAGGAATGTGGGTCTGACTGCCTGGACCTGCCTTCTGGTTCTCCAGCTGGTGACTCCTCACCTGCCACCGGCAACTGAGACCCAAATCTGGGCCGCGGTGGTCGCACACCATGCCCCAGACAGCAGACAGGAGTACCCCTGTGTTTCTGGTCAGTGCCACAAACAGGCGACAAGCAGAGATGGACGCTAGGGCGAGGGGCAGCGCGGGGCCGCTCTGTCCTGGGACTGTAAGCTGTGGGCATCAGGCAGTGGGCAGCAGAAGTCACCTCCTTCCCATGAGCAAAGAGCCTGGCCCCCTGCCCAGGCAGCTGTGCTCTCCCAGGAAATGCAGGAGGCTGTGGGTCCAGCCACCTCCTCCCCGCTGGGAGGTGGCTCTGCAGACTGACCCGAGTGGTCAGGAATCCAGGCAGCTTCAGCACAGCCAGGCACCTGTGCCTTCCCTGGACTCCGCGGGTCCTGTTCCTGGGGACCGGTGGCAGCTGGCAGGCGGGCAGGCGCTGCGCCCTCTGGTGGTGAACCAGGGAGATGCTCGTAATCCACCCCTTCCTGTGGGAAAACTGAGCCTGAGGTCCTTCTGCAGGGAGATGTGGGCATCAATGCTGTCCACACAGCACGCATTGGCCAAAGTCCGAGAGTGCCGCAAAGCCAACTAGCCTTCAGGATAAAGGGCGAACGTGCCATTCGACGCTGTGGGGGCTGACGAGCTGTTTTCCTCAACAACATCGAATCCCCCACAGGACGAAGGAGGTGATGGAGAGACGGTGGTGGCCTCGCGTACGCAGGGCACGTGCTGTACCGCTGAGCTGGGCCCAGCCCAATCGCCAGACTTTCATGTTTTAGTGCAAGAGTTTAGACTTTCAATAAGCTTTTTTTTTGGGGGGGGGGGCGGTGCTGGGGATCGAACCCAGGGCCTTGTGCTTACAAGGCAAGCACTCTACTGACTGAGCTGTCTCCCCAGCCCCCTCAATAAGCTTTGAAAGCACGTGACGTCATCCTCACGTTGTGGCAGGCCAGCCAGCTGTGGCCCTGAGAGTCGGGAACGCAGCCCCGCGGTGTTGAGGAGCTCTTGTTAGACGCCACCGTGCTACCCGACTGCTGTCAGGATCTGTCCCTGGGCAGGTGTATGGGATGAAAACGTAAAGAAGCTAGTAGGATAATAATGATACGGTGATGCGTCGGAACTCCTTGGGCTGACACCTTAGCACAAGAGGCCTGGAACCCTGGCTTAGAAGTGGCATAGGTTCCCAACGTTCAGAGCACCTGCAGAACACCAGAGGAGGCCAGGAGGCGCCTCCACACCTCTGCTCCCAGTCTGGGCGGAGGAAGGGAGAGGACAGGTCCTCCACGGTGAGCAAAGCCCAGAGCCGGCCAGTCCCTGGCCAGCAGGCACCCTCGCTGTTGGAGGTGTCCGCTTCTGGTCTCAAATCTCCACGTAAATTTTAGAAGCAGCTTATCAATTTGGCCACACTAGCCCTCTGGGGTTCTGACGGGAACAGCGTGGATTCCAGGTCTGAGCTCTGGGAGGACTGACCACGTCATCCTGGGTTCCCAATATGCAGTCACAGCCTCTGGCTGTTAGCCACATCTCCAACTTCCCTTAAAAATATTTTGCCGTATTCACTAGTTCTCTTTAGGTCTATACCTAAGTAATTGAAATTTAAAATTCCTTTGTTAACGACATGTTAAATTTCATCTGTTGTGTGGTTGAGGCTTATGTATTAAAACACAGCCGATTTCTTATTTCGTTTGCAGTTCTGGGATCAAACCCAGGGCCTTCCTTGTGCCGGGCTGGCGCTGTACCACTGAGCCTCAGCCCCACCTGGAGCAGAGCTGCATTTTGCATTGAGCATATCCAGTGTCTTGCTAACTAACTTGTTGGTTCTAGTAGATCTGCTCGGACCTTGGACGCAAAGGTCACGTGGTCATTCATGAATGTTAGCAATGCATCCCTTCCTTCCCGATGCTTGGATATGAACTTGCCTTGTTGAATTGACTGGACTTTCCAATGCCGTGTGGGATTGGCAGTGACCAGGTACACCCTGGGCCCTGCTCATTTTAGGATGAAATTGTCAATATTTCTCATCTAGTTTGCTGTAGCTCTACATAAATGAGATGCGCTTACTCCCAAGGTAGTTTGCTAGGTGATTTACTTCACTGTGGTTCTCAGCTGGGAGTGATTTTGCCCCCAAGGGACATTTGGACCGCTCTGGAGAAGTTTGCGGTCATCAGAACTGACCTACCCACCCTAATGGGTATGCCTCACCCCTTGCCTCGCCCACAGTGAGTCTGCCACCCAGGCCAGGCAGGTGTTGGTATCAGGGGCAGCAGAGCCGAGAAGGCAATTCACCTGGGTCCCCAGAGCCTGTCCAGCAGCCTGTGTGCCAGGCAGGAACTGAGCTTGCCGTGAGCCGAGGCAGCATGGCTCAGGCCTGCACCGGCCCTGCTACCTTGGAAGCTGCCTGTCCCGTCTCCTAGGTTGTGGTGACAGGGACCACAGCCCCACACCAGTGCAGCCGGCTCTCATAGGCCGGAGGCTGCAGGCCGAGGGCCTGGTGTGCAGCTGCTCCTCTGTAAGGGGCCCTGCTGGGCTGCTCTGGCCACCTGTGGTCCTCGGTGTCTCCTGGCTTCTGGGCACATCACCTCGATGTCCACCTTCATCACAGCCTGAGCAGGCCAGAGAAGTGAGCTTGTGCTTACAGACTGTGTCAATCCACATGTCCACCCCTGTGTCAGTCCACATGTCCACGCCTGTATCAGTCCACATGTCCATGCCTGTGTCTGTTCATATGTCCACCCCTGTGTCAGTCCATATGTCCACCCCTGTGTCAGTCCACATGTCCACCCCTGTGTCAGTCCACATGTCCACGCCTGTGTCTGTCCATATGTCCACCCCTGTGTCAGTCCACATGTCCACCCCTTTAGTCCACATGTCCACGCCTGTGTCAGTCCACATGACCACTTCAGTCCACATGTCCACGCCTGTGTCTGTCCATATGTCCACCCCTGTCAGTCCACATGTCCACCCCTGTGTCAGTCCACATGTCCACCCCGTCAGTCCACATGTCCACCCCGTCAGTCCACATGTCCACCCCTGTGTCTGTCCACATGTCCCCTTTCATATGGGCCCCATTAGGCCCACCTAGTGACTGCATTTGTAAGGGCCCAGTTTCCAAACGAGGCCCCACACGGGGCCACGGCTCCCACACAGACCCGGGACTCGGCTTAGCGCCTGACAGGCAGAGTCTTTTCAGTCCTGCCCTCTGTCACTCACATTTCCAAACACCCGCTACCACTCAGGACAGAGTGCAAGTCCTGGGCACCCAGCGTCAGACTCCCTGCACTGAGGCTCCTCGGACCCCCCGCCGCCCGGCCTCCTGGGGCAGCGGTAGCCTCCGGCCTCTTCCATTCCTTCAGGATGGCCGATGTTCTGCCCCCACCCCCATGTTGGTCACTGTGCTGACCCTGCAGTGCCCCACCATTGGCAGCCAGCTGAGTTTCACCCTGTGCTTTATCCCAGGGTCAAACAGGAGGAGAGGCACAGAGCCAGGGGGCCATGGCAGGGGTGGGGGTCTGTGGGGGTGAAGACTGGTACACAGCCCGGGAGGTGCTGGGCTGGAACCGGTCGGGTGGTGCAGGGCTGGCCTCTGCTCAGGTGCTTGGAGAAGGCCGGAGAAGTGAGCTTTGTGCTTACAGAAAGTGTTTATTAGAGTCCCAGCAGCAGACTCCAGAGAGAGAACGAGGGTCCATCAGATCACTGGGAGAGGGCAGCTCTCAGACCCAGGGGTCTGACTGTCCCCTAGAACTCCACAGGCCACTGTGCATCTTAACTGGAGGGAAACAGAGAGGGGGAGTCCTGGGAAAGAGGCAAACAGGAAGATGGGAGCAAGGCCCAGTTGGTAAGAAGAACCCTGGGCCCTCTCCATCCTGAGGACATGCTTCAGAGGATCTGAGGTGCTGAGCAAGGAGTCAGGGAACCATGGGGTACAGGATGCCCATGGCAAGGCAGTTGGACAGCCCAGGGGCCCAGAGAGTCAGGCCACCAGAGGTCTGTGACCAGAGCTCAGATCTTGCACTGGCAGCATACAGGGATGCAACAGAAAGACCCACAGCCTGAGGAGCAGCGGGGTTTGCAGCAGCTGGACTTGCAGCCCCCACAGGAGCCACAGCCCCCCTTGCAGCCCCCACAGAACCCACAGCTGGAGCAGGAGCAGGCTGGCACGCAGCAGCACACGGGCTTGCAGCAGCACATGGGCACACAGCAGCTGGAGCCACAGCCCCCACAGCTGGAGCCACAGCCCCCACAGCTGGAGCCACAGCCCCCACAGCTGGAGCCACAGCCTCCAGAGCAGCCACAGCCTCCAGAGCAGCCACAGCAGCCCATGGTTCTGGTGGTGGAGGTGGAGTGGGTGAGAGGAGCAGGTGGAGAGGGAGGAGTGTGGGGTGGAGCTCCTGAGCCAGGACTTCATGTACCTGTCCGGGGTCAGGTGTGGGCTGGGCACCTGGCCACTCCTGGTTCCTGTTTGTGCCAGGGTCCAGGCAATCTCCTCACACTGTGTTTTCTAATGACTTTGTTTCCACTGAGCTTTTCCTGAAGGTGAGTCAGGTCTCCTGGGGATGCCGCTCCTCTGACATCTCTGACTAGGGTCAGCAGGTGGCCCCACTTCTCCCTAGGAAGCAAGAGGAAGCAGCGATCCAGTAGTCGCCTGGCTGGCTGACCTGGGCCTCCTGGATGGTGGCCCCATCGGCACCTTCGGAAGCCGCTCTTTCACCCCGAGTCTACATGGTGCCCGGAGCCCTGGCCAGGGGACATTTCTGACGGTCCTGGGACCTGGCTTCAGCTCTCAGTTCTGCAGGGTCCTTGCTGTGCAGAGCGTGCTGGGAGACGTGGGGGCTGAGATGACCCACATCCCAGCTTTGCGGGGAGCCACTGAACCAAGCCCCTTCCCTCTATGACACGCTCTGGGCCCTTCAAACCATCATCGGTGGCCGGGTGTAGGCGGAATGCTCGACGTCCAGAGCCACCTGAAGTCCAGGTAAGCAGCAGGTTTTTCTGCCTAAGTACCACGGGAACCTCCTTTCCGGGGATGACACCTGTGCGGCCGCGCGGGAGTCGGTCGCTGCAGTCCTTCCCGGCGCCGCGTGGTGTCGCTGTGAGAGGGGCTCCTTCCGCCGCGGCGCCGGGTCCCTGGGCCGCTGGCTGCCACCCCCGCGTGCAGCTCCGCGGAGCCCGCCCCACGGGCGTCAGGACGTGCCTGGACCCGGCTGCCCTGGGTCCCATCTCCCTGGAGGCCCCCTCGCCCGCAGCGGGGGCGCCGCTGGGCCGGGTCTCAGCAGGGCTCCCTAGAGCTGGGTTAGGTCAGGCGGCATTCGGATCCGGGGCTGGAAAGAGCCATCGATTCCGCACCGGCTCCGGTATGTGTAACCGCCCTGGATGGCCACCTCCCAGCACGGGGTCCTTCTTCTCGGTCCATTGGTGACCTGAGTGTGGAAGGGAGGGCTGCAGACATTCCTGTGCACTCTCCCCAGGCAGCGGTCCCCTTCCCGAGGGCTCTACATAGAGGCTGTGAGCATGGCCTGTGACTGGCGCTAGATGTGAGTTAAGGTCAACGTGTAATCTTTCGCTTAAAACAGGTGTGCTTTACTATTCTCTCAGCCCTCCACCTTGGGGACTACTCCTGCAGACCCGCGAGGGGCCTCCTGCCACAGCCAGGGGAGGGCAGTGAGGCCGCCCCTCCAGCCCCAGCGGTGATGCAGCCCCAAGCCAGAGATACCCCAAGCCAGGGCCATCCAGGAAAATGTCAGGCTCGGAGGAAAGCTGGAGAACAGGGTGAGCACTCAAATTAAGACGGTGGGAAAAGCAGCACAGAAAAGACAGGACAAGCACATGTGTCCATGGCCAATGGAAACCAACCCCAGAAGAATAAGGGGCGACTCCCCGAAACTCCCAGGCTGTAGAAAGGAAGCAGGGCAGACCATCTGGACACAGCAGCCATCTGGACACAGCAGCCGAGCACCCGGAGCCACTCTGGCTGATGGGCTTGAACTAGACGGAATGGGGACATTTCAGGAGAAAAAGCGCAGGTGGAACATTCCTGGCAAGGGGTCTTGAAAGACCTTCTCCAGAATCTGAAGCCCCATTGTCCCAGACCCACATGGTCTTGCATATGGCTTCTCCCAAAAGTTCCTCTGATCTGAATTTTAGGGGGAAAGACAGAGGGAGAGTCGGGCAGGTTCTTCCGTGACGCTAGCTGTGTCACTCTGGCTTCAGCACCAGGGACGCTGCAGATCAAGACTGCAGAGGCACTTCACCAAGAAGCCAGACGCAGGACTTCTGCAGCCCGTCGGGAGAATCCAGCACATCGTGCATAACAAGTCACAGTCCCGCAGGGTCAATTCTAAGAAGCAAGGATGAGCCACACAAGAAAATATGCCATTGTGGCTTGTCACGGTGGCTCAGAGGACAGGGGTGTCCACAGGCCATCTCGGGAGGTGCACAGAGCTCTGGTGAAGGAAGTGGAGGGCAGATGCTTTGATTTGTGCAACCATCAGATCCCAGCAGGAACATCTGCTTAAGGAACTTTAGACGCATCTCTTTAGAGCACAAAACAGACCAAGATTCCCTGCATCACTGCCGTGGGAGAAGGTGAAGCAGCGTCGTCCGTCCCACGTGCATGTGGGAAGAGGAGCAACCAGAACGGCAGAAGGAGCTGCTGGGCAGCTGAGCCTATCATCCCAGGATGGCAAGCCCCCGAGCAGCCCCCGCACCTTAGCCAGACACTGTCTCAAGACAGTGAAATGGGCTGGGGACGTAGGTCGGGGTGGAGCACCCCGTTCATCCCCAGTGCCGCACACGTGCGCAAAAATGGAAATGACAGAAAGGCAAGAGAATGAGAGAATTCAGGAATGCTCTAGAATGCTAGGCCAGTATCCAAGAATCCGTGCTGTTCTACGTGGGGAAACGAAGTGCCTGCAGCCAGGGGCGCTCCCACCTACCAGACCTGCGGAATCCGCTGGGTGAGAAGGCAGCATCCCGGGTGGGCTCCTCCCCTCCGCACGCCGCAGGTGGGCGTCACCGGTGGGCGCGGCGGCGGATCGTGCTCACCGCTTTAAAGGACCAGAGGTGCGCACCGGCGTGTCTATAACACTAGGGTGGGTTCCTTTCCAGGAAGAAGAGGATGGCAGTCGGCTGGGGAGGGAGGGAGGCCAAGACCTCCTGTGAACAGTGAGGGCTGGTGCCAGGAAGCTCCCAGGGAAGAGAAGAGAAAGCCTCCGTGCCCGCGGGCAGCGGTGCTCCGTCCACTCTGCCTCCTGGCCAGTGCGTGCATCCTGCCTCTGCCCGGCCCCTGCCCAGCGCTGCCAGCACTACACAGTAGTAAGCAGCCGCTCTCCTCTAGGATCTCCAAGAGAGCCTTCTTCACACTTCGGGAAAGCCTCTGCTGGTGTTTCTGACTGGGCTGTCCTATTGAAGCCAGAATTAAGGACAGGTAGTTAGTGTAGAAATAGGGGATCGGGTCAAATCGAGGAAATGAAGCCATGAAGCCATCTGCCTCTGGAAGTTGGAGACTGCCCCTGGGAGAATGGAATGTCAAGGATCTCCGGAGCCCATTGATTACCAAATTTACCCGCCTTTATCAAGGACTGCAAACAAGGAGCTGCTAATTAATGCCCCCTGGGCCCTTGCCTGCCTGAATCACCTTGGCCCTCCCGCTGCCCATGGTTTCTCACTTAATGCAAAACCAGGCCTAGTCACGTAGGCAGGAAGGAGAGAGAAGGGGGAGAGAACTGGAGAACAAAAGAGAATTTAACGTATAAAAGATGTAGGGTGCGCTCACTTCTTGGGACTTTAGGACATCAGCCATGGCCCCCTTCTCCCTGCCGGGAGAAGTCTATTATTACCTTTAAATAAAACCTGCTTAACATGCTTGCCTTGGCTGCTTCTCTAGTGTTCAGTCTTCACCATTAGAAGGAGCAGAACTGGTCACCGGTAATCGGCGGTATCACTATGTTGGAGAGCAGCGGGTCTCAGGCACGCCTTGCCCACTTCGGGAAACCTGGGGAGCTGAGCTGGGCCACGTCTGCCACCGCAGAAGCCTCTCCACAGGGCGGAGAGAGAATGGCCTGGGGCCTGCTTGGAGTCCCTAAGGATTCGCGAAGGCGGGCGCCCTGGCAGGGGACACCAGCACCCCATACTGCAGAGGGCTGGGCTTTGGCATTTCGTGTTCGCCCGCCTTTGGGATTCCTGGGCTCGCCACCCTGTCTCAATCTTGGCACCCGTGCTGGCCTCTCCCTGGGGCACACGCTCTTTTGTGGGAGGAACCAAGATCCTCCTCCCCCACCCACTGACCTGAGGCCTCGCCTGGTGCTGGGCTCCTGGTTCTGGCCGGCCTCCAGCATGGCGGCCTTTCTCTCACATCCACGTTTGAGTTCCAGCCTCCTCTCTTCTGCTCCTTGCTCTAATCTTTCCCTCTGTCATAGGAGCTTGGATGTCCCCATATGTCCTTAGCCTCCACTCTCCCTTCTAAGCCTTAACTGGAATCTCCCAGGTCATCTGTGGCCCTGGCCGCATGCCATGTTTGAATTGCACTGGACTCAGCCTTGGTCGGCAGTTCCCTGGGCTTCCCTGGATTCACGTTGGCCAGGAGGGGCGTCCTGCCTCCCTGCCTCCTTTCTCCAGGGCCGTCTGCATTGCTCAGAGCACCCGCGTTAGTGTCCCAGCTCTGGGCAGTCCTGTGCCAACCCTCCACTTACATGAGAACCAAGTGGGAACCTTGTTCTCCCTGCAGGACCTGGGGGCACAGCTGCCCACTCCAGGGGCCAGCCTGGGGTACAGCAGGTGGAGGAGTCTGCTGGATCCCTGGGCCCGTGGTCAATCCCTCAGCAGGAGGTGGAGCTGGACGGGGCCTCCTGAGCTGGCCCAGCCCCTCTGAGTGCCCCTGAGCTGTCTGCCACCACCCCTGCCAGCATGGAAATGTGGGGCCCAAATCCGTCTCTCACTTCTTCCAAAGAAGGTAGGTTTTTCACTCTGTAAACTTTCATTTTTATACCAATTTAGAATGCTGACTAGGCAGAACATGAAAAAGCTTTTTAATGTCTTCAATGGCGCTGGGAAGTTGCTCAGTGGTAGAGGACGTGGCCCAGGAACCCAAGCACGACTTAATCCCCAGAACTGTGAGGAGAAGAAAAGAAGAAGTGAATTTTTTTACATTTTAATATAAGAATGCCATAAACCAAACTCACACACAAACAGGTGAAAAAAAAGGACAATAGCCAAGTTATGGAAGCAGCCCAGGTGCCCGCCCACAGATGAACACATCATGAAAAGTGGTGTCCACAGTGGCACTTTGAGCAGCCATAAAGGAGAAAAACCGAGGAATTTGCAGCAAATGGATGGAGCTGGAGAACATCCTGCTGATGAGACAAGCCAGAAAATAGAGGAAAGGCAGCGGAACCGAGGGAGGGAAGTGAGGGGCAGAAATGGGCCAAACCATGCCACGTGCGTGCGCGGGTGCCTCACAGTGGCGTTCCAGCTTAGGTGCATCTATGAATTAGTGGATGGAGGGGTGGCCAGCAGAGGAGAGGGAGGAGGGGAGGGGGAGGGAGGGGGAGGAGAGAGGAGGGAGGGAGGGGAAGAAGGGAGGAGGGAGGGGAGGAAGGGAGGAGGGAGGGGAGGAAGGGAGGAGGGAGGGGGAAGAGGGGAGGAAGGGGATGGGAAGGGAGGGGGAGAGAGGAGGAGGGAGGGGAGGAAGAGGGGGAGGGAGGGGGGAGGGAGGGGGGAGGGAGAGGGAGGGAGGGGGAGAGAGGGCTGGGGACTGAAATGGAGCAGATCCCTCTCCATCTTGTGTGCCCCGTGAAAGCGAACCCACTTTGTGCAAACCCTCATCGCACTCATAAGAACAAAAGTACCATCAGGACAGGGAATTTGTTTCTCCAGTACAGAGAACTTTTAACGCAATAGAGAGAAGTCAAGGAAATTTTTCTCGTGTACATGCAAAACTATCACCCGCACTGGTAATGAAAGAAATTAAAGCAATGAACAGGATGCCCCTCTCCAGATAGGAAACGCATGAAGATCTTAAAAATCAATGGCACTGTGCCGAAGTTGGCATGCAGTGGCCTTGGACCTCGAGCACCAGGCTGTCCTGAGTGGACGAAGGTGGACTTGTCCAGAGCGCTTCATTTACACAAGACCGTGTTCTCCAGGGAAATGGAGCTGGGTGGATGGGAAGTTCAGATGGGAGGAAGAAGTCGGGACTGCTGTGCCTGTCACTCAAGGAAGCCGAGGCGGTGACCAGGTGAATCACAGCATCCAGTCCAGTGAGGAAGCCACCAGATTTAGGAACAAGGAAGCCAGTGTTGATGAGGCAAGCGAGGACCTGCGGGCCGCGAACACACAAGCACGTCCTGAGGCATGGACACAACTCAGTGAGGCGGACCAAGGCACAGAGTGGCCCCCAGGTACATGAAGTCCCGGCTCAGGAGCTGCACCCCACACTCCTCCCTCTGCACCTGCTCCTCTCACCCACTCCACCTCCACCTCCAGAACCATGGGCTGCTGTGGCTGCTCTGGAGGCTGTGGCTCCAGCTGTGGGGGCTGTGGCTCCAGCTGTGGGGGCTGTGGCTCCAGCTGCTGTGTGCCCGTGTGCTGCTGCAAGCCCGTGTGCTGCTGCGTGCCAGCCTGCTCCTGCTCCAGCTGTGGCTCCTGTGGGGCTGCCAGTCCAGCTGCTGCAAACCCTGTTGCTCCTCAGGCTGTGGGTCCTCCTGCTGCCAATCCAGCTGCTGCCAGCCCTGCTGTGGAGAGGAGGAGAGGATGGATGAGATTGAGGGTCTCTGTGCTCTCATGGCTGTGGCATCCCTGGGGCCTGGGAATGTTTCTGTGTGAGGGCTCAGGAGGCTCAGCTGCTGTGGCAATGCCCTGCATGAGGAGGCTCTGTGCAAGCGTCCTATCAGCTTGACCCTGATCTCAGGCACACGCTCCGGGAAGGAAGGAGCTCGTGCTCCACAGCCACAGTGTTTCACCAGCTCCCTTCTCCAGTTCCTGCCCTCCTTTCAGTAACTTTGAACAGTGGACTTTCTTGAGAGCTGCACAAAGCTCCTGACATTGCACTCTGCAGTTGTGGATTGCAACTACGGAAAAGCTCCAGCGGGCAGAGGAGCAGGTCCTGGGAGGAATCTGAGCCCGTCGTGCTTCCGTGGAGGACAGACATCCTCCTGGGGCCAGTGGGGGATTCCAGCTGGGGCTCCTGGCTTCCTTCCTGTGCCCCGCGTGGCCCGTCTCTGCCCCTGTGCTGGATTCTCCCGGCCCAGGCGCTGAGCTCGGGGGCTCCTGGTTCAGCCTCCGTCCTCCACAGCCTCACCTTCACATCTCGCTCCCGCTGCGGTGACTCTGCACTTCATGCTCACAGGCCGGGGGGGGGGGGGGGGGCACCTGGCTGTGGCCACCTGGCATCTCCAACCAAACCGTGCCTGCTGGCCGCCCTGCCCTGGCCCTGGCACCTGCCCTCTGGCCTCTCTCAGGGTGCACAGCGCTCCTGCCTCCCAGGTGCTCAGGGTGACTCTGGTGGCTCCTCTCCCCTTGGCTCCGAAACCCTCCACATCCAGTCCAGAGCAAACCCACCGGCTCCTCCTCTGGAATGTGCTTAGGATCTGAGTTTCCAGTTGCCACCCTCACTGCCACGCCTGAGCTCCAGGGCGTCAGCCCCTCCACTCAGGTCTTTCATGGGCCTGGTGAACATGACCTCCTTCTGCAGCCTTGAACTTCTCGACTCTGCCTGCTCTTCCCCTCCCTCTCCCTGGCTCTGTCTCTCTTAGGTTCAGCTTTTTGCTCTGGGTAGCTGTGGAGCCTCATGTGGCTGTAAGAAGGCATAAGGAGACTCCAGGAGCCCTTTCCCAGGCTTGCCCACAATAGCGCCCTGAGGTCAGCAAACACCACGTCCCAGCCAGGATGCTGACATTGCACCGTGAGGACGTGATCTCCACCTAGTAGCCTCCTGCAGCCCCGAGAAGCCCGCTCCAGTCCCCAGCTGCCCCCACCACCTCCCTGACCCCTGCCAACCACACACCTGTTCTCCCCTCTATACTTGGGTCACTTGGAGCACGCTGGGTAATGGCGGGGCCCCCGGGCGGGCTGAGTTCACATGGCGTAACTCCCCGAGACGCCCCAGGTTGCCTGCATCTGTAGCTGATCTTCTTGCCAAGTAGGGCTCCGGGGACCACGGTTTGTTAGTCACCCTTTGAAGGACACCGGGTGGCTCCCGCGATCTGGCTAGCGTGACTCAGGCTCCCTGAACATTCCTGGCGGGTTTCTGTGTGGATGAGTTTTTGTTCCTCTGGGATAATGCCTGGGAGGGAGACAGCTGGTCTGGTGGGATTGCATCTCTCTCTTTTTTAAACGTTGCCACATTGTTTCCCAGAGTGGCCGCACCATGTCACTCTGTATTCCCATGGGCAACGGGTACGTGATGGGCTTCTCCGTGCTCTCCTGGGCACGCATGAGGGCGGCCACTGGGATTCCAGCAGGTGCCCTGGTGCAGGGGTCCTCGCGAGCATCTCCTGCCGGCCGTGATGTGAGCAGCTGTCTTGTGTCCTGGCCGTCTGTGTCCTCTCCAGGGAGGGCCCCTCCAGGGCTTCGCCATGTTCTAGTTGGATTGCTCTGCGTCTCGCTGCTGAGTGTCCTGAGATGCTGTGTATCCTAGATACCGGTCCTTGGTCACAGTGTGACCTGTGCTGGTCACGGCGCGAGGTTCTTTCCCAGATATCACGGCACTCCTTTCACAGAGTCCTCTCTCCTTGGCCAGTGCTGACAGCCAGAGGCTGAGCGAGGAGCACAGCTGGGCTCTCCCGGAGCACACACAGCACCGATGGCTCTGTCCTCTGGGACCTGGCTGGGGTTTGCTTCTGCAAGGACACCCAGGCCATCCCGTCACACTGAGCGGGGACTGGCTGCTGTGACAGCTGTCTCCACCTGGCAGGGAAGAAGGTCCTCCAGGGGCCTCCAGAGACACAGACCAGCGGGAGAACACAGAGCATGGGTGAGTGGGAGACAGGAAATAGGGGAGGTGGTGGAGAACAGGGGCAGAGAGATGGCTGAGGGAGACAGAGCCAGGCGGGCACAGGGCGAGAGCGCAGAGGGAACGCGGGGGCCACGGACGACGGGCAGGCGCGTGCAAGGGCTGCAGATGGGGGTGGGTGCGGAGGGACAGGGCAGCGATGTCGGACACCTGGGGACGGTAACAGACGAGGCAAATGGGTGGTAGATTCCTAGAGTGCTCAGGGAGGTGACGGAGAGTGGAAGAACAGATAGAGATGAGAGATAGATAAGAGAGAGATGATAGATAGATGATGGATAGATAGATAATAGATAGGAGATAGACAAGAGACAGAAATAGATAAGGTAGATAGGAGACAGATGAGAGATAGATAAGAGATGACAGATAAGAGATAGATGATAGATATATAGATGATGGATAGACAGATGACAGATAAGAGACACATAGATGATAGATATGAGCTAGAAAGACAGATAGTAGATGATAGGTAGATGGATGATAGATAGATGATAGACAAGTCGATCTAGTCAAGATGACATATAAATTTGTTGTGGCAAAATTATCAGGGCAGCCTGTGATCCAGTGAGGTGGACATATGAAACTAACCATCACACACATCACTGGACCAAGGCTTTAAATGTGGATTACAAAACTTTTATGGGCACAGGGAAGTATTTGCTCCTTACAAGTATTCTGATTATAAAGGGAAAGACTGGCAAATATCCACAAAGGAAGCCCTTGAAGAATGTGAAGATAAGCTCAAATCCGAGATTCCAGTGACATAAAGAGCCAAAGACATCTCAGCTCTTGGGACCAAGAGGAGCGTGACAAAGAGAAGGCTGCAGAGAGCACCGGCCAGCAGACGACAGGAGGTTCAGAGAGGAGGCCGAGTCCCAGTGCTGGGGTCCCAGTGCTGTGGACAGGTGCTGGGCAAGGTGCTGGGTCCCTGGGCCTCCCGGGCTGCCCGCCCCAGGGACCTGCACTGGCCCTCCAGTCAGGTGACGGCAGCCTGCAGCTGAGGCTGGGCAGGAGGCCTCTGTCCTTGCCTCCCTCGCTAACCCAGGGAGCAGAGCCGTACCCATGTCCCTTGGTGCCGGCCGGCTCCAGGACCCACCTGTGGGCCTGGCGGTTAGATTTTGCCCCTGAGTCTTTGACCCGAGTCGCTTCTTGGCCCTCCCAGGCACTGAGAATGTTGGGTGTTTTGATTCATTGTACACAAAAGAGGTACAATTTCCATTTCTCTGGTTGTGCACGATGTGCAGTCACAGCATTGCTTACTCATGCACGTCCATGAGATGTCTGTCTCATTCCACCATCTCCCCTTCCCCTGCCCCTCTCCTCCCCTCATTTCCCTCTACACAATCCAACGTTCCTCCATTCTTCCTTTACCCAACCCCATTATCCATCAGCATGCACTCATCAGAGAAAACATTGGGTCTTTGTTGAGGATTGGCTTATCGCACTTGGCATGATATTCTCCAATTCCATTCATTTACCTGCAATGCCATAATTTTATTCTTTATGGCTGAGTGATATTCCATTCTGTATATTTACCACAGTTCCTTCATTCATTCATCTATTGAAGGGCGTCTAGGTTGGTTCCACAACCTAGCTATGGTGAATAGAGCTGTTATAAACACGGATGTGGCCGCATCACTGTAGTATGTGGATTTTAAGTCTTTTAAACTTAAAAGTCTTTTAAACTTATAAACCTAGGACTGGGATAGCTGGGTCAAATGTTGGTTCCATTCCAAGGTTTCTGAGGAATCTCCACACTGCTTTCCAGAGTGGCTGCCCCAATGT
The DNA here is from genome assembly GCF_902686455.1 of Sciurus vulgaris. Taxonomy (NCBI): domain Eukaryota; kingdom Metazoa; phylum Chordata; class Mammalia; order Rodentia; family Sciuridae; genus Sciurus; species Sciurus vulgaris. The sequence continues at coordinate 1,420,551 of NC_136472.1, read as the reverse complement.
GCACTCTCACCAGCAGCACATGGTATTTCCCCACATCCTCACCAACGTTTATTGTTGCTTGTGTTCTTGATAATTGCCATTCTCTGGAGTGAGATGAAACCTTGGAGTGGTTTCGATTTGCATTTCTCGAATTGCAAGAGATGATGACCCTTTTTCATATGTCCGTTGATCAATCGTATTTCTTCTTTTAAGAAGTGTCTGTTCAGTTCCTTAGCCCATTTATTGATTGGGTTACTTGTTTTTTGTTGTTAAGTTTTTTGAGTTCTTTATAAATACTGGAGATTAGCAATTTATCTGAAATGCGTGAGGGTAAAGATTTTCTCCCACTCTCTAGGCTCTCTCTCCACGTTATTGATTGTTTCCTTTGCTAAGAAAAAGTTTTTTTTAGTTTGAATCCATCCCATTTCTTGATTCTTGATTTTACTTCTTGTGCCTTGGGAGTCTTGTTAGGGAAGTCGGGTCCTAAGCCGACATGATGAAGATTTGGGCCTACTTTGTCGTCTATTTGGTGCAGGGTCCCTGATCTAATTCCTAGGTCCTTAGTCCACTTTGAGTTGAGTTTTGTGCAGGGTGAGAGATAGAGGTCTCATTTCATTTTGCTGCATATGGATTTCCAGTTTTCCCAGCACCATTTGTTGAATAGGTTCTGTGTTCTCCGATGTTTAATTTTGGCACCTTTGTCTAGTATGAGATGACTGTATTTATGTGAGTTTGTCTTCTATTCTGTACCATTGGTCTACCTGCCTATTCTGATGGCAGTACCGTGCCCTTGCTGTTACTATTGCTCTGTAGTGTAGTTTCAGATCTGGTAGTGGGTAACTGCTGCTTCTCTCTTCCTGCTAAGCATCGCTTTGGCTATTCTGGGTCTCTTATTTTTCTGAATGAATTTCACAATTGCTTTCTCTAGTTCTATGAAGACTGTCATTGGGATTTTAATAGGATTTGCACTGAATCTGTATCGCGCTTTGGTAGTGTGGTCATTTTTGACAGTATTCATTCTGCCCATCCAAGAGCATGGGAGAGCCTTCCATCCGCTAAGCTTTTCTTCAGTTTCTTTCCTTAGTGCTCTGTCGTTTTCATTGTAGGTCTTTCACCTCTCCTGTTAGACTGATTCCCAAGTGTTTTTTTTCACTGAGGTGATTGTGAATGGACCAGTTTTACGAATTTTCTTCAGAGAAGGCATCACTTGTGAAGGGAAATGTTGCCGCCCGCAGCAACAATCTCGTGGTAATTTATCGGAGGTGGACTGGAACTGACTACTTCTATTACTTTATCTGGGCTACTTCCTTGCTTACTTGCTTGTTCACTAGTTAATAGAGGAAGAGAAGCTTTGCTTACTTTTAGATTTAGAGAAAGAGAGGCTTTGAGAGGAAGAAAGACTTTGCTTAGAGGAAGAGAGACTTTGCTTAATTTTAGAGGTGCTACTCTTTCAGAGGTCTATGCTTATCAAAGGTCTACTGCTTCTTAAAGGTGGGTCGCTTCTTGGAGGTGCGGCGTGTGGTGTGCGGCATGCGGCCTACGTCCTACAACCTGCGACCCCCGCCCAGGTAAGAGAATGTCCTATATACCTGAGGCAGCCAATCAGCTTAGGATCAGCACAATTGAAGCACACACCACGGTACCAATCAAGAAAGAATGAGGAACATCTGTTGACCCCTAGGGCAGAGGAGACATTAACTAATCAGGCAAAAGTAGATCACGCCATGTGAACCCTAACTATGCGCCACCTCTTGACTCAAGGCCAGCCGCCATCCTAGGGCTACCCAAACATGTCTCTGCAGGGAAATGCATTAGATTTTTGAGCATTGATTTTATATCCTGCTACTTTGCTGAATTCATTTATGAGTTCCAGAAGTTTTCTGGTGGAATTCTCTGGATCCTCTAAATAAATATAGACTCATGTGTTGGCAAATAGTGACAGCTTGAGTTCTTCTTTTCCTATTCATATCCCTTTAATTTCCTGGGTCTGTCTAATTGCTCTGGCTAAAGTCTCAAAGTCAGTGTTGAACAGAAGTGGTGAGAGAGGGCATCCCTGCCTTGTCCAGTGTTTAGAGGGAATGCGTTCAGTGTGTCTCCATTTAGGATGGTGTTGGCCTTGGGTTTAGCACAGATAGCTTTCACAATGTTGAGGTATGTTCCTGCTATCCCTGGTTTTTCTAGTGTTTTGAACATGAAGAGGTGCTCTATTTTGTGAAATGGCTTTTCTGTGTTTATTGAGATATTCCTGTGATTCTTGTCTTTAAGTCTATTGATGCTACGAACTACGTTTATTGATTTCCATACACTGAACCAACCTTACGTTTCAGGGATGAACCCCACTTGATCATAGTGCACTGTTTTTAATACGTTTTTGTATGCGATTTGCCAGAATTTTACTGAGAACGTTTTTGTCTCTGTTCACCAAGGATACTGAACTGAAGTTTTCTCTACTTGATGTGTCTTTGTCTGGTTTTGATATCAGAGAGGTACTATCTTCATGGAATGAGTCTGGAAGGGTTCCCTCCTTTTCTATTTCATGGAATACTTTCTGGTGTATTGGTGTTAGTTCTTTGAAGGTCTTGTAGAACTCAGCTGAGAATCCATCTAGTCCTGGGTTTTTCTTGGTTGGTAGGTTTTTTAAAAAATTATTTTTATCTTTTATTTATTGTTTTTCCATTAACTTTTTCTGACAATGATAAGTATTTTTTAAAAGGAAATTTTTTTCATGCATGTATACAGGGTAATAACGTCTGTCTCACTCCACCTCCTTCCTATCCCCATAGCCCCACCCCTCCCCTCTGTCCCCTCTACAAAATCCAAAGTTCCTTCATTCTTCCCTATCCACGCCCCACTGTGGATCAGCGTCCACTTATCCAAGAGAACACTCAGCCTTTCGTTGTATGGGATTGATTATTTTGCTTAGCATTATGTTCTCTAGCTCCATCCATTTACCTGCAAATGCCAGCATTTCATTCTTCTTAAGGCTGAGTAATATTTCATTGTGTATCCGTACCATATTTTCTTTATCTATTCATCTGTTGAAGGGCATCTAGGTTGGTTCCATAGCTTACCTATGGTGAATTGAGCTGCTGTAAACATTGATGTGGCTGTGTCACTGTAGAATGCTGATTTTAAGTCCTTCGGGTGGAAGCGAAGAGTGGAATATCTGGGTCACAAGGTGGTTCCATTCCAAGTTTTCTGGGGAATCTCCACACTGCTTTCCAATTGGCTGCACCAATCTCAGTCCCAGGTGGGAGGTTTTTGAGGGCTTCTTCTATTTCATTGCTCGCAGTTGATCTGTTTAAATGGTGTATGTGCCCCTGACTTAGTTTGGGTGGTTCATATGTCTCTAGACATTTGCCATTGCCTTCAAGAGTTTCTATTTGTTGGCATATAGACTTTCAACATACCTTCTATGTTTTCTATTTCAGTAGTGTCTGTCATGAAATTTCCTTTTTCATCACAAATTTTAGTAATTTGAGTTTTCTCTCTCTTTGTTAGTGTTCCTAAATCTTTTCCAGTTTTATTTATTTTTTTTAAAAGAAGCAACTTTTTGTTCTGCCAATTTTCCCGATTGTTTCTTTTTTTCAATTTCATTGTTTTCAGCTCTGATTTTAATTATTTCCTGACTTCTGCTGCTCCTTTTGGTGTTGATCTGTTCCTCTTTTTCTGGGGCTTTGAGATGTAATTTTATTTATTGACATTTTATTTGTTGACATTTCATTATTTTATTGAATGTGTTCCATGGAATGGATTTTCCTCTTAGTACTGCTTTCATAGTGTCCCAGAGATTTTGAATTGTTGTAGCGGTGTGCTCATTTAACTCAGAGTATATTTTCATCTCCTCCTGAGATTCTGCTATCCATTCATCATTTAATAGCATCTTATTTAGTCTCCTGGTGTTGGAGTAGTTTCTATTTTTATTTTATCTTTCTTTCTAGTTTTGTTCCATTACGATTTGATAGAATGCAGGAAGTATTCTACATTTTTGTCCTTGCTAAGAGTTGCTTTGTGACCTTACATATGTTCTCTTTAGAGAAGGAACCATGTGCTGCTGAGAAAAAAGTGTATTCACTCCTTGATGGATGAATATTCTGTATATGCCCATTCAGTCAAGACCATGGATTGTATCAGTTACTTCTGCAGTTTCTTTGCTTAGTTTTGGTTGTAAGATCTGTCCAGTGGTGAGGGAGTGTGTTAAGTTCACCCGGGATCACTGTGCTCTGGTCTGTTTGATTCCTAGAATTGAGAGGGTTTGTTTGATGGATGTAGATGCTCCATTGTCAGGCCGTATTCATTTAGGATTGTTATGCCCTTGGTGGGGTACGATCCCCTGAGCAGTAGGAAAGGCCCTTCTCTGTCCGACAATGTTTGAAATGTACAAGGTCCGACCTGGGGATGGAAAGCCCTGCTTGCTGACGCAGTCCAGGTGAGTGGTGGGGGTTTCCCACCCTTTCACCTCAGCCTGTGGATGTCATTTCCTAGGTGAGTCTCGTGGAGGCAGCATATTGTGGGGTCTTGTTTTTAAGCCAATCTCCGTCTGTGTCTTTTGATTCATGCGTTTAGGCCATGAGCATGCGGGTTATTCTGAGCTGTGATCCGTGTTCCCAGGCATATTGGCTTATTTTGGGTTTTAAACTTGACCTTCTTTCTCCTTTGATTGGATTTTCCTTCAGGGTAATTCCTCCCTTGCTGATGACATTGTTGTTTTTCATTTCCTCCTCATGGAATATTTCCTGAGAATGTTCCATAGTGCAGGTTTCTAGTTGTAAATGCTTTTAACTTCTGTTCATCATGGAAGACTTATTTCGTCTTCAAACCTGAAGGTTGGTTTTTATTGTGTATAGGATTCTTGGTTGGCAACCATGTTCTTTCAGAGCTTGAAATACGTTGTCCAGGCCCTTCTAGCTTTCAGCATCTGGGCTGAGGAATCTCCTGATATCTGTATTGTTCCTCCCTATATGTAATCTCATACTTTTCTCTCGCAATCTTTAAAGTTCTATCTTTATTTTGTGTGTGAGGTATTTTTGTAAAATGTGCCTTGTGTGGGTCTGTTGACATTCTGTACATTTGGGGTCCCGGGGCCACACGTATTCGATTTTCCATTTCATTCTTCAGGTTTGGGAAACTTCCTGATATTATTTCTGAATAGGATGTTCATTCCTCTGGTTGTATCTCTGTGTCTTCCTCAATCCCAATGATTCTTAAATTTGTCTTTTCATGATCTCCCATAGTTCTCGGAGTTTCCGTACATGATTCTTGCCATCTTCTGTGTTTGGTCAACTTTATTTTCAAGATGAAATATTTGTCTTCATTGTCTGAGATTCTGTCTTCCAAATGATCTAGGTCTGTTGGTGATGCTTAATATTGAGCTTTTAATTTGGTTTATGTTTCCTTCATTACAAGGATTTCTGGTTTTCTTTCTTTTTTTTTTTTTTTTCCAGAATCTCCCTCTTTATTGAAACCATCATTTGCTTCCTGCATTTACTCTAACTGTTTATTGGGGTGGACCCTTCATTGCCTGCATTTGCTCTCTTATCTCTTCCTTTACTTTGCAGGATCGTTTAATTGTGTGCATTCTCAACTCCTTTTCTGATATCTCTTCTCCCGTGCTGACGACGGGTTCTATTGTCATAGCCTCTGTTATGCGGCTTCCCTATAGGTTTATGGTGCCCCTGCAGGTTTCCAGCACCTCACTTTGAAGGGGGAATCCAATATCACCAGCACCCAGTACAGACAATGTGCAGCCCCAGACCAAAGAGCCCCATGAAGACGTTCACAGTGTTGTTGTAATAAACAGAGATGAGGTGTTCGATCATCATCTACAGCGTAAATAACAGGTTTGCAATAAAGTCTAGAGTTTCTACAGGTGGACAAAGATGATGGGGAGGCATGTAGGGTGCAATGTTGATGAGGAGGAAGTGAGAATAGAGTGGAACTTGATCTCAGGAAGAGTGAAAGCAGAATCAAAGAAGCTGATTGTTAGCAGAGAACAGGGAGAAAGAGACTCTGAGGAAACAGAAAAAGCACAGGAAAAGAGGAGAGGGAAGGAATTTAAGATAAAAACAACCCAGCGTAGAAGAGATCTGTGATTCACTGTTCAGTCCTCCAGGCTCAGCAGCTTGATGCATGAAAGGTTCTTGATTTCAGTGACGGGGACGTGAGAGCGGGAAATGAAAAAAGAAAAAACAAATGGAGAAAAGCATGAGTACAAGGAGAAAGAGAGTCTTGCAGGAAAACGGGGCAATGTTTCTGTTGGAGTGCAGCATCTGTCTGCCTCCCTTCTCTCTCAGTGGGGGGTTGCTGGTAACCCCGCCCTCAGGATGGCGGGTTCCTGAGGTGACAGGTATGCGACTTGGAGGCGGGACTTCTGGAGCAGGTACAGCCATCGCCAGTCCCTCTGGAAGACGGCACCCCAGGATCTCCTTGGGGCCACGCGTGTGAGCCCCTCGCTCACTGGTGGACCCCGCAGTTCCTGGTCTATACCTTAGACTCTAAATTGTAGTCTCCTGTCCTGCCCTCCACTTCCAGTCAGGAACCCCTCCCTGGAGGGCTTGCTGAGGCCCGAGCACCAGGGACCTGTGCCCCTGTCTCGGAAAGTGTTCTGTATTGGGCGAGTTCGGGACCCAGGTGTGGAGAGCTGTGGGCCAGCCACATAGCTGCAGGCCTGGTGGGTTGGTGGCCAGGGGATGGTGGGGAGGCTGGGGACTGGGGAGCCCGAGGGCCCTGTGTATGGCCAAACTTGTGGGACCCAGGTGCTCAGTGGAAGCCATGGACCAGGCTGATGTGGGGTGCAAACAAGTGCTCTGGAGTCTCTCTGGGCTCCTGGTGGGTGCTGGGCTGGTTGGCTGGATGATGTAGGATCAAGATGCCCTGACACATGTCCCAGCTACTGACCCCTTGAATGCTCTCTCCTGCCTGTGCAGCAAGAGTGGTGGCTATTGGCACTCCTGGCAGGGATACCTCAGACACAACCATGCCTGCAGGGCCCTTGGTGATGATCTCTCAGGTCCTGGCCATTATCCCTGGATGTAAGCGGCCATGTCCCAAGGTTGGTCATAGCAGCAGCAGCTAACCTGTAGGTTCTCCTGATAATGAGCTTCTGGTCTCCAGCAGGTGTCCCAAATGGGAAACCCACCTCAAATAAGATGGCGGCAGTGGCGGTGGAGATAATCCAAGAAGGTGGCAGAGGCATTCAAGGTGCTGGTAGATGGGGTGAGGCAGCAAGGTGTGTCATCTGCCTGGGGCGTGGGCCCACATGGGGCAGCCAGTGCTGGAGGTCCCCATGGGCTGGCACTGAGAATTTTTGTATGACTTCCTCTTACTTTCCTCCCGCCACAGGGCGCCTTTGCCTGAAGCTGATGGAAGGTGCAAGAAGACCCAAGTGGAGCTTCTGCAGGCGACGGCGACATGTGGGGAATTAACAGAGCTCTGGAGGGAACCAAGGCAGAGCCCACGTGGGATAAGGAGAAATAAGTGGACGTGCAGGCTGCCACAGAAACTGCCAGATGAGCCACAGAGAGGGAAGCACCGAGTGTCCAGGAGCTTCCCTTCCTCCTGTGCCCCCGGAGAGAAGGCCTGACACAAAATGCAGAGCAGAATGGGGGACGGAGACCTGGAGCAGCTGAGATTCTCCAGCTTCGCTGGTGGGGGTAGAATAGAGACACCATTTTGCAAAGGCGGTTCCTGGTGGACACCCCGTTGCCCAGTTCCCCAGTCCAGTCCCTAGAGAGGCACTCGCAGGAGGACCGGCTCCAGATGTCCCGGGACGCTCATCTGAGCAACGTCACGTACAGCCCCACCTCAGGAGCAGCCTCGCCCCTGGAATACAGTTTCTGCCTGGAACAGGTCGCGGCGATTTCAGAGAGCCGTCATTGAGGGGAACGGGGTGCTGGTGACGAATCAGCGCACGCGCTGGGTCCTCCTGCACACGACCTCTGGCAGCAGCCTCAAAGAGGCAGAAGCCGCTGCAGGGCGATGGCGGCCAGGAGGTTTCCTGGTGTGACACTGGGTGGGCAGGGGACGAGGGTGTCCCAGCGGCATGCGACCGCGGCTCAGGACCTGGAGACAACGCGTTTTCCACTTGGTGTAAATTGTACCGCAATAAAACCCGGAGATAATTTTTAGAACATCCAGTCCATAGAAAATGACTGACCAACCTCAGTTGCCTGCAAAGAGGACCCATTGAAACACTCACCGCAATGCCTAGTGGGACTTTTAGGAAGGAAAACATAGAGGAAACTTTTCGAAAGGAAATTTCAGAGGAAATATTAGATTCACGGGAAAGCATATGTTCGCTTATGAGCCCAGTGAGCTGGACAGCTCCTGGGTCTAACTCCTGGTTGGCATGGCGGGTGAGGGACGGGCAAGGGGCCAGGTAAAGAGGAGGAGAGTCACGTGAGCAGGCACCAGATCCAGGGTGGGTAGCCCTTAGGGCTTTAACCAAATAAGACCTGGGCAGCTTTTGGTATTGGAGTGGGACGTGGTCGGAGCTCAACTTAGCACTTCTGTGACACTAATGGTCCCAGTGAGGCTGTGAGAAGAGACCCTGAAACACTGGTAATCAGGGACATGGCACCTGGATGTCCCAGGGGAACCCAAGAGCCAGGACAAGTCCTCCAGCCAGCCAGGGAGAGGTGACCTTCCTCTGAGTTGGGCACCTGTGAGGGAGAGACATGTGCAGAGACCCCAGAGGGCCAGCATGGCCAGCAGGCTTGGGGACTGTAAGGAGATTAAAAATAGCAATGGCCCACAGGAAAGGGCATCAGCAGAAAAGGAAGTAATCACGTGTTGAGAATAAACAGCCAGCAGGTGTATAAAGGCCCCAGGGAGAGAGGCTCCCACATTCCACCCCACACTCCTCCCTCTGCACCTGCTCCTCTCACCCACTCCACCTCCACCACCAGAACCATGGGCTGCTGTGGCTGCTCTGGAGGCTGGGCTCCAGCTGTGGGGGCTGTGGCTCCAGCTGCTGTGTGCCTGGTGCTGCTGCAAGCCCGTGTGCTGCTGCAAGCCCGTGTGCTGCATGCCGACCTGCTCCTGCTCCAGCTGTGGCTCCTGTGGGGGCTGTGGCTCCAGCTGTGGGGGCTGTGGCTCCAGCTGCTGTGTGCCCATGTGCTGCTGCAAGCCCGTGTGCTGCTGCAAGCCCGTGTTGCTGCTGGTGCCAGCCTGCTCCTGCTCCAGCTGTGGCTCCTGTGGGGCTGCAAGGGGGGCTGTGGGTCCTGTGGGGGCTGCAAGTCCAGTTTGTTGCCAGTCAGCTGCTGTAAGCCCAGCTGCTGCCCGTCCAGCTGCTGTGTCCCTGTGTGCTGCTAGTATAAGATCTGAGGCTCTAATTACAGACATCATCTGGGTCCTAAATCTGGCTCTACAGGAAAGACCAGAATTGTGTCCTGATCAGCCAAGGGACACCTCTGTAGTCCTTCCTGTTGGGACCATGGCAGCGTAGTGTCCAGACCTCCACACTCAGCACCAGCATTGAGATTGCAGGACCTGCCATGCCAGTTTCCTTCCCACCGTGCCTACTGGGTCTCCTCTTCCTCTCCTTCAACCACCCCAGGCTTTCTAGGACCTGAGACTCCATGCCACTTGCTGGGTTGTCCTAGGGCTGGGTGTCCTCTGCACCACGGCCCAGGGCCACCCCTCGCATGCCTCCACTGTCTCCTCCATCCTGCTCTACGCCCCCTGGGTTGGGATAGCTCTTGGGATTGTGTAGAGGAAACCCCTGGCATTGTAACCCCTGGTTCCATCCAGAGGAGGGGTCTCAACCTCCCCTCCCTGTTGCACCTGCCATTGCTCACTGTCCCTCTGTTCAATGCTTCAGCCTGGATCTTCTAAGTAAATACAATCCACACCTCCCAAGAGTTACACTGTGGTCATCTTGTTTCTGCCTCTGCATTTTTAGGAACAAATGGTTGTTTACCCATAACCCCCTGTGCCTTCTCCCCCACCAGCTCTAGAACAAAGTGCCATAGACCCCGTGGCTTGAGGGGAGAAATGGAAGCTTGAGATGCTACGAGACTGCGGGCCTCTGCCTGGTGCCTCCACGGTGTCCACCGTGGACAGTGGCCGTCCTCCCATGCCTCTGCATGTCCTGTTTCCTCCTATGGGGCATCAACCCTGGGGACTGGGGCCACCATTCGGAGGACCTGCAGGCCCCAGGCTGGTTGGGCCTGCTGCATCCACCTGGCTGGGGATGCCTCACCCCTCAGGCCCCCTGTCCCTAACCCCTAAAGAGCTCCCAGCAGCCAAGCCACTAGCTTCGTCCAGACGGCTCCTCCCCAGTCTCTGCCCTGGACCCTGTCAGCTCCTAACTGCCCTTCCCCCTTTGTCACCTCCTGGACTGGTAGAGAAGGCTCTGCCTGGTTCTGGAGGTGGAGTGTGCACACCAGTGCTGATGGGCTGCTCTCCAGGTGGGCTCAGGAGGTGGAGTGTGCACACCAGTGCTGATGGGCTGCTCTCCAGGTGGCTCAGGAGGTGGAGTGTGCACAGCAGTGCTGATGGGCTGCTCTCCAGGTGGCTCAGGAGGTGGAGTCTGCACAGCAGTGCTGAATGGGCTGCTCTCCAGGTGGCCTCTCACCAAGCGCCTCAGGTGGCAGAGGTGTGCTCAGGTGCCCCAGTGTCTGCTCTGCCGAGGACCCAATCTCAGGGGACTCGGCCCAGCCTGGAGTCCTCCCGGCTTCCCTCACTCTTCAAGGTCTGCCTCCATACAGACCCGGTTAAGGCTTCAACGAGAGCTTCCGAGGGACACCGGACTTCAAGCCCACACTCCTTTCTCACCCCAGACCAGCCTTCCCTCACGCCCTGCCTGTGGCCCCTGTCCTGGGTAGGCTGGCCCCAGCCTCTCTCCTCTGGCCTCCCCAGCCCTCCCCAGGTCTGGCCCTCGCCACCCTTCTCAGGAGCCATCGCTGTCCCTCAGAGAGGGTCATCGGCTTCAGGGCCGCATGCAGCATCAAGGGCTGGATTCCACAGCAGCTTCTCTCTGGAAACAAGCAAGTGGCACCCAGAGCCAGGTCTGCCATCTGAAGGAGTCCAGGGTGCAGGGCGCGCTGAGCAGGAGTCAGAGGCCCGAGCTTTGTGGCCTTTGGCTGCTTAGGGCAGGGCCAGCCCAGATGGAGGGACAGGGTGGCTCCCAGAGGGCTCCCGTGGGACAGCCGCCTGCACAGCCCGGCTCCTGGAACCTGCCGAGGAGGTGGACTGCTCCCCTGGGCCAGCCCAGGTCAGCAACAGCAGAGCAGAGGTGGTCCCCCAGGTCGGCCAGTGCCCACAGGACAGTGCCAACAGGCAGCGAGGACTCACAACGGAGTTCGGAAGGCGTCCTCCGAGTGTGTGTTCGCTCAACAGAGAGACTGGACTCCATGCAGGACTCTGGCTGGGAAGGAAGGTTCATGAAGTCCACGAGCTGGTCCACAGGGAAGGCCTCCAGCGGCCCCGCGGGGTGGGGAACGCACATGGGCAGGAAGTGGAATTGGCTCCCACACAGGGTTAGACACAGAACCACTCTGCACCTGAGGCTCAGGGAAGCCTGAAGTCAGCCTGGAGTGGGGACCAAGCCACCAGGGCCCTGCTGAGTCTGGGCCCCCTCGGTGGCCTGGGAAGCTCACCTAAGAGATTTCAGGAAAGCCAGCCCCGCTTGGTGTGGCCCTGGTGGACCAAAGGAAACCAAGTATGCTCTAAGGAAACCTGTCCCACAGTGGGTGCCTGCAGGACTGGCTGCGCCTGAGGTCTTTCTGCTGCTGTGGCAGTGGCTGCCATCTGGCCGCCTCTTTGCAGGGTCCCTCCATCTGCGAGTGCATCCTGGGTGGTCTCTCTGCAAGTTGGAAGGGCACTGAGATCTTGGGACTGCAGGAAGGCCGGGCCTGGGGAAGCTGAAGCCCAGGTCCACCAGATGGCAGCTGGGGTTGCGTGGGCCACTCTGGGTCTGGCAGGTCTGTGCAAAACCAGAGACTAGCGCAGGTTCCCGGGGGAGCAGAGGTTGGAGAACTGGAGAAAACTGGGCTCTCTGCAGCTCAGAGAGTTCCCAAGATCTCAGGGACAGAAGGGGACGGCTACAATGGTGGGAAGGTGGGAAGAGGTGTGAGCGCAACTTGTTCTTGACGCTCCCACCAACTTGTCCAGCTCCACGCGACAGGAGCTACCATCAAACTTCAGACCACCCCACCTGTAGGTGAGAAAGGAAGCTGGGAAATTTTCTGAAAGCCAGCAAAAGCAATCACTCAATATTCCCTTGAGACTCTCCTCCTTTTTCTTTCATTTTCACCTTCTCTCACACCTCTACCATCTTTGCATCCAGGTATATTTATGCATCAATGTATCGAGGAATGGGATGTCTGAATAGTATATGACAGTTTTGTTGTGTATTCTTATATTTTTACTTTTAAAAAGATCTGTACATACTTTTTCTCTCACTTATCTATCTCCTAGATTCTCTTTCCACTTCTCACATACTAACTACAACCTCTTGTAATTTCGCCTTTACCCTTACTATGAATTTTTAGCTCTGTCTTCTCACCTTCTCCCTCATAAACACACATTCTACACTACCTGTGTTCCCCCCTTGTCCATCATTAGCTAAACCCTTTTAGCAAACTTACCATTTATACCGGAGACAATGATTGAACACTTCATTTCTGTCTATTGTGACCAAAGTGTAAACGCCTTAATAGGAGCCTTTGGGCTTAAGGGGGATATCATTTCCATTGGGTGCTGATAAGACTGGTCTCTCCCTTAAAGGAGAGGTGCTGGAAGCCTTCAGGGACACAAAGTCTACAGGGTAGAATCTGTGCCGCTCAGGTCCACACTGCTAAACGAGAAGACACAAAAACAACATGAAAAAGCAAGGGAACAAAGCACCTCAAACAAACCAAGATGTCCCAACAAGAGACTCCACAGACAACACAGTAAAAGAAATGTCAGAGACAGAATTTAGAAAATACATCGACTGAACTTCAAAATAAAGGATGGTCTGGAGCGAAAAACACAGGATATGAAAGAGCACTTCAATAAAGAGGCAGAGATTATAAAGAGAAATTAAACAGAAATCCTCAAAAATGACGGAAACAATAAACCAGATTTAAAATTCAATGGAACCTATCACCAAAAGCCTAGAAGACGTGGAAGACAGAACCTCAGACAATGAAGACAAAATGTATTCTCTTGAAAATAAAGTCAAATGCACAGAGAACACGGTAAGAAACCATGAACAGAACCTCCAAGAAATAGGGATTAACACGAGAAGACCAAATTTAAGAGTTATCGGAATAGACAAATGCGTGGAGATACAAACCAAAGGAATGCACAATCTTGTCAAGGACATAAAAAACATCCCAAATCAGAAAACATCCCAAATCTCAAGACTGAAATGCAAAATCATCTACAAGGGACTTACAGGACCTCAAATGTGCAAAATTACAGCACACCAACCCCAAGGCACATCATAATGACAATGACTAACATAGAAAATAGGAATATAATTTCAAAGTGTGGGAGATACAAAAATCAAATTACATATGCGGAGAAACCAATTGGGATCTCAGCTGTTTCCTCAACCCAGCTCCTCAGCTCCAGGATGTCCTGGAATAACATATGCAAGCTCTGAAAGCAAATGGAGGCCAGCTGAGAATTCCATAGTCAGCAAAATTAAGGTTCCGATTTGAAGGTCAAATACAAACCTTTCATGATTAAAAAAAAAAAAAATTAAAAGAATTCATAATTAGAAAACCTGCTCTACAGAACTTTCTCAGGAAAATATTCCCTGAGGAGGAAATGAAAACAACAACAACAAAGCTATGAAACCCAGCAAACTAGGCACTACACTAAAGGAAATGTCAATCAAAGGAGAAACTAAGTCACGTTGAAAACCAAAAATAGACCAAAATGGTCGAGAATTCAAATCATATCTCAGTAATAACCTTGAATGTTAATGACCTAACCTCATCAATCAAAAGACACAGACTGGCCGATTGGATTAAAAAACAAGACCCAACAATATGCTGCCTTCAGGAGACTCATCACCAGGCAAGGAAATCCACAGACTGAAGGTGAAAGGTCGGGAAAAACACCTCACTCACATGGACTGCGCAAACAAGCAGGGGTTTCCATCCTCACATCAGACCAAGTGGACTTCCAGCCAACGTTACTCAGAAGGGACAGAGAAGGACATCTCCTACTGCTTAAGGGAATCATACACCAACGAGACATAGCCATCTTAACTACTTATGCCCCAAACAATGGGGCATGTACATGCATCAAACAAACCCTTCTCAACTTCAGTAATCAAATAGACCACAACACCACGACTCTGGGTGACGTTAACACACCTCTCTCACCACTGGATACAGCTTCCAAACAAAAAGTAAGCAAGGAAGCTATAGAATTAAATGATACAACCAATGATTTACACTTAACGCACATATACAGAGTATTCCATCCGTCATCGAGCGAACACACTTTCTTCTCAGCGCACGAGGATCCTTCTCTAAAATAGACCGCATGTTATGCCACAAAGCAAGGCTCAGCAAACACAAAAATATAGAAATTCTACCCTGCATTCTATGTGGTCGTTATGGAATGAAAGTGGAAATCAAGGATAAATAAAAAATAGAGCCACTCCAACATCTGGAGAGTAAATGGCATGGCATTGAGTGATGAATGGATAGAAGAAGAAATCGAAGTTGAAATAAAAAATACTTAGAGGGAAAGACGACACCAATTCTACACATCAAAATCTCTGGGACGCTATGAAGGCAGTGCTAAGAGGAAAGCTCGTTGCATTGAGATCATTCAAGGAATGAAAAGCCAACCAATAAATGACCTAATGTTACATCTCACAGCCCTACACAAAGAAGAGCAAATCAACACCAAAAGCAATAATTAAAACCAGAGCTGAAATCAATGAAATTGAAAGAAAAGAATCAATTGGAAAAATTGACAAATCCAAAATTTGGTTCTCTGAAAAAAATCAATAAAAGTGATAACCCCTTAGGCATGCTAACAAAGACAAAGAGAAAAAACAAATTACTAATATTCAGGATGCAAAAGGAAACATCACAATGGTCACTACTGAAATACAAAAGATAATTAGAGACGATTTTGAAAATTCATACTCAATTAAAATAGAAAAACATGAAGACATGGAAAAATTTCTAGAGACATTTGATCCACCCAAACTCAATCAGGAGGAGAAACACAATTTAAACAGATCCATTTCAAACAGTGAAATAGAAGAGGCCATCAAAAACCTACCAACGAAGAAAAG
This sequence comes from Sciurus vulgaris, assembly GCF_902686455.1. Taxonomy (NCBI): domain Eukaryota; kingdom Metazoa; phylum Chordata; class Mammalia; order Rodentia; family Sciuridae; genus Sciurus; species Sciurus vulgaris. The sequence goes on along the minus strand of NC_136472.1, from coordinate 1,405,319 downwards.
CCCAGGAAAAGAGAGATTCTCAGCCGAGCTCTACCAGACTTTCAAAGAAGCATTAACACCAATAACGCCTCAAGTTATTTCATGAAATAGAAAAAGAAGGAACCCTTCCAAAGTCATTCTGTGAGGCCAGTATCACCCTGATAGCAAAACCAGACAAAGACACATCCAGGAAAGAAAACTTCAGGCCAATATTCCTGATGAACACAGACGCAAAAATTCTCAGTAAAATCCTGGAAAATCACACACAAAACATCTTTAAATGACAGTGAACCATGATCGAGCAGGGTTCACCTCTGGAATGCAAGTTTGGTTCAACATACGGAAATCAATAAAAGTAATATATCACATCAATAGACGTAAAGAGAAGAATCACATGATTATCTCAATAAACACAGAAAAAGCATTTCACAAAATAGAGCACCTCTTCATGTTCAAAACACTAGGAAAACGAGGGATAGTAGGCACTTACCTCAACATTGTAAAACTATCTGCGCGAAACCCAAGGCCAACACCATCCTAAAAGGAGACAAACTGAAAGCATCCCCTCTAAACACTGGAACAAGGCAGGGATGCCTTCTCTCACCACTTTTATTCAACATCGTCCTGGAAACTCTAGCCAGAGCAATCAGACCAAAAAAGACATTGGAGGGATAGGAACAGGAAAAGAAGAACTCAAGCTATCACTATTTGCCAACAACACGATTCTACATTTAGAGGATCCAAAATATTCCACCTTACATTCCACTCATAAATGAATTCAGCAAAGTAGCAGGATATAAAATCAATACCCACCACTTCTACATATAAGCCATGAATCCACTGCAAGAGAAATTAGGAAAACTACCCCATTCACAATCGCCTCAAGAAAAATAGAATACTTGGGAATCCAACTAACAACAGAGGTGAAAGACCTCTACAGTGAAAACCATAGAACACTAAAGAGAGAAATCCCAGAGGACATTAGAAGACGGAAGGATCTCTTTCCCATGCTCCTACACAGGCAGAGTGAATATTGTCAAATGCCCATACTACCAAAAGCGCTATAGAGATTCCATGCAATTCCTATTAAAATCCCAATGACATTCTTCAGAGAACTGGGAAAAGCACTCGTGAATTTCACTTGAAAAAATAAGAGACCCAGAATAGACAAGGCAATCTCTTAAGCAGGAAAAGGGAAGCAGCGGGCATCCTAATACCAGAGCTCAAAATGATGCTACAGAGCTATAGTAATACAAACAGCATGGCATTGGCCCCAAAGTAGACATGTAGTCCAATGGTACAGAATAGAAGGCACAGAGACAAACCCACCTACGTATGGTTATCTCATACTCGACAAAGGTGCCAAACATATACATTGGAGAAAAGATAGCCTCTTCAGAAAAAGTGCTGGGAAAACTGGAAATCCACATCTAACGAAAGGAAATTGAACCTCTGTCTCCAACCCTCACAAAACTCAACTCAATGTGGATAAAGACTTAGGAGAACAGAGACGCTGTGTCTAATAGGAGAAAAAAGAGGCCCAAATCTTCATCCTGTCAGTTTAGGAGCTGACTTCTGTAACAGGACTCCTGAAGCACAGAAATGAATTAAGGATCAATAATTCATGGATTCAAACAAAAGCTTTTCTCACTAAAGGAAACAAGTGAAGAGAGAGTCGACAGAATGGGAAAGAATCTGTACCACATGCACCTCAGATGGAGCACTGATCTGCAGGATAATAAAGAACAGAAAAAAGTTAACACCAAAAGCACACATAGTCCAATCAATAAATGGGCTCAGGAACCCATAGAAGAAGATACACAATGGATCAACAAATATATGAAACAAGGTTCACCATCTCTTGCAATGAGAGAAATGCAAATCAAATGTGTCCAATGTTTCATCTCAGTCCAGCCAGAATGGCCATTATCAAGAACACAAGCCACAATCCATGTTGGTGAGGACGTGGGGGAAAGGGTCACTCACAGGCTGCTGGTGGGAGTGCAGATTGGTGCAGCCCCTCTGGAAAGCAGTGTGGAGATTCCCAGAAACCTTGGAATGGACGCACCCTTTGACCCAGGTCTCCCACTCCTAGGTTTATACCCAAAGGACTTAAAATCACCACACTGCAGTGACACAGCCACATCGATATGTACAGCAGCTCAATTCACCACAGCTTGTAATACCCAAGTCGACGAGTCCCCCAAAGACCACCAGGAGCCAGAGTCGGGTGCAAGCCCACAGGACCATTTATTAGCAGCCTCGAGTCGGGACCGTCATGAAGGCACCAAGGCAGCAGGCAGAGGAGGCGCGGCCCTGACTTACTAGGATTCCTCTTTTTATAGGAAAGAAGCACACGCAGGGAGGTGGGGACCATAGGCGGGGGGTTTCATGCCTTAGTGTTTCGGGATTGGGTAAGGGTATGCGGGGTGTACCTGTCCTTGTTGGGGACAGGTCAGGGGGTGGGTGTGATCAGAACAGGACTTCTGAGCTCATGGGGACTTTCCTCTGGCACTATGAGTGGTCTGGTATTATTTCATTGAATAGGTTGTTCATTCCTTTGGTTTGTATATCTGTGCCTTCCTCAATCCCAATAATTCTTAAATTTGGTCTTTTCATGGTGTCCCATAGTTCTTGGAGATTCTGTTCATGATTTCTTACCATCTTCTCTGTTTGGGCGACTTTATTTTCAAGATTAAATATTTTGTCTTCATTGTCTGAGGTTCTGTCTTCCACGTGGTCTAGTCTGTTGGTGATGCTTTCCATTGTGTTTTTTATTTGGTTTATTGTCTCCTTCATTTCAAGGATTTCCGTTTGGTTTTTTTTTTGAGAATCTCCATCTCTTTGTTGAAATGATCTTTTGCTTCCTGCAGGTGCTCTTTCAGCTTATGGGTATTATCATTCATTGCCTGCATGTGCTCTCTTATCTCATCCTTTGCTTCGCGAATCATCTTAATCATGTATAATCTGAAGTCCTTTTCTGACATTTCTTCTACCGTACTGTCATTGGATTCTGTTACTAAAGAATCTAGATTTGTTTGGATCATTTTCTTCCCTTGTTTTTTCATGTTGTTCATGTATCTTCCCCTCTAGCACTACAGATATGGGTATTGCAGATTTCCCCCTATAGGCTTATAGTGGCCCTATAGGTTTCCAAAACCCAATCTGACAATGAGCTTCAAGCCTCCAGCAGGCGTCTCAGGATGGGATTTGCCCCACCCGAAGATCGGAGCTACGGCTTCCAGGATTATCCAAGATGGCTGCTCTGGCTTCCAAATGTGTTGGTAAATGTGGAGCTGCAGCTCAGGTGTGGACGTGGTCAGTTGAAGGTCCTGGAGACAGGATGCAGTTGGTCCAGCAGTGGTCCTGCAGGACGGGTGTGTTGGTGTGGTTGTGGGTTTCAGGAGGCCGGGTGCAATCAGTTGGTCTGGGTTCCCGGTGATAGGGCACAGTCAGTTGGTCTGGGGGTCCTGGCGGCAGGGAGCAGTCAGTTGATGTGAGGACCTCAGAGGCAGGGAGCGATCGGCCGGGCTGAGGGATCCTGGAGACGGGGCTCAGTTAGTCCGGCCAGGGGTCCTACAGGGCCTGGCTATTGTCTCAAAATGGCGGCAGCCACGTATAATCAAACCTGCAGGTACTGTAACAGTGAACTTCCAGGCAGCAGCAGGCAGCTGGTTCTCCACTGGCGGTCTGCGGTCAATCTGCTGGCAGCTGTCGGACGATCGGGAGGTGAATCTCGAGGTTTGGGTGATGGATAGGGGCAAGGCAGGCGATGGACAGGCGAGAGGTAGGCAAATGGCGGATGATAGACGTCTGACAGTGAGCAATCTGCTCTCAAAAAAGGTGTCGATATGCGGGCAGATTGCAGGTCATCACAGCAGACAAATGGGGCAAAGAGCAGGGGATCCATAAGCAGCAAAAACTGCCTCACCGAGGAACAGATATCCTCTGCTTGAATCTGGCGTTGTGGAGCGACAAGGAACGCAGCCTCCCTCTGGACCGCCATCTTGGATCTCCCCCACTTTCCCTCTTGTTTGGGCTTCAAGGGTACTGGCGATCAGACCCAGGGGCTTGCACATCCTAGGCAAGTGCCCTAAACACTTTTCTCACTATGATGTTCTGGGAGTGGGCGGTTTCGTTCTTTTGAGGGGTTGGGGGCCTGACTGAGATGGGGGCTCCTCCGTACGATGGAGTCACGTTGGTTCAATTGAGTCCTTTCATTTCCCCCTCGGACTGGAACCTAAGAGGCCCAATCATGGGGTCCGGTAAGCTCTACAGTCTGAGCCTAGGGGCTGATAGTGAGAACGCACAACCATCAGTTGAAGGGCCCAGCCGTTCTTCCATGAACTGCACTAGTCTGTTCAGAATGCAGGGCCCAAAGGTTAGGAGCAAGAGTGAAATGATAAGGTAGAGATCCAGGTGGTCAACCAAGGGGAAGAATTAAGCCATGATTCACCAGCCCTGTTGTGCCTCCGTTCCCTCCTTCGTTTTGCTAGTCCTTCTCTAACTTTAGCCATAGACTCTTTAACCACTCCCGAATGGTCAACATTAAAGCACCATCCTTCACCTAGGGCACGCAGAATCCTCCTTGCTGTAGGAAAAGCAAACCTAACCCCTCCTGTTTAGCATCACTACTTCAGCTAGGGAAGTGAGGGACTCTTGAAGGTGGGCAATGGAGTTTTCTAGCCTCTCAATATCTAGACCAATAGCCGCTCTTAAAGTAGAGTAATGTTGGTTCTGAGTTATTAAGGAAGCTGTTCCTGTTCCCGCTCTATGAGTCCCACACCCAGAACCATTCTTAGGGTTGGGGCGTAAGAGGTTCCCTCTGGGTTGTGATAGAAGTCCTCACCTGAATGGTACAACATCCCGGGAACTAGCCGAACGAGAACGCAAAAGCCCTGGGAGCTATTGATCCCCTCCGTGTGGGCACACGGTGTGAGTCCTGTAGAACAGGCCCACCAGTCCTGCTGGGGAATTAGGTATTGACTTGAGTTGCCAGCGACACAGTTTGGCTGCGTAAGAACTGGTGAGATTCAGGGATATGACCTATACAGGGCCCTTGTCCAGCGACTTGTTGTAAGGGTAGGGTACCTTTTGCTTGCCAGCGACCTTCTGCAGAGCTGGGGAAGGGGTGCAGTTCCCTAGAGTTGCTATGCCTTCATAGTACGGTGGGACTGCAACACAGCACAGCCAACGGGACTCTGTCACATTGGGTTTAGAGGTGTTTCGGACTAAGTAGGATTGTTTCAGAAGAGCTAACAGGGGGTGTTCTGGGGTCTCTGCCGGAAAAGTGACAGGTTCTGGTGGCGAGGTCTCGGTGCCAGGAAACCCCAAAGGCGCGATTTTGGGGTGCTGATTTGCTGAACAGATTGTCTGCTTGGGTTAAGTACCTGGTTGGGACCCAATGCTGTTCTGCTCAGGGGTCTCTGGACTAGCTTGATAATGAAGATCAGTCCAGGATTGCACCTGCTGCGGTAAAGCCTCGGTCCCCAGGATTGTTCGGCCTCCCAGCTTGCCTTCTTTCCCGCGGGGCGGGGGTGAACTTCATGACTAAGGGTTGCAGCGTCCCCCTGGGGTAGCTAATGGGAAGGCAGAATATCCTCCCTGGTCTTTGTTGTAGCATGGCCCACAGCTCACCCTTTCACCGTCCTGCTGGCAGTAACCTCGCCCCACTTGTAGCATGCTTCCACCCCTTGCCCCTGAGATCAGGTCTCCGGTGACGGGGGTCCACGTGACCCACCCAGTAGACTCACACCCCATGCTTTACAGTAGAGGCTTTCTGGACCTCCGCTCTTGGCAATTCGCTTTCTGCCTCGTGAGTGAGCGAGGCAGATGTGGAACCCTAGGCTTCTGGCATTGCTTCGACCCCCAGGGGTCTTACATCCAGACCCCGGGAAGGGTTCCTGGTCCGAGGGTCCCATGCATCCCCCACAAGGTCACATAAGTCCACATGGAGGTCAGGGAACCACGTTCCTTGGGGGACTAAGTTTGAGGAGGTGACCTTGGCCACTTCACCGGTTTCCACGTTGATGATCACCCAGGTTTGGTTCCAAGGGAGGTGGGGTTGCCTTGAGCCAGCACAGTACTTACGTTAGGAAGCAAAGGGCCACTGCCTGGAGCCTTTAAAGCGCAGCTTGAGAGGATTCTCGGGCTTCTGATACCGTCCACTGTTCACCTTTATGGCTTCCCTCCAGAGGGAAGGGGTGCGCAAGCCTGGCGTGGTT